>NC_056668.1:143449817-143775067 GCF_018350195.1 Panthera tigris | reverse complement strand
TCTGAGTTCCAGGACCTCAGTCTATATTTGATGAGAATATAAAACCTTAGTAATGAATTGGTTAATCAATGCCAAAGAAATGCTTTCATCAGGACTAAAATATGGTTTACTATTAACTTATCTTCATATTTTATGGAACAATAAAGATATGTCAACCATATGAACAGGTTTCCATTTAAAGAAATTTTTAAAGTTGTGTTCATTTTTAAAGGTAAGTGACCAATCATTTCTTAAATAACCAATTAAGATTTTTAATTTTTAAAAGTCAACTCTTGTGGGGCACCTTGGTGGCTCAGTCAGTTAAGCACCCAACATCAGCTCAAGTCTTGATCTTGTGGTTCATGAGTTCGAGCCTGACGTCAGGCTCTGTGCTGACAGTTCAGACCCTGGAGAATGCTTCAGATTTTGTGTCTCCCTCTCTCTGCCCCTCTCCCACTCATTCATTCATTCATTCATTCTCTCTCTCAAAAATAAATAAGCCTTAAAAAAAATCAACTCTTGCATCCCGTTAACATAATCTGGTATAACTTCTTGTCAGTCTCTGAAACATCAGCAAAGTCAGTGGGACCCATATTGTATTGCATTAGGCACTGGGAGCAAAGAAAAATCCTCAGTTACCATACTTGACAGAAAAAGGACAGCCTCTCAGTTACTATGTACACTTCTGAGGGTTCTCTTTCACATTTTCATTTAGTTGGTTGGTTTAGTTTTTGTACTGAAATTTAAAAACAAATTTAATGCAAGAGAGCTCAGTGAGTAATATGGGGCAAAAAAGTATTTGTCACTGGCTAGTAGCAGAGACTCAAAGAATTAAACTGATCAAGACCATTTCAGTAAATGTTGATGGCAAAACCTGATTTTAAGTTTGACATCCTTAACACTATAATCTAAGTATGCTTTTATATTTATCAAAGTAAAATATAATAGCTTCCACATCTGATCTGTCATCATACTACAGAAGTATTTGTACGCAGAAGGGTGGAAATTTCTTTCTTTCTTTTTTTTTCTTTAAATCCGTTTCCTCCCATGATAGCAAGGGTATAATTTAGATTACATAAGTAATGATTTTGCTTGAAGTTAAATTACTGAGCATAAACCAGGACTAATTTTTTTCCCCTAAATTGATGTATTTGGGCAAGAAAGCTGCCCTTTTACTTTTTTTTTTTTTTTTTTTTTTTGCCAAGGTAGGAGGGATTAAATGTTAACGGCTGCAAAAAAGTGAAGATTGTAGCCCAGTTCCTACTGAGGAGGTATTTTCAAAACTACTATGAGCCTTCTCAAAACACATATACTATGGGACCAGAACTTGATGCCAATTCCCCCTCACTTCAGTGTAGATGGGTGCAGAATTATCTGTCGGGTTCAGAGGCAGTCGGAAGGCAGAACAATCCTGAGCAAATGATAAGGGCCACAAATCAAAGCAGGAATAGGAGAGGAGAATGGTCACTGGAGGCCTTTGCTTAGGGCCAGACCTCATCACAGAGCATATCAAGTTTGACTTAAGTCTGCTCAAGACACTAGAGAAGGAATAGCCTTCATGAGATAGTGAAATGGGGAATGGCTGCTGTTCAAAAACTAATCGCCAAAGTGCCTCCAACATAAACTCTGCTGGGGTAGGGGACCGCATGGGACCAAAAGCCCAGAGGAAGGCTTAAATGTGAGGAGTTCCTTCACACATTTGAGGTACTTTAGTTCAAAAGGCTAAGAGCAAAGCTTATATTCTGAAGGACAGTTCACAGCTCCTAGCCATGTGATAGGCATGAGATCAAAAGATTATCAATTAAACGAACATTTGAAAAATTGATTAATCTCGTGAGTCACCAGGAATGGGAAAAATACAACCACAATGATGTACCTAAACACATAAACTAAGTTGCTAAAATTAAAGACTGACAATACCAAGTGCTATCAAGGATGCACAGCCATATAACGCAGCAACTCCAGTCTTAGATGTATAGTCAAAAGACATGCATAGGTACGTATCTCAAAGGGCTTGTCCAAAAATATTAAGAGCAGCATCATTGGTAAAAGCCCTAAACTGGAAGAAGAACAAATGTCCCTCAAAAGTAAAAACATAAACATGGCATTCCATGGAATATCTTACAGTAATGAAAATGAATGTGCTGATAGGACAAAAGGCATGAATTGCATGAACAAGATGTTGAACAAGAGCCAGACAAAAGAATATACTCTCTCTGATTCCATTGGTTAAATATCAAAAACAGGTAAAATTGATCTATGTTGTTAGAAGTCAGGATAGTGATTACCTTTGGTGTTACGTCCAGGAAAGGGGCATGAGGAAGATATGGTGGGCTTTTGGTGCTAATCATGTTAGATCCACATCTAGGGTGCAACCTAATATGGGTATGTTTACTTAGTGAAAATCAAGTTACACATTTGTACACTTCTCTGTATTTATCTTCCATTAAATAAAAATTATAAAACTATCAGTAAGTGTCATAGGCAGGTTGAGGAGAGAAGACATTGAAATGAAAGACAGTGGCAGAAAGATGCCTATAAAATGAGGGATGTGAGCTGGAATGCAAAGGTGTTGTCTGGACCAGTTCTACAAATACTGGCCAATAGCCTGCCCTCCACGAGAGAATTGGCAGCCTTTATTTTTAACTGTGCTCTATTTGTCATGTTCTCTGTGATCATGGGCTAGCAACTTGAATTCTCTAATACCTGATTTTCTCACCTATAACATGGAAGTATCTTGTGACTTTATTAGAAAGATTAAATGAAAGAGGAAAAATGGCCAGTAATGCACTTAGTATAATTCCTGGTACATGGTTGATAAACAAATATAGGTTCTTTTGTGACTTCTTTCTCTTATCCAGTTAGCTTTCATGAAAGACTGCTTGAAAATAGAAAAATAAATACCTCATTTTCTCCATTTATTAATAACATCATAGGAAATTCTTTTTCACATCCATATCGGTGAACAAGGAGGGAGATCTGTTATTGCAACAGGGAAAGGAACATGGCATGGGTGTGGCCTCAGTTTCTTAAACTAACCAGATTACAGGGAAGGATGGCCAACATTTGAGACAGTGTCCAAAGACCAATGTTAAAACAAAGAAATGCATCTCAGGGTTGGAAAGGTAGAGTCGGATGCAGAGAGAGAAAGATAGGTTCTAGCAATGAAGAATGAGTAATAATTGAAATTTATTTTCCCTAGCCAAATCTTCTTAACCATCACCAGGGAGAAGATCAGTTTGCACATATGGAAAAAAGATCCACTGATCATTTTGAAAAGAAAAAAAAAAATACAAAGGAAAGTTTATAATGCTAAAGTCATTTTGGAAAAACATAGAGTTAATCAACAGCAGAATGTATGGATTCCAAGATGGATCTTATTGTAAAATAACCTGCTCTAGAAAATGGGGTGGTATCCTTGGCTCTATTCACAACTCTTTTTTTTTTTTTTTTTTTGACATACAACAAAAGTCTTTGAGTGAAAGAAAATGCTAAAGTATAGCATTCTAAGAGTGGGAAAGTGGCTAACAAGAAATGGAAGGGAAAGTCAATTCCCTTGAAAGAGAACGCACTGCCTGAGGAGCCAGTTGGTTACCAAGTCGCCCCACCTAGGAGAGCCGTAAAGGAAGACACAAAACTGTGAACATGCTTACATGTAGGTCCATAGTTCAACACTCTGGGACAGGACACTTACTTGGAATAAGAAAGGACGATGGACATGTTCTCAGCTTGGGGGAAATTAGAATGTGAGATAACTCCCTGACTCCCCAACAAGCTCCCTGCACTTGAGAAAGTGGTCCTTGAATCCAGGAGGGCACAAATGAAGGGGGCAACCATGACAGCCACCATGATACGGCAGGGCAGGTATAGGTAATAGGCCCTTACATTTGATGACAGCGAGACCAGAAGACCACTTATTATGTCCAAGGTGACAGTGCTTTACAATACTTGTCTTTGAGTTTTCAGTAAACACTGGGACAGAGCTAGAATTGTAGCAAACGCACGGACAAGAATCAGCTGTAGAGTGACACCTTACCGCCTTGTGCCATTCCAATTACACACAGTTCTGATTCCTTGCTTTATGGCTCCCCCCTCACTGTCCAAATAACAAATCAATAATTCCCATAGCTGACTTGACTGGTTTTCCTCAACGTCCTCCTCCTGGGGTTGGGCTTTAAGTACAGAGAGACACAGCTGTGTGTTCCTCACTCATGGGCCAAATCCAGTATACCGACTTCTTTGTCTTCATTCACTAACTCAGTGATTCAATTGGAAAAGTGTGACCAAACCTGCCTAGCCCAATTTGTGCTTTATAAACCAGGTTGTTTATTGCTAATGTTCTGTTACTCCCTGGATATGTACAGATTTTTCCTCCTAATTTTGGTCACATTACTTTAATAGAATCTGAAGCTAGATTTAGTGGTTGTGACTACCATGACTACGGGTACGGCTTTTTGTTGTTTCGGATTCTTTTTTTCTCTTCTTATTTCTCTGTATAAATAAGTATAGGGAAGCTGTTATAAAATTTCTTCAGGTGGATTTTCATTTACCAATGAATGGTGACAATTATAAGGTCATTTATATTTCAACTAGTAAAACAGAAACAAAACATGGGTGGCACACAGGAAATCAGATACCCTATTGCTTAATGAAATGTGCCTTCTTCCTGCCTCCATTCATCCATCTCTTCCTTTATCCCTCCTTCCCCTTCTCTCTCTCTCTCTTCTTGTCTCTAACATATGGAACAAGCCATCTGCATCTTCTGATGAGATGCCAGAAGTCAGACGTAGAAAAACTACGGTCCATGGAAGAAGTCCTCTCAAGTCTTTATTTCCATTAGCAAACATTTACTTGCACAGTGGTCCTATGGTATAACCGAAAAAGTACAGAATTTGAAGCCAGAGAACCTATGTAGCTACCCCAGGCCATGTTTACTTAACCTCTGTTAATTGTTGTACCCTGTATGGTAATTTTAATAGGTCGCAGAACAAAGTGGCTGTGAAAGAGGGCTCTTGAAGTCGCCATACCTGAGTTATAAGCCACTCATGAACTTGTACTTTCATTGTGACCTTAGGAAGTTACTGATAGCAGTTCCACCCTCTGGAAAACAGGGATGATAACAGTACCTACTGTATGGGGTAACGGAAATCAAAAAAGTCACGTTATATAAAGCACACAGTGCCTCATGTAAAGAAAGAGCCCGTCAATGATATTAGTAGAGTACTCGTAAAAAAAATTCACAAAGTGAAAGGTGTTATCAAAATTTTAGTTCTTCAGCACCTGGGTGGCTCAGCTGGTTGAGCGTCTGACTTCAGTTCAGGTCGTGATATTTTCACTCTGAGTTGGAGCCCCACATCAGGCTCTGTGTTGACAGCTTGGAGCCTGGAGCCTGCTTCGGATTCTGTGTCTCCCTCTCTCTCTGCCCCTCCCCTGCTTGTGCTCTGTCTCTGTCTCTGCCTCTCTCTCTGTGTATCTTAAAAATAAATAAACATTTTTAAAAATTTTTAGTTCTTTTAAATTTTTTCATGGGAGACATTGAACAATCAAAGGCTGGGTATATAAAAAGATAAAGAACAACATACTCATGTCCCAGCCCTAAAAATAATGGTTAAACTGATAGTGACACAGGATGTATTCACACAAAAGTAATTATCAAGATCCAAGTGCAGACGATGGGCCAAATTTGTCTTTCCAACAAATCCATGCTGTAGGACATGAGACGAGGGTCCCATGGGAATACACATGGAAAGTTCTGAAGCTTGCACGTGGGATTAGATCAGAGAGAACATTATGACAGAACAGCAGAATGTGGGCTTCAGGAAGCTAGAAGGAAGCAGAGTTTATGTTCAGAGGCTCTGGAGGGCAAAAGGGTAGTGAGGAAAAAGGATGAATTCAGTGTGTTATCTTAGAATTATTAAATAGGCAGGGATATATAGGGAAAAGATAGGCCCCAGGAGCCACAGAAACAAGGGAACATTTATGAAACAATCCTCGTGCGCCCGTTTGCTTGGGTACCATGAATCATCCCCTACAGACACGATGTAAATCAACTGATGTGTATGTGTGCATGTGTGTATGTGGACATGTTTCTCTCCATGTATTTCTTGTTTTGTGCACCAAACCTTTCCTAGGGATGTAAACTGAACATGCAGTCAGCTCATACTTGCATGGCCAAAAAAAGATACTATCTTAGCAAATGACTTAAATACAGGTAAATCAAGTATTTCCAAACCACATGAATTCTAGTAAGAGTAAAAATACAAATGGAGACATAAAATCAGTTGAAGTTCTCTTTTTTAGCTATTATGGTCACACGATACATTTTAATTCGAATAGCTACGATTTATCAATTATTAAGAAGACATTAAGCACAACAGCATATACCTTTTATCTGTTCATTTCTTTGTTTGATTTTCCAAACAATCCTCTGAGATATAGCCCATTAAGACTATTACCCTATCAGGGAAACTAAGACAACGGTGAACAGTATTACACAGCTAAGAACTGGGCAGCACTGGAATGGGCAATCAGGTTCTGGAGCCCAAATTCCTATCCACCTTGCCAAAGGTATATGTAATAACCATCCATGGACCCTGGGAATGGTTAAACACAGACTCCTGAACCCCACATCCAGCAGTGGTGACTTAAGTCTTGGCTAGGGCCTAAGATTTTGCATTTCTAACAAGTTCCCAGGGATGCCGATGCCGAAGCTGTGGTCTGTGGATCACACTTGGGCAGCATCACTCTGTATTATGTTATTTCAATTGTTGGATAAAAGAAAATGAAACAGCATGATGTGAAAAAGTGATCTCTCATTTTCAAAATGTTTAAAGTTCATTCCAAGGCAATCCTCCCAAGCACTGCTATGAGTATTATAGATTTAGTTCACAAGTGTAAGCTTGTTTATTGAGCATGATAGAATATTTGAACCTATACCAGTATTTAGGACTCAAGCTTTTTTATTTTTTTCTCTAAATTATCCCAGTATTTCCTCTCTTTATCTTTCCTGTATTGAAAAACAACTTATGGGCTTAGCGTACTAATTGAAACCTATCAGTAGTGTAAGGCACTTAATTTACATTACAGGAGACAATCCACTTGGAAACATTGAAAGCCTCTTTTGTTATACTTTATTGCAACAGTCAGAATCCAGCATGAGAAACAAAATTCACAAAAATTTGTTATGGGAACAAAATTCACATAAATCATAACCATCTTCAGTGTCTAAGCAGAGAGAAGAAAAGGAGTTTCAGTAATCTGGTAGGAAAAAAAAAAATCTGTTTGGTTCCCTCATGGGAAAAGTTCTAAATGTTGAGGAAAAAAGTGAATAATGCAGACTTCTCATTCTAGTAAAAGATGCAGGGGCACCTGGGTGGCTTTGTCGGTTAAGCGTCCGACTTCGGCTCAGGTCATAATCTCACGGTCCGTGAGTTCGAGCCCCGCGTCGGGCTCTGTGCTGACAGCTCAGAGCCTGGAGCCTGTTTCAGATTCTGTGTCTCCCTCTCTCTCTGCTCCTCCCCTGTTCATGCTCTGTCTCTCTCTGTCTCAAAAATAAATCAACGTTAAAAAAAATTTAAAAAAAAGATGCAATAGATATACTGTTTCCCTAGTCTTCCTGCTAAGTACAACCAGAAAGCCTTAATATTACATACAAAATAAACATAATGAGATTTTGAAAAGCTGAGGGAAAAAGGCAAACCAGCCAGGAACCCCAGAACCTCCAATATGACAGAGTGGTAAATTCTCCAGACTTACTTTCTGCTTCATATATCCCAGACTTAGGACTGAAAAAGCCAGTGACTCAGAAACACCAATGGGTACAGGAACAACAAAAGAAAACAAAAACCCAAAGCCTGCTCTTTATATTCAAAAAACAAACAGAAACAAAAACCAAAACAAAAAACCAAGAAAGGGACAGCCCAGTAGGACAAAGGCTTTCAGACAATAACTACTTGTACCAAACAGGGACAACTCTGTGCCTACCACTAATCTCACCAGCAAAGGTTGAGCAGGGGACTAACATTTCTACCCTCTCCAGGCTGTTTTGAGGCACGGGGTTCCACCAGGGTGCTATCAGAGAACACTGAGCAGGAAGCTGTGACTTTCATTCTAGCCATGTGGCAATGAGGCCACACCTGTGTAGTGTCAGTGGAGATGAAATGGTTTATGGACTTTTACCCCATCAGCAGTAATGAGGTGTTCCAGCCCCCTGCTGGCACAGTGTCACTGGAGGCCAGGTGGAATTAGGACTGTCACCACCACTCAGAGGCGAAGGTCACCCCGTTCTCACTGTGGTGTCAGCAGAAGCTACGAGAGAAGCAGTAACAAGTCACTCTTGACCCTCACAAGCAGGGTGGTATCAGCAGAAGCCTGGAGAGTAGTTAGAACTCCTATCTTATCCAGCACTAATGAGGAGCCTCTCCTGGGGGGTAAACAGAGGCTGAGTGGGGAACCTGGATTTCTAGCCCTACCCGGAAGGAATGAAGCCATGCACGCCTTCGCCTGTTGGAGCAGTGCTAGAAGAAATCAGCTAAAACAAAAGGTATGAATCAGATCCCGAGTCTCATAACAAACTATACAAAACGACTAGGTTTCCACCGAAAAATCATTGGTCATAACAAGAATCTTTCAAACCTCACCCTCAGTGAAAAAATAATCAGTAGGCACTAACATGATAGTGTTAAGATGATAGGAATGTTAAAATTATTGACAATTTTTTTTTTAATTTTTTAATGTTCGTTTATCTTTGAGAGAGAGAGCATGAGCAGCGAAGGGGCAGAGAGGGAGGGAGACGCAGAATCCAAAGCAAGCTCCAGGCTCTGAGCTGTCAGCACAGAGTCCGACTAGGGGTTCAAACCCACGAACCAAGAGATCATGACCTGAGCCGAAGTCAGATGCTTAACCAACTGAGCCACCCGGGAACCCCTATCTGACAAAGATTTTAAAGCCATCATCATAAAAATGAGTCTATGAGCAATTATGAACACACCTGAAACAATTTTCTAAAATCCCACCTAAGAAGAGAGAATATAAAAGAGAACCAAATTGAAATACGGGCATTGAAACATGCAATAACTGAAATAAAAATCTCAATGGATATAGGCTCAACAACAGAATGAAAGGAGACCGTGGAAAAAATCAGTGAATTCAAAAATAGAATAGAAATTATCCAGTTTGAATAACAAAGAGAAAATAGATGGGACAACAAAATGAATAGAGCCTCAAGGAACTGTGGTATTATAAAAACGAAGATCTAACATTCATGTCATCAGAGTCCCAAAAGGAGAGGAGAAAAATGATGGAAATTAGAAAGTAGTCAAAAAATAAAAAATAACTAGAAACATCCCAAATTTGGCATAAAAAAACACAACCGTGTGGATTTAAGAAGGTGAGCAAACCCCAAACAGGATAAATTGAGGCCCAGATAAACCATAGTCAAAATTCTGCGAAATGAAAACCAAGAAATCTTGAAAGAAACAAGAGCGAAATGGCACCTTCCTGATAGCACAAAAAACCAATGAGAATGACAGGCGATTTCTCATCAGTGACCATGGAGGACTAAAGGAAGTAGCACAATATTTTTTAAGTGTTTAAAGAAAAGAACTGCCAACCCATAATTCAAAAGTCAGTGAAAATATCCTTCAGGAATGCACAGGAAATCAAGACATTCTCCAACCACGCAAAGTAATCAGTAGACCTAACCTAAAAGAATGGCTGATGGAAGTTTCAAAACAGAAAGGCAACGAAGGAAGAATAAAAGATGGAGTCGTGGGACATGAAGAAGGATAAAAGAATAGGAACAGTAAAACTATGAGTAAGTAAAATGCTCATTTCTTCTCTTGAGTTTTGTAAATTATGTTCGATGGTTGAGGCAAAAATTGTAATACGCTCTGATGTGGTGCTTTATGTATAGACAAAATATTTAGGGAAATTATATGATAAACTGGAGAGGATGGAGGCCAATAAAAGGATGTAGGTAAGGTTCCTATAATTCACTCAAGCTGGTGATTTATACCAATAGATGAGTTATGTATATATAATGTAATACACAGAGTAATCACTGAAAAAGCTCTCCAAGACAATGCACTCACCATCACTCCAGATAAATCAAAATTTTATTTCAAAAAATTTTCACATAGCCCACAAGAAGGCAGAAGAAACAGAAATAACCAAAAAAAAGGAAGATTTAAGCCCTATCCTATCTATACTTATATCGAATGTAAGTAGTCTAGGTATACTAATTAAACTACAGAAATTGGCAGAGTGGATTCAAAAACATGACCTGGCTATATGCTGCCTGTAAGAAATTCATTTTAAATACAATCGTATAGAAAGATTCAAAGTAAAAGGATGAAAAAAGATATATTATGCAAAAATTAATCAAAAGGAAGCAGAGTGGCTATTTAGCAACAGATGATTAGACTTCAGAGCAAAGAAAATTACAAGAGACACAGAATGACACTGAATAATTATAAAAGGGTCAATCCATCAGGAAGACATAGCAACTCTAAATACACACAGCAGAGGTACATAATATGTGAAGCAAAAAGTGATATAACTGAAAAGACAGATCTATATATATGGAATCTTCAACACTACTCTCTCAGAGATGGGAGTATTAGCAGTACAGAAAACCTCAAAAAACAGTATCACTCACAGGATCTAATCACATTTATGGAGAAGCTTTTCAAGTTTCTATGGAACATATACCAAGATAGACTCTATCTAGGGGAATAAAGTAAACCTAAACACATTTAAAAGAATTGAAATAAGTGTATTCTCTGACCCCAAATGAATCCAACTAAAAATCAGGAACAGAAAGGTAACGGGACAATCTCCAAATACTTGCAAGATAAACAGCACACTTCTAAAGAACCCATGGGTCAAAGAAACCTCAAGGGAAATTAAAAAAAAATGAACTTAATGAAAATGAAAATACAGTAACAATATTAGTGGGATATAACTGAAGTAGTAGTGAAAAAGAAATTCATAGCGCTAAATTTACACATTAGAAAAGAGGAAGTGACACAAATCAATAATCTAGGCTCCCACTTCAAGACTCTAGAAAAAGAAAGCAAAATAAAGCCAAAGAAGACAGAGGGAAAGAAATCAGAAAGTTAAGAGCAGAAATCACAGAAATTAAAAACAAAACAAAATAAAATGACAGAGAAAAGTCAATGAAACAGAAAGTTGGTTCTTTGAAATTATAACATAAAATTGATAAATCTCTAGCAAGACTGTTAAAAACAAGAGATAAGACACAAATTACTAACATCAGGAATGAAATGGATATTACCACAGATTCTATAGATATCAAAGGATCATAAGAGACTACAAACAACCCCGCACACATACATTTTAGACCTTAGGTGGCATGAAATAATTCCTCAAAAAACACAAACTACCACAACTGACCAAATACAGACAATTTGGATAACCCTATCCTTATTAAGGAAAATAAATTAGTAATTTAAAAACTTTTCCCCAACAAAATCTCCAGGCTTCTACATGGTATTTAGGAGGGAACTGCCACTAGTGATCTCCTAACAAAGAAGCACAATTCCAAAGCGATAGCTTGTTTCACTTGATCATTGATCCAGACTCTTCAGGAAACCACAAATGGCTCTTGATAACCCTTGGAACTATTTGGAGCTATCTGTATACCTAACAAATGTTTCCATTTATTTATGTTTTATGTCTAGATTTTTATTTCAGTTAAGGCTGGGTAAGGGATGGGTAATTCTATACTGAAAAGCTCACATTCTGTCCTTGGCAAATAAATACATTGTCAATGAAAAAAAAAAGTAAAGCAAGCATATCCACTTTCACCATTCTTATTCAACACAGGACTGAAAGTTCTAGGCAGTGCAAGAAGGCAAGAAGAGGAAATAAAAAGCATACAGATCAGATACTAAAACATACAAGTATTTTTATTTCCATAATGTGATTGTTTACATAGAAAATCCCAAGGAATCTTGGGGAACTAGAACTAATGAGTGTATTCAGCAAAATCTCAAGGTAGAAGATAAACATACATGTGGACACCTGGGTGGCTTCGTCAGTTATGTCAGACTCTTGATTTCAGCTCAAGTCATGATCGCATAGTTCATGAGATCAAGCCCCATGTCAGGCTATACACAGTGTGGAGCCCACTTTGGATTCTCTCTTCTCCTCTCTCTCTTCCCCTCCCCCATCTCGCTCTCTCAAAATAAATACATTTTTAAAAAGGTTAGGCATACAGGAATGCAAGCTGGTGAAGCCACTCTGGAAAACAGTGTGGAGGTTCCTCAAAAAACTAAAAATAGAACTACCCTACGACCCCGCAATTGCACTACTAGGCATTTATCCATGGGATACAGGTGTGCTGTTTTGAAGGGACACATGCACCCCCATGTTTATAGCAGCACTATCAACAATAGCCAAAGTATGGAAACAGCCCAAATGTCCATCGACAGATGAATGGATAAAGAAGATGTGGTATATATATATACAATGGAGTATTACTCGGCAATCAAAAAGAATGAAATCTTGCCATTTGCAACTACATGGATGGAACTGGAGGGTATTATGCTAAGTGAAATTAGAGAAATACAAAAATCATATGACTTCACTCATATGAGGACTTTAAGAGACAAAACAGATGAACATAAGGGAAGGGAAACAAAAATAATGAAAAACAGGGAGGGGGACAAAACAGAAGAGACTCATAAATATGGAGAACTGAGGGTTACGGAGGGGTTGGGGTTGTGGGGGGGGGATGGGCTACATGGGTAAGGGGTACTAAGGAATCTATTCCTAAAATCATTGTTGCACTATATGCTAATTAATTAGGATGTAAATTCTAAAAAATAAAAAATAAAATTAAAAAAATGATAGATGTACATAATCAGTTTTATCTCCATATGCTAGCAATGAACACATAGACATTGGACTTAAAAATACATCATTTACAATCCCTCAAAAAGTCCTTCAAATTCTAACAAAGTATGTACAAGGCCTGTATGCTAAAAACTATTCAATGCTGATGAAAGAAATTTTAAAACTCATTAATTGGAAAGTCACACAATATTAATGGATGGGAAGACTCAACACAGTAAATGTATCAATTCTCCTCACACTGATATACAGACTTTATGAAATGCTGGACTTTTTATAGCTATATTTTTGTAGTTGTAAAATTTTGAGGACCATAAACCAGATTTTTTGTCTCTATAAATCTGGAAATATACAATATATTCTTCTGATTGAAAATTTACCACCCTTTCCTCCATACATTCATTCAAATTCAAAACAAATAAAGTATAATGAAAGAATATTTATGTATATGCCAGGGAATGTTCCAAGCACGGAGAAAGCACATGGGAAAAATAGACAAGGTCCCTGCCATCAAGGACCTTTTTTTTTTTTTTTTTTGTCTGTTTAAATGTGACTTTTAAGAACTGCTTCCTTTGGGCACAAGTGAACTCATTGAGGTATTTCAGCTTTATTATTGAACCAATTTTGAAAGGCACTGGAGTTCAGTGGAGTTGAAGAAAGAGTAGTAGGACAATATCTACAGTCCATTTACAGATTTACAAAAGTAAATTACTAGAGACACTTTCAAGGGCACCACATCTCTGAATATTTAAATACACCCACAACAGGGATTTGTATTGCTGTCTAACATGCTAACTACAGATGAATCCAAGAGCCTTCTAACACTGGCATATTAGCTAATCAAATGTATCTTGGTGGTTACCACAACGAAAGTATCATAGGTTTGGCATCTAGAACCTGCTGGACCCGAAGCTCAACTCATACTCCTTATTCTGATAATAATATTAAATTTTTCTCTTTCCTAGTGTTCATATTGTCACTTTTTCTAGAAGTATGAAAGACAGTTCACAAATGGAAACCCCATGGTGCCTCAGAAGTAGCCTAAAATTCACCTTTTCTTTACTTCACCTGAAAATACTGTTTTAAGAGTTTCTACATACCAGGCATTATCTAAGCACTTTATAGTCATTAACTTATTTAATCTTCATGATAAGTCTATGAGATAATCTTTGTGATGAATCCAGTCTTGCTGTCATCTTACAATAAGGAAAGCAATGTGGAGGGAGATGGAGATTAAGAGACTTGCCCAGTGTCACAGGGCGAGTGATTGGTGGAGCCTAGACTCACAGGCCATGCTCCGAATGCCATTCTAACTCATGGTCTCATCAGTACAAGAACCTCCTTCTGACTTCATTTCAGATCTGCCTCCAATGACTAATTTTTCCTTACTCAAATTTTACGTAGATCTCTGTTTGATCTCAGGCCATGTATAACCATATTTACAATCAGAAAACAGAAACTGATATGGAATACATCAGCCAACTTTTATTCCTCACATGGTCAATAAAGAACATTTAGTCACTTTGTATCTAATTAGAAATATGGCGAGAGAGGTCTTGGGACTGGAACTGGGTTTAATTGGATGAAACAGTTTTAGAATATCAATGTAGCACTGTTTCTAAATGGGTAGCAGAAGCTGGGGTCCTTAAAATTATCCCTTGAAACTTGCTGATAATGTTTCTTGTGTTTATTTGTACAACTGAATGTATATCAACATAAGGTCACTATCTCCCTTTGCAGGATTTTCATATTCATTATGGTTCCTTTCATGTGTGCTGTCTTAAATGCTAATGGAATTTAGTTGGGCAATGATAATAAAAAGACAATAATTGCCAACATGTTCATGGCAAAGAAGCCATAATTCCATGTTTGTATCTTCCTGATTTCACTAAAGAATGCATCCTGGCATTGAAAGCAATTTGTTGTGTTGCGGGGGGGGGGGGGGGGGGGGAGTGCAGACCAACATTTGTTAATAATTTGCTTGAAAAAAGAAATTAAGATTAATCTAAGGCTGTTCCACTGTCATTTTCCCTTACTTCTTGAGTGGTGGGGAAGGATTAAATTGGAGTTCGTACTTAACCAACAGCCTATTTCACCTATGCTGTAGTCCACAGGGAGTGCACCCTTAATAGTTGTAAAAATTATGAATCATTGCAGTGCTTGTGAGTTGTGATTCTAGAGTTAGTTTTGCTTTCGTTTTAATTTTCCACATGGGTAATTTTTTAATAAGGAAGAAGACAAGGACAGATGAAGAAAGCTGGAGAAGTGCACCCACATCTACATTTACATCTGAGATCAAAGGATGCTGTGAAAATTCGTGAATAATGACACAGTCACTACGACTGTGAAAGTAAGGGGAGACACAGGTGATTGTATAAACCTGGCATTTAGTTGGACTGTAGAGGAAGACAATGTTTCTGTGTTTTGGGTGATTTTGTTGAATCAATTCAATTGTTTTCTAGGAGATATTCAGATGTTGACTGTATTAAGACGTCACCCATTTTGAAAAATGATTCCTCACATTGATAAACTCTTGAATTGATGCTATCAGGTCCAACTGAGTCAAAAATATCCAAACGGTCAATTACGTTTAAAAGATCTATAGAAACATTTAGCCTGGTACATCTTATTTACTTAACACAAAGGAGAAACGTCCATTTCAGAGAAACGGTTATTCATCCACTATTTATTCAAAAATCTTTCTCTAAATAGCTATCGAGCATCCACTCTAAGCACCAGATATTCGGTTCAGGATAAGCACCCAGGGGCAGGAAATAGAGAAGGTGAAGGCAGAGTGCAACAGCATGAATTTTGAAAAATGCTACCCCAAATTTAAATTCTAGGCACGGAGAGTAAAATAACAAGATTAGGCCATGTATGATCAAGTGTCTGATGAATGGCACACAGTAAATCAGATAATAATTAGCACAGGAACAGAGGGGAATTCAGCGTAAAGGTAACAAAGTTCCAACTTTTGGATCCCTCACTTGGAAGGATATTCACTCCTTCAACTTAATTTGCATGTGTCATTCTAAAATGTTTTTTCTGAAAGAGGGCCCAAGGGGCACAAGCTTCAGTGCCCACAAAGTCTAGATCTGCCTCTGTACAGGAATTCAGAAAGGCAGAAAGACAATTTTCTCAAGATCTGTCTCAACAAAGATGCCTTCTTTGCATCTCTTTATAGATTATTTTGGTCATGGCTAGTGGTTATCTTTGTTTACTGTCCAGTTGGTAGCCTTTAGGATCTTTAAAGAACTGGTTTGATTTACAAAACATATTCTTTCTTGGGGCACCTGGGTGGCTCTGTCAGTTAAGCGTCTGCCTCTTGGGTTTTAGCTCAGGTCATAATCTCACGGTTTTGTGGGTTCTAGCCCCACATAGGGCTCTGTGCTGACAGCACAGAGCCTGCTTGGGATTCTTATTCTCCCTCTCTCTCTCCCCCTCCCTCCCCGTCTCCCCGTCTGCCCCTCCCCTGATCACACTGTCTCTATCAAAAATAAATACACTTGTTTTTATATGCTAAAGTAAAATGGTTTAATTTCAGCTGGAGCAACTTCAGAGGCCAAGAAAAATGTCAACAAATATAAATAGATCTTTTCTTATTTTTATGTCTAAAATTACATAACTTTCCATACCTTGAATTTATGTCACCCCACAGAAAACAAAAATCAAATTTGTATTATTTATATTAGTTATATGCCAATATTAAGTACTATCCATCGTGATTTCCCTCTCTCTATATATATATACAACATCCACTTTGTGCATGGTCTAAAAATAAATAAACTTTTTAAAAAATGTTGTAAAAATATTTTCATTTTCTTCCCAAGAGAAACATGGGGCTGTCCTTCAAATCTGAACCTGAAGAGAGACTCCAACACACATCTCTTTCGGAAAAAAATTAAAAATATCTACAGAAGAACAGGTACTGGTCACCAAATCCAGAGCCCAACTCTTTCTGGAACCAGCAAAGGAATTCAATAGGGATTCCAAAGAAAGTCTTGCTTGTGGGTAAAGTGTAGAGTTATACCTACCTCATTCTTTGTCTGCCCTCAAATAAGTTAGGAGTAGTACCAGAACCGAAGGGCAGGGCTGAAGAAAGGGAGATAGAATTTCATCACGCCTTTTTTGAAATTTATAGGAATATAGGGATAAGGAATCTAACTGATCATCACAAGATATTAATGTAAATTTCATATATAAATATATACGTATACACTCAATCCCAGTAAATTTATTATTTTATTTTATGGCTTCTTGACTTTTTGTCTTTCTTAGAAAGACCTCACATACACTGACCATTTTTTTATTCTAGAATTTTACGGTTTAATTTACACATAACATGCTGATCCCCAAATGATTTTAGCATAAGGTTCTAAATAGGTGTTCAGCTTCATTCTTTCTCTGGGTGTCTAATAAATTTTACCAAAAGAATTTATTTAAAAATTTGTTCCCAGTGATCTAAAATGCAACTTTAACATACACTAAATTCCCAGATACATTTGGATCTATTCCTAGATACTCTGTTTTATTCCATCCATAACACTGCATCATTTATCTATGCCTAAGTATAAATTATTGTAAATATTACAGTTTTAAAGTGTGTTGAATATTTGTTAGGATTATTCACTCACTGCACTTTACAATTCACAATTCCTTTAATTTTCTTTGCTATTCTTGGATGCTTCTATTTTATTTGAAATTCTGAGGTGTGATGCTTGCTTTGTTTTTATGGAACTAAATTTACCAATATGCTATGTATTTCTGCGGTCTTTAATCATTAATTCAAATCAGATATTTGCTTTCAAAACCTATTACCCATCTCTGACTTTTCTTCTGGGCTTTAAAAAAAAAATCATCTGTCTAAATTGCTTAGAAAATCTTTACGACTCACGCTGCTATAATGTAGGTTTGGTTATAAAATGCCTGCCAATCAAATCCGTCTCCCATGATAAAGGTAGGCTCGCTCTTACTTAATCTGGAGAGCTTAAAATGAAGGTGTCATCCTTGTCCCTCAAAACCACTTTAATAATGGTCTCCTACTGTTACAGAACTCAACCAGCTTATTGAAGTCAGCTGTTTTCTTGAGAGCTCCATTACCTGTGGCTGTTTTCATCCACACACATTATTAAACAACAACAAGCAAAAGCAAAATTCTCTAAATTCAACCAAAGCAAATCTTTCAGTCGAAAACAAGTGCCATGATTTAAAAATAAAAAGAATTGCACCTCCTTTTATTTTATAGGGCTTCTAAAAACTAACTTGCCAGTAGTTGCGTCCTTTATTCGCTTAGAACAAAGACTGATATTAATAAAGCATTGTGATGTGTTTGCTGATCTTACAAAACATGTAGATTAGCTTAGCTATTAACATTATCCTTACTATTCTTGACTCAAAAAGGATGTGATGCAAATATATTTTTATTGAAGGCTATTAAAAACTAGAAGTAAAATTAATGAAACAAAGAAAAAGTTTTGCATTACTATTTGCTGAGAAGCTTCCTTCTCATCTTCTGTTCAAATCTGGGCAATATATGAAAATTACATTTCCTGGCTTAAACGGCAGCAGAATCAAAAAGCAACATGCCCAGCACAGGGTTAAAATATGCCATTTGTTTACCCTTCTCATTAATTTCTTAACTAACTCTCCCACAAACATCAAAAAGATCCATTTGAAAACTGTGACTTGACATATAATAAACCCAATTAAAAAACACTCACACACAGAGATACATACACACACACTTACACATTTGTGCAGCTCCTAATGGTGCCAATAAATCAACTCAAAACTATAAAAAAGTAATTAGGAACAAAGAAATGACCTGTCTTGATGTTGCTTTTTTTCTCAATATGATTCTAACTCGATTATACATGCATATCTAATTACTACATCTGATGACCTATGGTCATAGCTTGATTTCTGTATTACAAATGGCCTGACATTTAATTAGTTTGTGTGATTAAATTATGTAAATATCTACATGGTGACCAAATGATTAAAACTTTTTTATACCTCCAGTTTCTCAGCACTAGAGTCAATTATATCTGCCTACATATACAGCAGGTGAACAGACTGACACAAAAATCCAAGTGAAAAGAAAGTTACAGTTATTCAAATTCAGATTGAAAGCTATCTCATTGAGTACATCTTACAAGAGGTGCAGTGGGATGATGTAGGACTTCAATCACTGCGAAAACTTCAAAGCTAAATTATTATAACAAGGACAGATCTGGTGAACCCGTTTCTCCAGTTCTCATTTGTTCTCATTCCATTCTCTTAGGAACTGATGGCTCTTATAGGTACGGGTGTGTGTATATTATAAAAAATGACTCATTTATATAAAATTCAGATTAAATTTTGGTGACTGCTATCATGATCTCAAACTTATTTCTGGTTTTTATGCATCCCAGTCAACCATGGACTCTTCACAGATTGTCATCTGAATTGCGACAGTTCTACGCTCACAGCTTTGGTACAAGCACCAACGAATTCAGGAGTTCTGAATCTCTGCAAAATGTGGAATTGTTGCGAGTCCCAAGCAGACCTGCAGAATAGGAATGGGAAAAGAATCCCTACTCTCGTTCATACAATCGAGTTGAATGAAGCAGGGAACAAATGCTTCCTCTTGAAACATATCTTTATTAACAGAGGGGATCCTTTTGCCATGCGTGAAGCATGTTCAATACACCTGTGTCATTTATCATTACCCCATCCATATGAAGGCAGCGAGTACAAAGGCTCCTAATTACCCAGAGATAGTAAGGAAAGACAAAGAAGTCACACCAAAATCTACCACCAATCCTGAAATCACATTTAGCCAAAGCATTCAATAACTGCTCCACCAGACATTTTTTTTCCATTACATATCAGACCAAATTTAACTGACACTGACTCTCATGCATACAAAACTACTTGGTTAGAAAAAGAAAACTTCACAAATTTGACTTTGTTGCATAGTCAGTTATTTCCTAAACTGCTAGCCATAGGATTATTTATTAGGATTAAATGATTTATCTTACAATCAGCAAGTTACTTGATGAAAACTCCATGTCCTCCAGAAGGAAAAAGCATATATAAAAGTACAAGTAGCCTGAATTTCTTTTCTCCTAGTTTTATAGAGAAAGTGCTCAGATTCTAAGGGCACCTGGGTGGCTCAGTCGGTTGAGTGTTTGACTCTTGATTTCAGCTCAGGTCATGATTCTAGGGTCATGGGATGGAGCCTCGCATTTGGCCCATGTCGGGCCCCTGTACTGAGTGTGGAACCTACTTGAGATTCTCTCTCTCTCTCTCTCTCTCTCTGCCCCTCCCCTGCTTTCATATGCTCTCTCTCTCAAAATCAATAAATCTCAAAATTAACAAATATTTTTTAAAAATGCTAAAATGCTTCAAAGAGCCAATATCTGAAAACAATGTATATAAGCAATCCAGAAATTAATTAATCTGTAATCAAGGAAAGTCACGGCTGTAAAGGAGAGAATGATGGAAAAAGTGGAGCATTCACAAGAGAGAGAGAGAAAGAAATATGACCAATAACTTCAAAGAATAACAGAGATAAGAAAAGAAAAACAAGGTATGATTCAACTAAAGGTTATAGAATTAGAAGGCAGAAATGATTTAAAAGTAATAAATCCTCAGTGGGAACTCAGTGTATTTAAAATGAAAAAAAAAAAAATAGGCCTCTAGCTCAAGATGGATGAAGACCTACGTATGCCTCATGTCCTTCATGAAATACTTATAAATAGTATAAATACAGAAGACAAAACAAACTTATAAAAAGAATAGGAATGGGAATCCCCATCAGGCAAGAGATGTTAACAAACTCCAGAAAATTACCAAATACATGAGGCAGTAAAGTAGGGACCAGCTGGTGATCCTTTTCTATAAAGGGTCAGAGAGTAAATATTTCAGGCTTAAAAGGACCATACCCTCTTCATTGGAAACACTCAATTCTGCTCTTGTAGCACAAAACACCCATTGACCATATCTAAAAGGATGGATGTAGCTGTGTTCCAATATAACTTTACCAAAACAGACAGCTGGCCCATGGTTGTAGTTTGCCAACCCCTACAACTAAAAACACTTTTACGGTCATGGTATTCACTGTTCTGATCAAAGACTCATAGCTTCTAGCTGAAAGATTCAAAAAAATGTGAAAATACAGATAAGAAAATTTTCAAAGACCTCACTAGGGAATAATGGTGCCAGTTACTCCTCCTTTAATCCTCAGGACACATAAAAGTAGGCAACTTGGCTCTAATCCCTAAGGAGAAGAATGCGAAGGTTCTTCCCTAAAGAAATTGTGTGATTCCTATCCGTGGCTGTTGATACCTTAAATAAAGCCCTCTTCTCCTAGCATTTGGACCATGCTTATCCTGACTTCAAGTCTAACCTCATATGTACCCTGTGCATCAACTCAATCAGACTGCTCACATATGGAAGATGCCCATTGTGAAGAGGATGAAATTATTCTATGGTGAACTAAACCCATAACACTTACACTGTGTTAAATGCGAACAAGTAAGCCTAGGGGGCTTGGTTGGTTAAGCATCTGACTTCGGCTCAGGTCAGGATCTCACAGTTTGTGAGTTTGAGCCCCGCATCAGGCTCTGTGCTGACAGCTCTGAGCCAGGAGCCTGCTTCGGTTTCTGTGTCTCCTTCTGTCTCTTTCCTTTGCCCACTTACAATCTCTCCCTCTCCCTCTCTCTCTAAATAAACATTTAAAGAAAATATGTTTTTAAAGTAAGCAGGGATCATCAGACATGAGAATATCTAACAGAATATGAAAGACCAAACTGACCCCAAAGTAAATAACTCATATAAGAAATTAAAATTAAATTCAAAAAAAAAAAAGGATTGGGGCACCTGGGTAGCTCAGTCAGTTAAGCATCTGAGTCTTGACTACAACTCAGGTCATGATCTCACAGGTTGGGGGTTTGAGCCTCACTTTGGGCTCTGTGCTGACAGGGTGGAGCCTGTTTGGGATTCTCTCCCTCTCTCTCTGTCTCTCCCCCATTCATGCTGTCTCTATAAATAAATAGACTAAATAAATACAGGATTCAGTATACTCCTCGAAATCTGAGAAGACGTTATACATCTTATAAAAACAAAAATTAGGGACAACAAAAGAGTTCTCTAAGATTAAAAAAAAAATTAAAAATTCAGTAGAACGGCAGAATGATAACGTCAAATAGCTACATAAGAAAATAATTTAAAGAGGAGAAATAAGGGCTGACATTGGTGAATGTCTGCACATGCCAGGCATTACTGCAAACATGTTACACATATTAACTCTCTTAACCCTCTACATTACTAAAAGGTAGATTCTATTATTTTCGATTTACAGAAAAGCAAACAACCACCTATTGGTTTAAAATATAAAAAAGGTATATCCAATTCAAATAGTGTGAGTCTGCTCCTGCATGAGACATAGAGAAGTAATCAGGAGCCCAATATTAAACTATCAGGAAGTTATTTAAGTAAGAATAGGGGGGAAAAAACCACATGAACAAGATGAAATTATCACAGAAAGAGAAAAATTCTTTGAAGTGTAGAAAGAAATGAATTTTCAGTTTTAAAGGGCCAAAGAATCACTAAGAGGAGGATAAAACAAGTCTTCGACTTGGAAAAATTCCCATTAACTTCAAACTTCAAAGTTAATAAGGAAATCTTAAAAAATCTATTTAAAAAATTCCAAGTAAAACATCTAACCCAGTAGGACAATCAAGGAAATTCTCCGGATGACAGCTATACAAGAGGCTTAGAGAACATCGAGTCCTGAATGAAGAAAGAGGACACAGTATTTCTGAATTAATTCTCTATGGAGAAAAGAGGAATTCAGTAATGTAAAACATGACTGAAACTCCAGATTAAAGGTAAGCTAAATGCACATCATTAGAAATTCTAGAAAAAAAAGGAAAAAAAAATGTTTAATGTAAAAGTCACACTACAAATAAGATTTGTTTCTAATTTTAAAACATATGTGATTTCCCTGTAATTCTTTATGCTATTGATTTCAATCAAAATGCCGCTATCATTGAAGACTCTTCTCTGAGGGGCACCTGGGTGGCTTAGTCAGTTGAGCATTTGACTTTGGCTCAAGTCAGGGTCTTACGGTTCATGAGTTTCAGCCCCACATTGGGCTTGCTGCTCTCAGCCTGTCAGCTCACATTCTACGTTGGATCTTCTGTTCTCCCTCTCTCTGTCCCTCCCCCTCTTGCACCCTCCCAAAAGTAAATAAATACTTTCTGAAAAATGAATATTCTCTGAATGACCGTTGTAATTTGAGGAGATTTGTTTTTTTTTGACCCATTAGGGTCAATTCTCATAGAAGTTCCCTGTATGCAGAGAATGATTATTCTACACCTGTTGTATACAATATTCTTTTTATATTCATTAGGTCAAAATTGATAACTGTTACTTTAATCTCTATTGATTTCTAAAAGTAATTAAAATCCCCTACTATGATTATAAATTTGTCTGTAGTTACTTTTTGTCAAAAATATTTAATTGATTTGGGGACCCTATAACATAGCTTCGCTGCATGAGCATCACTTATTTCTCTGGGACTCCAAATAGAAGTAGGACATATCTGATAATTCTTTTAATGTTCTCATCCATATTTTCTATCATTTTGTATTTCTATGCTTAAAAAGCTGTTTAACTTTTTCTGATCTATTTTTTTCATTCACTACTTTTCTATGTCCAATCTAATGTAATGTACACACTGAATTATTTCAGTTATTGTGCTGTTCAGACCTCAAATTTTCATTTGGTACCTATTCAAATCATCTATTTTATTTTCTACAGTTCCAATTTCCTGTTTTATTTATAACTTTGGCTTTTGTTCTTTGAGCATACTAAGCAGTCTGAGCCTGACAGTCTCAAATATCTAAAGTCTTTGCGAATCTTTCCATTCTCTGCAGTTTCTGCTGGTTATTATTCATGGTGTCTTACTCCTTTGAGTGTCTCGTTACCTTTGTCTGTGTCTTGGGCATTTTATTTTTAAAATGATTCATAGGAATAATTTAAGCCATGAGATGATGACAAATCCCTCCAAACTGGTTCTATTTTGTTTTGCTTTGACAAAGTGTTAAGATTTCCACTAGTCTGGGATGACTTTAATCAACAGATTTCCTGGATCACCTAGATAATGCAATTCCAGGCCACAAGCTTATTTCCAAAGTCTACCCATATCCTAGAACACAGCCTTTCGGGTCTCTGTTTGAAGTGGAAGTGGCTTTTAGTTTGACAGGTCATTTTTGGTTTTAGAAATATGGAAATATAAATATAAATATAAATATAAATATAAATATAAATATAAATATAAATATAAATATAAATATAAATATAAATATAAATATAAATATAAATATAAATATAAATATAAATATAATATAAATATCCATAGGCCAAAGCAGATTTATGTGCTAAGCTAATCCATCTGGGTTCTCACTCTCCAAGATTTGCTCTAAAATGTCCTTAGAGTATTCTTAGTTCTTTGAAGTTTTTAAGAATTTTTAAATATATTTTTATCTAATACTTTGGTTGTCCTGAGCAGGATGATTGGTCCAAATTGCTCTGACAACCTTTCACTAAAGTTTAAAGTATTAGTATCTCATTGATCATATTTCCTGTTAACCAGTAACTTTTCCTGTATATAGACAATTGCTATAGTGTTCTATGCCCATGTCTCAGAGGAAAAATGCATAGCACAATGCCAAGAATTTTTAAAAAGCCAAATTATTTCCTTGTACATTTTAATAGCCTTGATCAGGAAAATTATGCATTTGTTTTGGTCAATGATCACTTAAGAACAAAATTATTCATTTACAATCTGGCCAAAGGTCCCTTGAGTGAGCCGAGGAAGTGAGTCAAAGGGAAGGCTACAAAGTCAGACACGAGTCAGTATGCCCTCAAGTACAGCCTATTCACAAAACCTGCAAAACCTCCCCATTGGCTTAGTCAAGCACCCACATTCCAAAAACAGGAAGGTAGTATAAAGAATCCAGAAAACTCATAGGTGTATAACCAAGTAGAAACCAAGAAAGCGGTAAGACTACAGGGTCCCACCCTGAAAATAAAGTCTCATCCCTAAGAGGGAATGAGTCTAGACAACAGCGTGCTACACTGTCCCAGAGTTCCCACATGAACACGGTCTGTCCCCTTGGCAGTTAAATGATGTCCATACGTCTTCATATTTTAAAAAGGTGGTGAAGGATTTTGGATAGGCCTCATCAGTAGTGGACTGAAAAATATCCATTATTATAACACAGAAGAAACAGAAATTTACTTTCTGAAGACAGAAGGAAATCTGGCTTGCACAGGTCTTGTTAGAATAAAAGAGTATAGGCCACTGAGTGGTCTGCAGGGATCAATGACCAAGTGCCAGATGGGATAGTCTTCATCTCTGTTAGGGCCAAAATGGACAGACGTTAGCCTAAAATAAGATTCACTCCTGGGGCACCTGGGTGGCTCAGTCAGTTAAGCATCCGGCTCTTGACTTCGGCTCAGGTCATAATCTCAGAGTTTGTGGGTTGAAGCCCCACAAGCATTCTGTCTCTCTCTCTCCCTCTCTCTCTCAAAATAAACATAAAATTAATTTTAAAAATAAGATTCACTCCATCCTCTATGTCTCTAACATATTAAGTGATCCCTTCAAATTGGGAAACATACTCAGTGGTCCTGTCAAATGTAAAGTCATCATCTTTTAAAAATGAAGTAAATTGTATAAAACAACATATATCCTTGGCTCATACGTTATCTTTGACTTCTCTCTCATTCCACACTCCTGTGTTGTATTAGTTTCCTAAGGTTGCCATAACAAAGTACCACAGTTTGGGTAGCTTAAACCACAGAAATTTGTTGTCACTCAGTTCTGCAGGTTAGAAGTCTCAGATCAAGGTGTTGGCAAGGGTTGATGTTCCTTCCGAGGGGTGGGAGGGAGAATCTGTTCCGTACCTCCCCCTAGCTTCTAGGTTTCCTGTCAATCACTGGCATTCCTTGGCTTATAGATTCATCATCAATCTGATCTCCGTCTTCATCTTCACATGGCTTTCACCCTGTGAATCTTTACATAGTCTTCCCTCTGTGTAGATCTGTCTCTGTGTCCAAATTTCCCCTTTTTATCAGGGCATCAAATTGGATTAGATCCTACCCTAATGACCTCATTTTATATTCATCATGCCTGTAAAGACCCTATTTAAAAATAAGGTCACATCCTCAAGTCCTGGAGACTAGAACTTCAACACATCCCTTAGGGACACAGTTCAGCCCATAAAATATACCATCACTCACTTTCACCCCTACCCCTAACTACCACCCCATCTCTGGTCTCACATGAGAAAGTGAATGAGGACATAAATTTGACACATTTGTGATGATCAAAGAAGCAGAAAAGTTAGGTTTGAAGTTTTTATTTCTTTAAAGGCATACATGATGAACCCAAGACAAGTGGTAATAATCGTTCCATGATACCCATTCTCTGACTCCTGACCAAAATGTAAAAGTAAAAAGTAGGTAGATTTAGGATCTGCATACTGGTAAGATTGCCAAATACTCTATAATTTAAGTTGAACAGAATCAACTGGTGGTTTCACTTCCCCCACAAAGAACACTTAATAAGCCACAGAAGACCAACAAATTTCCTTAAGTCTTGATTCCTGTGGCTATTTGTTTTGGTGGGAAAAATAAAAACACAGAGTCAACAAGACTGAGACTATCGCTGAACTGTAGCAGAATGGTGTTGGCTACTAAAGACGATGAGGGTTAAGAATGGGGAGAAGGAGAATTTGGGGAAGATAGCACAATAGCCACCAACAGGTCTCACTGGAATTAGAGAAGATGTTCAACTATTTCTGAAAAATGAGGCCTGGCTAAGTTATTTTAGGCTAAACTCCCCTACGCCACCAGCTGAATGCCCAGCATTTATTTGAAGAGAAACATTCTCTTCAAAACGCCGCTTTGACATCGCTCAGTTTCAACTACAAGCAATGCAGTTTTGCCTCTGTCCTCTATCAAAGCGAAGAATTCTGACTTATTCTGCCATTCTGTAAGCCCTCTACAGTGGCTAACACATAATCTAGCACACATTGGGCTTTAATAAATCATTTAAATAAATGTATATGCGTCCATATACGTTCTCCATCATTTCAAACTGTGACCCTTAGGCAGTTCCTACATTGAACTCCTTGATGAGTTTTACCTTTGAGAACATTTATTTTCCCTCTTTCCTCATTCAGTTTTCCTTGTGTCTTTTCGTGAATTCAAAAGATTTTTCTATCGAAGAGGAAAAATGAATAAAACACATTTTAGTATTTGAGCTAAAAATGGCAAGGAACAAGGTGTTTTTAATGTGGAATTAACTAAAATGCTCGTATCTTGTACACAGCAGGAAAAGTACACTGCATTAAGCACTTCTCCTATTTATTTGTTTACTTATTTATTTAGAGTGAGCGTGCAAGCAGGGGAGAGGGGCAGAGGGAGACAGAGAGAATCTTAAGCAGGCTCGACACTCAGTCAGGAGCCCGATGCGGGGCTCGATCCCACAATCCTGGGACCATGATGTAAGCCCAAAATCAACAGTCAGATGTTCAACCGACTGACCCACCCATGCACCCCAGCACTTGACTATTTTAATAGTACAGGGGTAGATACAGCATTTGTAATCTTGAAGAACTGTACTTGTTTAGGGGCATGGAGGCAAACAGATCAGCAGATTTTCAATTCAACCAACAACTTCTACTTCTGGAGCTTCTGAACCTGTCTTTTTCAGAGCATCCAGATAAACTGTTTCTGGAACAGTAACCATCAGCCAATCTCCCAGGCTCCAGGTAAACTGCTTCTGGAACAATAACCATCAGCCAGTCTCCTAGGCTCCCGGACATCTAGGCCAGATATTGGCAAACCATGGTCCATGGGCCAAATCTAGCAGTTGCTCTTTTCTGTCAATCATTTCACAGGAAAACAGCCACCCCTTTCTGTTTTTTGGATTTTTCTAGGCTGCTTTTGTGCTATAACGGCATAGCCGTTATGACAGAGACTGGCTGTCTGGCCGGCAAAGCCTGAAATACATACTACAATTGCAGAAAGTGTTCACTAACACTGACCTCTGGTTCAAACAATACCAGATGCACTTAATTTCTTTTTTCCTCTTTGTAGAAAAATCCAATCACCAAATGATGTTGCTTAAATGGGTTTTTTTTGAGTTGTTGTTTTGTTTTTTTTTGTTTGTTTGTTTGTTTTTTTGCTTATCTATATATGAACATGCAAAACATCAGTTTTGAAGAAACTGGTTAGTATGGAGTTAACCCTCATTGGATGAAGATTATCTTAATTGCCTTCTGAAACAAAGGAATAAGTTTCTGCCAAGGCAAAGTACAACTTTATTAGAAGTCTCCAATTCCATTCAAAAGAATCCTTCTTAGAAACACCTTTGCTTTTGGGGTGCCTGGGTGGCTCCGTTGATTAAGCCTCAGGCTTGATTTCAACTCAGGTCATGATCTCTTGACCATGAGATGGACTCCAGGATTGGGCATTGCACTGAGTGTGGAGCCTGCTTGGGTCTTGCTGTCTCTCTCTCTCTCTTTTCCTCCCTGCCCCCCTAAAATGAATATTAAAAACATGCTTTTTGTAGTCATGTCTATGCTCTCATTACATTGAAATCTTATTGCAATAGATTATTTTACCCCGCCTCATGTTGAAAATCAGGGTTATAATCTTATGCCTTTGTTTCCTCTTCCTTCTTAGCTTGTTCTTTATCACTTTCTATCTGTCAATACCAAACATCCTCATTTTTCTTATAAAGTACTCTCATTTATCCACTTCAGAATTAAAATGAATTTAGTCTCTCGGTCTGTCATTAATGAGGATGGCTTTCTCCTGCCTGTCTCCCTCCCTACATGTTGAGAGGAAAAGATGTGTTTTTACATTTTTTAAAACTATAACGTTAGAAATCAGTTCAGCCAACTGCCCTTACACAATCTTTCATTTTAGGCTCCACGTGGAAGTTTGTGATGTGTTTGCCCACAGACGGCTGCCAAACTGGGTGTCTTCTTTTTTACAGAACCATAACCAGCTGTGTTAGTATGGTGGAGGATGTCAGCTCCCATAAGATATAGTTTCCTTACTCTCCTCAACTTTGGTTTGGGAAATTAGTTTTGTAATCATGCTAAGAAAGAAAAAGTGGCTTGAATCTCCTTTCTCCACTCACTCCAGCAAAGTCAGAATGGCCAAGGCCCATGAGTGGGGCTACGCTTGCAGAGCAGGGGATCATGGGGAGATGTGGTGAGTGGTACAAATGGAAGCAGCTCAGCTCGGGGACGGGGACGGGGACGGGGACGGGGACGGGGACGGGAATCTGGAGAAAGTGGGACAAGCGTCTCCTTGCTCTTAGGACCCACAGGGTGAAAATGGCTGCAGAGACTGTCGAGAGGCCAGTGTGAGAATGATGTCTGGGCTCACAGGAGGAGCAGCCCAACTCAGGAGACAGGTGACAGGGACTTCAAAGCCCTGAAGGACAGGACTTTTGTGATAAATCTGGTGAACACCGCTGAAAAAACACCCGGTCCCTTCCCAACTTTTGTAGCATCCAAGAGACCAGAAGACGTAAAATCTTGTATAGCCTGGGAGACCACCCCCAAAATGGCTGAGACGGACTTTCCTACCAGAGTGGCAGGGGATGCCTTAGAGCAGAAGAAGTATGATTTAGGAAAGAAAAAAAGGAGGGGATGTTTGGAGCTGGAACTACTGTTTTGTCCGCTTGGAACCCCAAATGAGTTAAATTTCAAGGATAAATTGTACCAACAATGCGGTAATCTAATCTCATTTGGCAACAAAAACTACACTATCTAATAGATTTTTAGCTTAGCCATCTAGAGACTTAGATTCAAATACAGTACTCAATAAAAGTAATTACTTTTTTCAGATTTGTGGTGCTTCTTGTACTTAATCTCTTTGTTTCCATTACACATTTACTTGCTTTATCCTGAATTGTACTATTTTGTAGACTGTTTTGTTCAATTTATAATTTGCCTCAAATCCTGCTTAAAAGCTGAATGTGCACGCTAAATGAGGGATTGATTCAAGTTCCTTAGTGTCACATTTCTTTAGAATTTTGTTCTAACTAATCTAATCCCATTATAATATAGAAAAAAATGTTATACCCCCGAGGTGTTTCATGTAGCTTTAGTTGAAATGCTTTTTCATTACAATTATTCCATGTAGTAGAAATAAAACAAAATTTGTTTTTAAACTAAAGTCACTTTTAAGAACCCAAATGGTTCAATTATGTACATTGTCTAACCAAGATTACAGTTACACCATAATTTATCAGATTTATTCATTTGTGTCCCTTGAAAGCATTTTCAATTTTTGAAATATTTCTGGAAAAATATAGAACATACAGCATGTATGAGAGCTAACAATATTATTTTCTGTTTCAGCTTTATTTTTTGGTAAATAAGAAAAAAAATTACAAATACAACTAAGGCTTTACCATACCTATCTATTTCAATTATCCCCCTCTTTCTTTAAAGTAGGCATTATACGAAAACTGGGCCATATCTTGCTAATACATACATCTCTAACTACTTATGTCTCTATCCAAAACAATGTACAAAATCACCTTATCTAAACATGACGTAAATGGCATCTTAATGTATATGGTGTGCATTAAAGTTATTTTTCTAACGATTAAAACAATTTTTGAAAAGTATTGATGCATTATTTTAAGAATTAAATACTGTATTAAAGCATTTTCTCAAGAGTTAGGTGCTTTAACGTGTGTGTGTGTGTGTGTGTGTGTGTGTGTGTGTTTCAATTCAGCTTATAACTTTGCGGTAATTGTAAATTCACTTACAGCAAATAATACACAGAGATGTCTGTTTTATCACCATAAGGATCCCTTGTGTTACCCTTTTATACTACATCCTCCTCTCTCCATGCTGATACTCTACACTCTGGAACCACTCATCTGCTCTCCATCTCTATAGTTTTATCATTTCAAGAATGTTATATACATGGAACCATATAGGATGTAATCATTGAGATTGGACTTTTTTTTTTTTTTTTGCACTCAGCTTGCCTCCTTATGGCTCTCTTGAGCATTCATTCATTCATTCATTCATTCATTCATTCATGGTGTTGTTGGATATATCACTTTATATAGTTTCTTAGTGGTTTCTCCAGAATATACATATATGGATAAATGTAGAAAATCATAATCTAACTAGTATCAGCATTGCACTACTGGAAACCGTACTACCCTTTAGGCTCCTTTACCTTTCTCACTTTTAAATACCACATCATCTTGAATAGCAGGTGGTATTATAATTTTTATTTCAATAATCAAATAGTGACTTAGAAAACTCATGAGGGAAAGAACAATCTATTATATTTACCTATATTTCTGCTCTTTTCATTATTTTTCCTTCCTAATACTCCAAGATTTCTTTATTTATCTGTCCTTTCTTTTTGAAAAGCCTCCTTCTGGTCATTCTTGAAGGGTAGGTCTGCTAGCCAAAACTCCTCTTAATTTTCCTTCATCTTAGAATGTTTCTATCAACACTTCTTCCTGAAGGACAGTTTCACTGGCTATAGAATTTGCAGTTGACAGTTCATTCCATTCAGCACTTGAAAATGTTGTGCCGTGTCCTTCCAGTCTCTGTGGCATCAAATGAGAACACAGCTGTCGTCTGAACTGGTGTTTCCCTCTAAGTAATATGCCGTTTCTCTCTCACTGCTCTATAGGCTTTCTTTGCATTTAGAAGTTTAATAATCACATATCTTGGCATGAATTTCTCTGTGTTCATCTATCCTACTGGGTTTGTGCAACTTCTTGAATCTATAATGCTTATGTCTCATCAAATCTGGGAAGTTTTCAGCCATCATTTCTTCAAATACACTTTCAACATCATCCTCTTTTTCCTCTCCTTCTGGAACATCCACTTGAAGGTTGATGCTGTTTTTAATTACCCCCTGAAGCTCTGTTCTTTTTTTTATTTTTCAACTTTATTGATTTGTCTTCAAGGTCACTCACTCATTCATCATCTCTACTCTTCTAGTGAGTCCATATTTTGAGTTTTTAATCTCTGTTTTCATTTTTTTCAGCTCTTTAATTTCCATTTTTTTTTTACCACTTCTATTTCTAGTTGGAATTTTTCTATTTTTTCTTCTGTTCTTCTATCATTTGTTTCAAGAACATTTGTAATTCCTGACTGAAACATTTTTGTGATGGCTGCTTCCAAAATCCTTATTTGATAATTCCAACATCTGATTAATATTCGTATCAGCAGGGTGCCTGGGTGGTTCAGTCGGTTGAGTGCCATTTTCAGCTCAGGTTATGATCTCACGGTTTGTGAGTTTGAGCCCCACGTCGGGCTCTGTGCTGACAGCTCAGAGCCTGGAGCCTGCTTCAGATTCTCTGTCTCCCTCTCTCTGCCCCTCTCCTGCTTGTGCTCTGTCTCTCTCTCTCTCAAAAATAAAATAAACATTAAAAAAATTAAAAGATATATTGATATTGGCATGAATTGTCTTTTTTCATTCATGTTGAAACCACTATATTCCAGGTTATTTTCTATTATATCCTGAATATTTTCACTATAAAACAGACAGACTCTAAATCTTATTTAAATCATTTAACGATTTAGGCAGTCACTCTGTTTAGGCTTAGCACACAGGTGCTGGCCTATTTTTGTGGTCTGTGAATCTGATTATGGTACCATTTTCTGAGGCTTTGTGATTCTCTTTCAGTCTGACTGGATACTGCTGGGGTTCTCAGTGATCCCTGATGATGCATCCTGAGGGGTCAGAAGGTATTTCCTCATGCAAGAAATCCTGTAGGTGGTGAATGAGAATACAGAGCCTATCCCAGGGTAGGCATCCACAGTGGGACTCCTGTCAGTGTCAACTGGCCACCCAATGTCTCTAGGCATAGAGAGGATCTTTCTAGCCCCGAGGGAACTGAGAATGATTCTCAAGGCAGGTACTTGTTGTAATAGGTGCACCCCATCAGTGCTACCTGCTGCCCATTGTCTCTAGGTTGGGGAAAGTATTTTCCAGCATATGGAGAAGAGGATTCCTGGGCTGAGCACTTGTCAGGGCAGGATCTGTCCTATTTAAACCAGCCAGCTGTCCTGTATCTCCAGGTAGAGGAAGGAAGTCTCAGGCCCAGAGGGAAAACAAAGTACTTCCCCAAGACTATTTATTATTGTCAAAAGACTCCCAATAGACCCTGAGCTTGCCTAGTGTTGTCAATGGGTCTCCTTTGCCCAGAATAGGAATGAGGCAACTGGACCACCTTCTACTGCCAGGTTGGGGATGGGGAGACATAAAGCCTGGGTTGTATTCTGCTCAGTGAATGGCGGTAAGATGTCTTGCTGCTTGCTGCTGTATTCATCTTCTAACCCTAGAATTTCTAATCACTTTGCCTTCTTTCTACTTTTCAGACTTATTTGGCTGCCTCTTGTAGGATTTCCAGAGTTGACAGTAATATTTCAGGAGAACCAGGAGCCATATTATACAGAAGAGAAGTCTCGACTGCTCTTCACACTGTAAAAACTAATCTCCTAATCATATTCTATCAAGGGATAAAGTTTTGAGAGTTTTTTTTTAATTTTTTTTAACGTTTATTTATTTTTGAGACCGAGAGAGACAGAGCATGAACGGGGAGGGTCAGAGAGAGGGAGACACAGAATCTGAAACAGGCTCCAGGCTCTGAGCTGTCCGCACAGAGCCCGACGCGGGGCTCGAACTCACGGACCATGAGATCATGACCTGAGCCGAAGTTGGCCGCTTAACCGACTGAGCCACCCAGGCGCCCCGAGAGTTTTATTTTTTTAAATGACAACTATTTCATAAAGAAATGACAAACGCTGAAATTTATAAAACATTTCTTACTAAAAGATTATTTCAAAATAGGTATTCTCATAATTTCCTAAATGAAATCAATAAAAAACTTTAATATCTGCAGGCCATTCTGTTAACAATGCCTTTTATGTGATAACTATAGGAGCCAACTGGACTCATTGCAGCCTAATGCACTAGAGCCTTTCATGTTTGTACAATCATTTATCATAACAAATAATTAAAAGGAAAGCCTCTACTAAACTTACATAATATATTGTCATTATGACATCTACTTTGTAAAAAGATTCAGTCTCAGGACTATAGAAAAACATAGAAAAGCCTTACGACTTTTCTGCATATCTAAAACTGTTCTGAAATAAAATATTTATTTTGTATTATTTTGTTAGTTTTTTAATGTGCCTTTGGCTTTAAGAATGGACCTCAACGATTTGGGGGGAGTAAAAGCTACCTGTTCCTTTGGTCAGAGCAACATAAGTATTCAAGCTAATGTAAAACTATTCTTTAATTAGAACTGAAAACTCAAGGTTGACACTTTTGTTAATGTTATTGTTAAGGAAACTAAGGCCATTTTCCCTCATTTTTCTTCTTTTAAAGATATGGATAATGATACAAACCGTTCGTGTTTTGTTGTTGGTTTTTTGGGTTGTTTTGTTTTGTTTTGTTTTGTTTTGTTTTAGCACTGGGCAGGAAAAACTCATATGAGAAATCTAGAATTTTAAAGAGTTAATTGTGACTTGAATAGAGTCTTGTAATAGAGATGACCCCAGCACAGACCCAACAATGTCACCAGGAAATAGAGGAAATTGAGATTTCTACCTTAATGGAAAGACCTGCCAAGAAAGGTGTCTTCTTTTAAGCTTAAGGATAAAGGAATCCCATCACTACTGCCTCACTCATAGGGAAAAATAAAGTAAAAATTACTGAGAAAGCAAAGTCTTATCTTGGTAGTCAGGTGACAGGTGTTAGGTCAAGACAAGCACAGAAAACTGGCTTATATAAGGACCCAATATTTGCACTCATCCAAAGCACAAAATCAGGCTTCTCCATGGTGAGTTGATGAACAGTGCAAGAAACAGGCATCTACACTGCTGAACAAATTCTTCTCGCTAGATTATCTGCTAACCTAGGAAGCAGGAGGAGCCACTTAGCACTTACAACACAAACCACAACCCAGACACGTTCCCAAGAGTCAATGCTCAAACTGCACTTACCTATAAATCTCTACCTGTTGTTGTGAACTATCTATCAACTATTAAGTTCCCTATGAAACATTCTTGAGTGTCAAAGCAAAGTTTGCTTATTTTCATCTGTTTTTATATTAAGAGCAATGATTTATTTTTTTCCCATTAATGTAGCAATGATGATTCTTGAAGCACAAAGTTATTACAAAATAATTGTAGAGCTGGAATTTATGAAAACTCTTACTGATTACAGATAATGATGTCCAAGCTCTGTGAATGACAGTATGGTTCAGAGCTGGACAATCCTTACAGATTTCTCTACCATCAACTGATTTCCCCTGTGTTTCTACAAACTTTACACACTTCTTTTTTTCCAACCAGTCTGAACCTGAAGTATAAAGCATGTGGTAATTGAACATTCTTAATACACAACTCATGATGGTGCCTGATAAATGGTACTGGTCACTTACTAAATCATAAAGATGAAGTTTATCTCTGGGAGGTTATGTTGAAGTGACAATGTGAATGTAACAATAGGATTTGAGAATCCAGGCTTCATCTTAAATGTTTAAAACTTCATTTCACTTTATACATAACCCAATATACACTTCCATTCTTTCCATTTTCCCTTTTCTTCATTTCTCCTTCATTATTTGCTTTTTCCCTCCTCTTTTCTTTTCTTTTCCTTTCCTTTCTTTCTCCCTTCCTTCATTCTCTTTCCCTTGTTTCTTGCCTTCTGTCCTTCCTTATTTCTTTCTTCCTCCCTTCCTATCTATTTATCTTTTCCTAAGGAATATTTTTGTGGTTCCCTAATGTATGTTTCAAAAAGTACATTTTGCTCAGAACCTTCTGATTATACATGCAGGCTAAGAATTTATCCTACCAAGAATAATGTTAAAAAATAACATGCTGAATGGTTTTTATGTATTATAATGAAAAACAGGAATATAGGATGAAGGAAAAGTTCAGCCATGAATGAATAAACAGATCACAGAGCTTGGAATAGAGACTCTTATTTTGCTATCACAGAAGGATACTTGATTTGAGAATCCACCAGAGCCAACCCATTTGCAATGTAAGGTCAAGTTACTCTACAGTGAAATTATTCTTGTATCCATGATTTAGGCCCACTTAACACATTCAGTCAGAAAATTAGAATGTTCCTACACTTGGTTCTCTGCAACAGGATAGCCTTCATCTGTGGAGAGCACTGTAATATGCACTTGTCTACAGGAAAAAAAGCCCATTCCCTGCCTTCTTAGAAATAGGAAATAGTAAATCTTGGAGCATTTTCCAATGCCTGAAGGTGGTAAGTTAGCTCCTTTAATTCAGACTTCCAAGTACCAGTTGGGTTGTTATGAGTACAATGCTGCATTTCAGCGCTGAAAGACCATCTGCTACTCCTCTGGGAAATATACTCTCTACCCTCCAAGCTTGGAAACGAAGCTTTTTTCTCTTCCTCAAGCCTGCTTCCAGCCACACAGTTAATTCTGAGGCACTGGAATGGACACAGTATCTAGTATTGTTAATACTGGGTATGGTATTGTGCAGAACACGCTCACCATTTGCTCTTCAATACGCTCGAGCTTATGAGGCTCAGGGCAATGGAGAACATGCAGCTTTTGTGACTTTTGCGTAAGTGTTGGATGTACATTTATGTGACTACAATGTGATTATCTTCTTGAAGATTCAATGAATTTCTTAACGAACAGAGCAAAAAAGGGAAAAAAAAAACAAAACAAAAAAATTGCTTCAAAGTCATTCAATAGAAATGACTTCTAAAACAAAATGTCTGGTGGAAAGATGCAACTACAATTCACTTGTTCAATGTTGGGTTCCTGTGTCAAAGAAAAATGGAAAAAGTACATAAATCATCTATAAAGCCAGATCAGCCTAGAAAATGAGGTAAGGATTAGATGCCCGGAGCCTACCCCCATTCAGTATGACTAACTTCAGAAATGTTCACAATTGCCACAGTTTGTTAATTGCTACACAAGAGTTATCACATTAATGCAACTCGGATGCCAAGAAGGGTTTAAATGAAGTTAAATGAGTAAAGCACGCAGAATGGTTTTCATTGTTCAGGCTTATGGGTAGTCAGTGAGTTGTATAATTGGGATCTCTAATGTTTCCAGCTCATTTAGTCTTTTACTGTATTGTGTGAAGTCAACAAACATCTGCCAAAAAAAAAAAAAAAAAAAAAAAAAAAAAAGGTGCAATAGCCCAAATTCAAAGATCTTCAATGCAAAGATCAAGTAATTTTTCCTCCCATTCAGAGTTTACTTTCTTAAAAACAAGACCTGTAGAAAATACACTTGTTTCTGCTTATTTACTTTTATCTAACTGCCACAATAGCTAGCACTTTGCTAGTCAAAATATGTCCCATAGACCAGCACAATCACCTAAGAGCTTGGTAGAAATGCAGAATACCCAGCCCATCCCATATTTACAGAATCAGAATCTGCATTTAACAAGATTCCTAGATGATCTGTATGCAAGGTAAATCTTGAGAAGCACCAAGCTAAACAATAACCTACATGAAATCGGTAAAGGACAAAATATGTAAATATCTTACTTTTTCAGTAGGTAGCATGAGTCTTTTTTCTGACAAACATTCATCCAGAGTTGATAAGCTCATGGAAGCTCTCTTGTTTTATTGTCTCTTAGGGTTGCTAACTGAATGTGAACAAACTGACTACAGACATATTTGACATTTGCATACTTGCAAAGTTGTGATAAAAAAGAAGAAAACAGGTAATTCGTGTATCAAAGCCCTTTTGCCTCTTTTTGTTGTTAGATGTAATCTTTTACTGATAGGGCATCTAAAACTTTACTTAGTGGTGTACTGGTATATGATTAACATTAGACTGTCCATTAGAAGAGATAGCTCAGATTCAAAACATTTGGTGATTTCTGGTGTGAATAGTCCAGCTATGGCCAATTTAAAGTCACTACCATGGGGTCGTGTGACTCAGATTTGGAAAGAAAAGTGCACAAGCAGCTGTTCTAGCAAGTCTGAGGCAGTTCTGGCTTTCTGCTACACAGACACTCAGAGCTGGCCCTTAGCTCTCCTTAGAACCTCAAGGCTTCAGAACCCAGCTGGAAACTTCAGGAAGGAAACTCAAGGCAACCAAGCATAAAACAACGTTTGTTTCATTCTTGTAATTCCTTTCCTTGGTTCCAACACCTGGTCTGCCTGTCTAACCTGGCTTGCCCTTGGATCCTCTCCCTTTGTTCCCATCCTGTTACTGGCATCCTTCTGCAGTTCTCAATTCTCTACCAGTGGCTCGGAACTGTGCCGGCGTGACCTACTGTTCATGATCAGAATCTCAAGTGTTATGGCTTGTAAATTTTTAACTGATGGTAAAGTATACAAATTCACCAATGATTTCCTTTTCTGTATATATTAAAGCATTTCAAACTCCTATTCAAAATCCATTCTACCAATATTTCGTGAACTTTTTCTTTTTTTAATGTTTATTTATTTTTAGAGAGAGATAGCGAGCACACATGCATGGGAGCAGGGGAGGGGCAGAGAGAGAGGGAGAGAGAGAATTTCAAGCAGGCTCCATGCTATCAATGCAGAACCTGGCATGGGGTTCAATCCCACCAGCTGTGAGATCATGACCTGGGCCAAAATCAAGTCTGATGCTCAACTGACTGAGCCATCCAGGCACCTCCCAGTGAACCTTTTCTACTGCTAGCAGTGTAATAAGTTCTTGAAAAGGAGAAAGGAGACTGAAAAACAGCTGGGATCCTGAAGGCTCGGGTGTGTTTTGCTGGTGAATTTCACTCATGAAGTGAGGCACAGGGAGGAAGGCAGGGCTCTCTGCTCAGCATCCTGGGTGCCCAGCTCTCCTTTCTCCTATGTGAAAGGAAAGAGGCTCCCCATTCTAGCCCCCTCTCTCAGGCCCAATCATCTATTACTGTCCTTCATTCAGGAGACAAAATACCTAAAGAAGATTCTCAATCTTAGTTTCTTTAGGAATTGCTCCTTTGCAATGACCAAGTTAAGCTAAGCAAAACTAGCCGGGGCTTTGTGATGAATTGGTGGCAGATGTGGCCTGGAGGGGCAGATCTTCACAAAGGTGCTTACAGGAGCTGCCTGAACCTTATTACCACCCTTGCCTCCCACAGATGCCTTCTAAAACTTACACATTCTCACATCAAGCAACTTATGGAATTTGCCTAAGAAGTGAACAGCCACTGGCTACAAGAGAAGGATCAAATTAGATACAAGGAGGCCTACGCACGGCTGAGCGTACCGCCCTCAATTCTGAAGTTCCGTGTATCTTAACATGTCAGTTCAGTTTTTACTTTGCTTTATAGCCCTCAATTTTTTCCCCCTGAGAATCCGTCTATTCTATATGGCAACCACAACACATTTTTAAGTTTTATTACATACTGATACTGCCTTCTGCTTATAGTTTTTGTCAGTTTAAGAAAAATCAGGAAAGGTTAATGTCAGATGATTCAAAATTCAGCCATTTTATTTTGTAAAAATAAGGACGTGCAACCAGCAGGTTTTATTTTATCTGAATCAAATACAACTCCCAAATGCCAATCATACAATCTCACATAGGAAAGTTATCTAAACACATATTAACATTTAAAAAGTCATTTGCTTGAGAGTGTAAATTCTAAGACCTCTCCACAGATTGAAAATTCCTGCAGAACTGCAATTGCACAATGGTACTTGTGCTCTACATACAGAACACGAAAAAATAATTATCTTAATAACATAATCATGTACACAGAGGCGGCTCAAAAACATCCACTGCATAAACAGTGACCTTGCATTTATAATAAGAATGCCATGCTTTTGCTGGTGACAACTAATGACCACTCAGCACAGGTTAATGGCGTGGCCCAGCATGCTATTTTGTATTAGTAATTTTAATTTACCTTAGTGGAAACAGGGATGAAAAGTACGTACCAACATTTCCACCTTGAATCTTACCTCTCAGAATCTTAAATATTCTCTTATGTTGCCAGTATCTCTTCTTTAGACTTATTTACTACTGAATCATTAATTATGTTATGAGACACTGAAATAATTGGTAGATTTGTAAGTATTTAGTTAACATATTTTGAAGAACACTTGGGCAAGGTCCAGGAATGCACTTGAATTTCAATGCTTAAAATTACCCTCAGAACTGAGGGATAGATTTTCTTTCTAAAATAATGAGGTTTAATAACATAATTATTGGGCAAAACCCAAAACAAACACCTAGAAAAATATACAACAGCAAATTATATTTTTATGTATGGCACATTTATTTTGAAAGAACTTTTTAAAAACCTCATTAAGCTGTTTTAATTTGAATGCCTAAAATTAACCTTAGGAGAAAAGAATTTATTTTATTTATAAATAATGAAGAAGAATGGATATCATAGCTGCTGGAGTAAAAGCAACTTAGATCGAGGTCTGCAGAAAACATAAGAAACCATTAATTATGGTCTCAAAAGAATGTGACTTAATTTAATTTACCTAAATGTTGCATATGTTATGCTTGTGCTCTACAGAGATTTTTAACATTAAAAGAATCGCTTTATAAATAACAGAAGAGACTGGGGCGGTATGTCCAAAAAAAATTAAGGTAGCATTATTTAACAAAGAATTCATTACCATGACTTGTGTTAGTAGAATTCTGAAATCATTTCCTTCCCCCATAGCTTTGTGAATCTCAGTCTTGTATGACAAATGTACAAGAGGAATGGGTTTGGGCCAAAAGTTAGTGATATAGGAATCTGAAGCACCATCCACTAACCACATAACTATACAAGATACTAAACAAAAGGTCAATTATTTTGGTTATTTATTCTAGAACCCTCCTTCATGTTAAATCATCTACAAATTAAAAACTAATGGATATCACCAATAGACACAGAGAAGTGGAAACCCCTGCATTTTCTCCAACCATCATGAGTACTCTGTTGTGGCTTTTTTGGTTTTTTGGTTTTTTAATCAACACCTAAGTTCTCCCAGGGTGGCAGGGTCCCAGCAGCCACAGAAGCTCTCAGACACAGAGGAGGCTTCAGCACTGAACCTTAGCTGCTCTCTGTCCCTGCAGTGATATTTTCACACTGGAAGCAAGTTAACCAGTGGCAGCTTCACATAAAGTCTGAAAAATGCTCCATTTGACCAGGCACAGTGGAAAGAGGCTGTGGGTTAAATATGACCCTGGGATAAAGCAATGAGACAGCAAGCCTAGCACTTTAGAAACCAGAATTTGCCAACATCAGAATAAAGGCCAGGTCTCTACGGCCAATAACAGCATGTGGGGATGTGTTTATATTCTCTCCCCTTCCCAGTTGAAGGAGAATAAATAGTAAACTTTGAACTTTGAAGGTATTCCATTTCTTACACTTTAAAATATTTGCTTCCTTTGTCTCCATCCCAATGCTTTTTTTCCACATTTTATTACATCATTTCTCTTTCTTTCACTTTTGTCTAGATCTTAGTCTCAGAAGCACTTCCCATTTTAAAAAAATCACTGAGGATTCCCCAAGAGCTAGCACATATATGGGCTACACGTATCAATATTTACCATATTCAAAATTAAAACTCAGAACTTTTTCTAAAAACACAAATATGCACAAGCACACATTCTACTAGCTGCCACAGCAATGCTGTCACACATTATGCAGCCTCAGAGAGCTCCGGTGCACACTTCCAAGAGAATGAAAGTGAAAATCATAAAAATCAACTGGTGTTACCAGAAACAGAGTATTGACCCTGTGGAGCCCTGAAAGGGGACTTCTGGGGATCTCTGGAAAGCAAATTAAAAACTGCTGCTCAAAGTAAACAGAAGGCAAAAAATCAGAATTGTTTTTATCTCTTTCATGTCAATTTCTACTCTTCCTCTGAATACTGAAAAACAACAACAAAGGTGGACTTCACCACTTGATTTCCTAATTATTGTGTCATGGTACTCAAGACCGCATAGCGTTGTGTACCTATCAGAAGAGGACTCATTGAACCAGCTATGGGTGAAGATGTGGGAAAAGCGGAACATTTCACACCACTGGTAAGAATGTAAAATGAAACAACTACCACAGGCAATCAGTTGACAGTTTCTTTAAAAAAATTAAACATATACCTACCACATTATATACCTATTATGCTCCCAGGTCTTTACAGAAGATAAATGAAAGCACACAGAAATTACACATGAAAATTATAGCACCGTTATCTGTAGCCGACAAAAACTGGAAACCACCAATGTCCGTTAATAAGTAAATTATGGCATATCCATATGGTGGATACAGTACTCTACAATAATGATGAATGAACTCTTGATATATACAACTACATGGTTGAGTTTTAGAATAATTTTTCTTAGTGAAAGAAGCCAGTCAAAAATAGTCCATTAAGAGAATGAAAAGCCAAATCACAACAATAAATCTTTGCAAAATGCATTTCAGATAAAGAATTTGTATCCAAAACATTAAAATTCAACCAGAAAAAAATAACTCAGTTTTAAAAATGGGCAAAAGACGTGAACAAACAACTCACCAGAGAAGATATAGATGGAAAATAAGCAAATGAAAAGATGCCCAATGTCATATGTTATTAGGGAATCACAAATTAAAATGACCATGAGATACTACCACACACTTATCAGAATGGCCAAAATCCAAAACACTCACACCAAATACTGGAGAAGGTGTGGAGCAAAAGGAAGTTTCATTCATTGCTGGTGGGAAAGCAAAATGGTAAAGCTACTTTGGAAGACAGTTTCCTTACAAAATTAAACATACTCTACTATAGGATCAAACAATCACACCCCGTGGTATTTATTCAGAGGATTTGAAAAGTTATGTCTACACAAACACCTGCACATGAATGTTCATAGCAACTTTATTCATAATCGATAAAATGTGGAAGCAATCAAGATCCAAAATAGGTAAATGAATAATAAAACTGTGTGGTACATCCATACACAGTCATAAAAAGAAATGAGCTATCAAGCCATGAAAAAACATGGAAGAACCTTAAATGTATATTGCTAAGTGGAGAACTTTAAATGTATATTGCTAAGTGAAAGAAGCCAATCTGAAAAGGGTACGGACTGTGTACCTTCCAACTATAGGACATTCTCGGAAAGGCAAAACCATGGAGACAGTAAAAATATCAGTGGTTGTCAGGGGAAGGAAGGGAGGCAGGAAGGTGGAGCCCTGAGGATTTCCAGGGCAGTAAAACCATTATTCTGTATGATAGTATGTAATGGTAGGTACATGTCACTATACATTTCTCAAAACCCATATAATGTACAACATAAAGGGTAAACCCTAATGTAAACGATGGGCTTCCATTAATAATAATGTCTCAGTTTTGGCTCATTAGTGGTAACAAATGTGCCACACTAATGCTATATGGCAAAAATAGAGGAAATTGGGTGGCGGCTAAGTGGGCATATTTTCATATGTACTGTACTTTCATATGTACATATGTACTGTACTTCTTCCTCATCTTAAACCTAAAACTTGTCAAAAATTCTATTAATGTTTCAAAAGTACAATATGTGATTCCATTTACATGAAGTTCTAGAACATGAAAAATAATGTATGTGGCAGAAAATGGAGCAGTAGTTGCCTGGAGATGAAGACGAAGAGAGGCGGGGCTTACAAAGGGGTGCAAGGAAACCTTTGAGGGTAATGGACATGTCCGTTATTGACTGTGATGATAATTTCCTGGGGACACAGATATGCCAAAAGTATCAGATTTTATACTTTGAATATGTGTAGCTTATTCATGTTAACTTGCTCTTCTAGCCATTTCCCAGATGATGCTAATAATGCTGGTCGAGACCACACTTTGAGCACCACTCAGAGCCAATGACACACAGATTAGACAGAGGGCAACTGTCCCCACCTTGGGCTGCACTTTGGAATCTACTGGAGTAGTTAAAAAACAGAGATTCTGACGTCAGTTTGTGGTGAAGCCTGGCTTGGGGATTTTTTAAAAGCTTCTTCAGTGATTCTCACTTAGCTAGGATGGAAAGCAATTAGGATAGGGACACCTCAGAAAACACTCTAGTTCTACATCTGGATCGTTTGTAACAGCAACTTACCAATAACCAAAAAATAACTAAAATGACTCCACCAATAATGTATACTTGGAAATTCCATCAGTTTTATTTGTGTCACATATAGAATTTTTGATACATCTATTAAAAAGAAGAGTTCGTCAATTTAGGGAGCATTGGGGGAAAAAGACGGGAATTATTTTGTTGGCTGCAAATAGCTACAGTTTAATATTTAAATCAATCAGTAAAACACAATCTCTAAAAAAATAAAATCATCTCATGTCCTTTCCTTTCTGTGAGTTGCTACATTTTATGAGGTCACCAAAAAAAATGATACAAGATGACAGCTGATCAATTTATGATTTAATTATTTGGGGGATGGGCTGGGTAATTTTATAGTTCATTTTTACTAAATGAATGTTTTCCCTTCCCGTAAGACACCTTTCATTTTAAGTTCTCTCATGTTTCTTTAATGATCCATCGACTGGATTCTTCTAGTGTCCAACCTCCCATCCATAGATAAGAAGCAGTGCAGAGAGAAACACAGGGCTGAGGGAAAGAGACTGTACCCCAAACCCCAGAACAACTCATCTATGCTTCCATCTCCCATCTATAGGCACAAACTGAGTGTGTTTGTGCATGAAGACCATAAGCTGTAGTATCTACTACCCAAGTTAGCCTCAAAACCTTTCCACTATATAACCCATTTTTAGTTCCTGAAGGATTTTTCCTAACTTGCTGTCCTAAAAGTTTGCTCAGGCCACATCTTATAGAAAGAACCATCAGATCTTCAGTGGCCTTAACATGGCAATGCAAACCTCCCTAGATAAACTTTCGGTTGGCTAAATAATACCACTTTCAATATACTAAACAGGATTTTATCAGCCATCTGAATCCTAATCAGTTGTAGTTTACCCTAAGAGCTATTGGTGCACCTAACTAAATTCCTCAATTAAGGCAACCCAGGCTTTTTTAAGTCAAGCCTGAAGGTAATTTTATAAAACAGTGTGTGTATAACTGATTAAGCAAATATGTCACTAGTCCGACAAACAGGAAGCTCAGGAGAAGAATATTTCAAGACATTTGTAATTTAGAATCACATTGAAATGTGATTCTAAATTTAGGTGCAAACAATTAAAAAAGTATATGAAATTCATATTGGCATTTATACTCTGGTGTCAAGGAGCTACATTATTTTGTATGAACAAATCGTTGGAGTCAATTTTCAATGAAAACACAAAGTTCCTTTGATGACCACTGAAGTGATGTCTTTATAAAAAAATAGAATTTAATGATCTCAACAGCCAGCTTTGGCAGTCCTAGAACTCCATGCTTAAGTTCCAATGAGGCTCTAACTCATCCAGTCTTTTTCAAGTTGTTCCAATAAATGCCACAGTGATGAGGCAGAGAGTGTATGGAAGAGGCCTCCAGGAACACAAGCCAAAATTATACCCAAAGCTGGTACTATGAGCATATTCTTGATCTCATCTCCTCAAGCATATGACAGGTTTCTCAATCAGAGAGCTTTATTCCTACTTCTGCCCAACGTCACACACTTCACGGTTTTAATCTATACAGCAGTACCCCACCAGAGCTGCAAAGTGACAGATTTCAGATGAGCTATGTCCTATAATTGGCTATGCAGAGCATAAGTGGTAAAGACATGAAAAAGGATATAGTCAAAGGAATCCAGATTCTGGTCTATTCCTACCCTTCAGCACTGATTCCACTTCATCACCAAATATAGATGATAATGCCAGCTTCAATTCACTTCCTATGTGCATTACTCTGACCTTCTGGGATACCGATATTAAAAACCAGCCATGGACTTACATTAAAAAGCAGTTATGGACTTTCACATCTGATGAGAATACAAAGTCACAAGGTAAGTTTGCCCCCACTCCAACAAAACAAGGAGCCAGACAATATACAAAAACAATGGGCTTTCCCCAAAGCCTGTAAGAGAACTGACGTCACTGAATAACTTTAAATAAAACAAAAAACCCTATTGAACTAAGTCCAAAATAAGACTAGCCTTTTCCTGAATAGAAAGGAATCATGCCTGCTTTCTTCCGTAGTTGAGTAGTAGAAGAAAGAAGACGCCACCTTAAGTGGAGGTAAGCAGAAAACGGCTCAGCTTTCTGCAAATTTGAAGGCTATGTGTCAGCTGGCATGACTCCTTCACACGGAAGTCTCAGAGGAAATGGGAGACTTGACAGCCCTGCAAATTCTTTCACACAGGCCTTTCTGAGTGTTCATGACAAAGGATGGGGACAGGGCAGGAGAACCGAGAATGATAGTGAAGTCTCAGGGCGGCTCAAGAGAAGTGAGGGAAATGTTCCAGGCAAATTGGGCCCGACAACTGAGTGCCACAGTTGTCCACCCCTGGAAAAGAAAACGTACAGCTGAGAGAGCCCCTTTGCACACATACACCCATTAGAACTGTTCAATTAGAAGGGCGTATGTAGGAGGACTTAAAAGGCACACCACACTGACACTGGACCCTCCATAAATAACAAGCAGTGGCTGTCTGCTGCTGAAAGAGGCTAACAGAGAATCACTTGAGGTGAAAATGCACTGGGATCTGCTGAAGTATGAAAAGTAGGGGAGAAAACCCCACAACTGTACCCAGTTTTAGCCATATGCTACTAAGGATTTGGGGGGACACAGTTGGTCACACAGTGTACATACACATGACCTACTAAATTCTGACAGAACAGAACTGAAACAAACCTGTGGTGAATAACAAAGCCCAGACACAGCTCAACTGATGACTAAATTGACTCACCCTATCATTCACCCCCACATGCAAATACACACACCACGGCTTGACAGAAGAGGAGCCACGGGGCTGTTCTGGGCTTACGTATTTTCTTCAGTTTCTACTTTTTAGGTTTATATACACTGTTCAGAAAGCAGTAAAATGCAGGAGAGTCGTGAAAAGGCAAGAAAATAGAAACCATGATTGAGGGGGAAAAAATAGTTAATAGAACCAGACTGCAAATAGCTTATATGTTGAAATTATCCAATAGGAACTTTAAAAGAACTATAATGGTCAAATATGTAGAGGAAAATGTAGACAACATACATAAGTAGATGGGAAGATTAAAAGATGAAAACTATAAAAATGAGCCTAATATAAATGTGAGAAATAAAAAATATAAAACCAGAGAAATTATTTAGATGGGATTACCAGCAGACTGGACACAGCCGGCCGAAAGAAAAAAAAAATCTGTCACCCTAAAAACTTTTCAAGAGAAGTCCAGTACAAAGAGAAAATAAAGAGTAAAACCTACAAACAGTACTTGAGACCCATGAGACAATATCAAACAACATGTGCGTAATTGGAGTCTCAAAAGGAGAAAAGGGAAAGAATGAAAAAGAAGACCTATTTCAAATACAATAATGAATTTTCCAAAACTAATGAAAGATATTGAAATCCACAGATACAATGAGCTGAATGACAGCAAGCAGAATAAATATAAAGTAAATCACACAGAGGCAAAGAAACTCAGATCAAAGTCAACCCTAAGGAAAATCTAGAAAGTGGACAGAGAAGCACAGACATAATACATGTAGACAACAATGATAAGTAATGGCTGATTTCTCATCAGAAACTACCGAGGCAAGAAGATAATGAGAAGACATCTTTAAAATATTGAAAGAAAAAAATGTTAACCTAGAATTCTATATCCAGTGAAATGCCTCTCAAAAATGAAGGAAATGGAAATGGAAACTGGTGCAACCACTAGGGAAAATGGTATGAAGTTTCCTCAAAAAACAAAAATACCACATAATCTAATATTCCATTTCTGAGTATTTATCTGACAGAAACAAAAACACTAACTCAAAAAGATATCCACATCCCTACGTTCACTGTAGCATATTTACAGTAGTCAAGGCATGGAACCTAATTGTCATCAGTGGATGAATGGATAATGAAAAGGGAGTACTATTCAGCTATGTAAAGAAGGAAATCCTGTCGTGTACTATAACATGGATGGAACTTGAGGGGATATGCTAAGTGAAATAAGTCAGACATAGAAAGACAAATACCATATGATCTCAGTTTTATGTGAGAAATCTTTTTTTAAATGAACTCATAAATACATAGAACAGATTGGTAGTTGCTAGAGGTGGGGGTGGGAGCAAAATGAGTGATGATGGACAAAAGGTATAAACATTCAGTTATAAAATAAGTCTGGGGATGCAATGTATAGTATGGTTAACTATAGTTAATAATACTGTATAGTATATTTGTAAGTTGCTAAGAAAATAAATCTGAAAAGTTCTTATAAAAAGAAAAAAATTATAATTATGTGTAGTGATGGATGTTAACTAGACTTATATCTATAAGATATGTATCATATGATATATACATCAAATCATTATACTGGACACCAGAAACTAATATGTCAGTGATAATTCAATAAAAAATTTAAAAAAATAAACCAGTTAATTTTTACCAACAAAAGTAAACAATCTACTCAGGCATCATCTTTCCTAATGAGTTCTAACTTAAACATTCTGTGGCTTTTCCCATGTCATCAATAATACCTTCCAAAAAATGGAGAGGGGTGCCTGGTGACACAGTCAGTTAAGTGTCTGACTCTTGACCTCAGCTCAGGTCATGATCTCATGGTTCATGAGTTCAAGCCCCACATCATGCTCTGTGCTAATGGTGCAGAGCCTGCTTGGGATTTTCCCTCTCCCTCTGTCTCCCTGCCTCTCCCCAGCTTGTGCATTCTTTCTCTCTCAAAATAAATACACTTTAAAAAATTAAAAATAAATAAAAAGTTAAAATGGAGAAATACATATCTGACAGACAAAAGCTGAAGGAATTCATCTCCAGAAGATGTGCAGTATAAGATTAAATCTTCAAAAATAAAACAAACTATGGGCTATATAAAGTAAAATTATTAAAATTATTGTAGGGTATATAGCATATGTGACAACAAGAACGCAAAGTGTAGAAGTGTGGTAATTGGAAATTTACTACTGTAAGTCCTTATATTGCTCGTGGAGTAGAATGCTTACCAAGGTAGACTACGATAAGTTCAAGATGCATACTTTTCATCTCTAGAGCAGGGATTGGCAAACTTTATTTGTAAAGGGCCAATAGTAAATATTTTAGTCTCTAAAGGCCATATGATCTCTGTCACAACTGCTAAATTCTACTATTGAAAAAGCAGCCATATATAATAAGTAAATGAATAAACATGACTCTGTTCCAGTAAAACTTTATTTACAAAAACATGTCCTGGATTGGCCTACAGAATATAGTTTGCTGACCCCTGTTCCAGGACAACCACTAACAAAAAAAGAGATACATAACCAAAAGTCAATAAAGGAGATAAAATGGAATATGAAAACTTACTTGATTCCCTCTGGAAAAGCAAGAAAGTAGTAAAAAGCAGATAGGATAAGTATAATCCAGACACCAAAATGGCAGACTTAAGCCAAAACATATTAATGATTAGACTGAATTAAAGTGGAGTAACCACTCTAATTAAACTGATATACTGGAGTATAAAGATATATATATAAAGAAACACCCTTTAAAGATACAGTCAGGTTTCAAAATAGAATATAAAAGATATACTACACTATTACTATAAGAATAATAGCCTATATGAATAGGAGATAAAATAGACTTCAAGACGTAGAGAATTATTACTATAGGCACTTCTTAAAAAGTTAAATCTACATCTTTTCTATAGATGCATAGAATGTATATAGTTTTTCATAATATTTTCTTATAATTGCTTGCATTTCTGTGGTACTGGTCATTATTTCTCCTCTCTCATTTGTGAATTTATTTATGTGGGTCCTTTCTGTTTTCTTTTTGATAAGTGTGGGTAGGGGCTTATCAATTTTATTAATTTTTTCAAAGAACCAGTTCCTAGTTTCATTGATCTCTTCTACTGTGTTTTGGATTTTTTTTGTTTGTTTCTGTGTCATTTATTTCTGCTCTAATCTTTATTATTTCCTTCCTTCTGCTGGCTTCAGACTTCATTTCCTGTTTTCTTTAGGTGTAAGGTTAGGTTATTCTTTTGAGCTTTTTCTTGCTTCTGGAGGTAGCCCTGTATTGCTATATACTTTCCTCATAGGACCACTTGCACTGCATCCCAAAGGTTTTAGACCATTGTGTTTTCATTTTCATTTGCTTCCATGTATTTTGTATCTTTGATATCCTTCTTGACCCATTCATTGCTTAGCAGCATATTATTTACATTCCATGTATTTGCGGTCATATTTTCTTCTTATGGATGACTTCTAGTTTCATACTGTTGTCGTCAGAAAAGGTACAGGATATGATTTCAATCTGTTTTGCATTGGTTGAGGCCAGTTTTGTGACTTATTATGTTATCTATTTGGGAGAATGTTCCATATGCATTTAAACAGAATGTGTATTATGCTATTTCAGGATGGAAAGTTCTATATATATACGTTAAGTTCATCTGGTCCAGGGTGTCATTCAAAGCCATTGTTTCCTTGTTGATTTTCGGTTTAGATGATCTGCCCAGTGATGTAAGTGGGGTGTTCAAGTCCCCTACTATTATTGTATTATCAATTAGTTCCTTTATGTTTTTTATTAATTGTTTTATTATTTAGGGTACCACGTTGGGTGCATAAATATTTGCAACTGTTATATCTTCTTGTTGGATTATCCCCTTTATGATTATATAATGCCCTTCTTTGTCTCTTTTTACAGTTTTTGTTTTAAAGTCTAGTTTGTCCAATACTGGTATTGCTACTCCAGTTTTCTTTTGACATACATTCGCTTGTTCTTTGTTTCTTTTCCTCTCTCCACTTTCAATCTGCAGGCTTCTTGAGACCTAAAATGAGTCTCTTATAGGTAGCATATAGACAGCTCTTATTTTTTAATTCATTCTGACATCCTAGGTCTTTTGATTGGAATGTTTAGTTCATTTACATTCAAAGTAATTATTGATAGATATGTATTTATTGCCATTTTATTATTTGTTTTCTCATTGTTTCTGGAGAGTTTCTCTGGTCCTTTTTTGTCTTTGTCACTTTTGGTTTCTCCTTTGCATTCAGAGTCCCCTTTAACATTTCTTGCAGGGCTGGTTTAGTGGTCACAAACTCCTTTAGTTTTGTTTATCTGGGAAATTCTTTCTCTGTTCTTGTATTCTGAAAGATAGCCTTACTGGATAGAGTATTCTTGCCTGCAGATTATTCCTATGCAGCACTTTGAATATATCATGTCATTCCCTTCTGGCCTGACAAGTTTCTACTGAGAAAACTCCAGGTAGCCATATGGGTTCTCTCTTGTAAACAAGTTAAGGACTTCTTTTGCTGCTTTTAAGATTTTTTTATTTATCACTATTTTGTGCAAATTTAATTACAATATGTCTTGATGTTTGCCTGCTTTTGTTGATTTTGATAGTCCTCTCTGCCTCCTAGATCTGAATGTCTATTTCCTACCCCAGATTAGGGTAGTTTCCTGCTATTATTTCTTGAAATACATTTTCTGTCCCCTTTTCTCTCTCCTTCTTACTCTGGGACTCCTATAATATGAATGCAACCTAGGGATCTTATTCTTAGGTATTTTATTCAAGAAAAATGAGAACCTATATCCACAAAAAGCCTCATACACAAATCTTTATCAAAGATTTATTCATAATAACCCAAATATGGAATAGCTCAAGTACCTATTAACAAGTGAACAGGAAATTAACAGTATATTCTTATCATGGACTACTTAGTAATAATAAGGAATTAAAACTAACATTATTCTGACATAAAGACTCTAGAAACAAAATAGTATATAATGTATGATGATACTTCTATAAAGTTTTAGAAGAGACAAAACTTACTTTCATAGAAGTAAGATCAGTGTTTGTTTTTGGCAGGGTACTTGACTCAAAGGGCACAAGGAAACATTCTGGGGTGATGTAAATGTTTTCTATCTTGACAGAGATGGGTCACATTGGTGTATTCATTTGTCAAAATTAACCAACCTGCATACTTAATATTTTTGCATATACTAAATGTAAATTATACCTCAATAAATGTGACATTTGGTTATAAAAAGCATTTATACATGAATATGAAAATCAGTAGGCATTTATGTTAATCAACTATAGTAATATAAATATTCATTTGCTATTAAACTGTTTTCAGGTCCAATCCAAGAAGAATATTTGCTAATTAGGTTTTCTGCTGATAAGATATCAAACATCCTGGGATATTCCATTACCTGAAAGCAGTGGGGTAAAACATACAGAAACATGTAGCATATACTAGATAAGCAACACAACATTTTTCTTCCTCCTTTCCTAAGATGAGATCTAAAGGGAACATGTATTATCCAAAGTATCATGAGTGTAACATGTATAGTCCCTTACCTATTTGAGTCACATATGGCCATGAGCTATAACAGCCCTCTTTCAGCAACCGAGGTAGCCACCTCCAATGGATCCAACTTAACACACACTTTGAAACTTGTGTGTCACCTGCACCAAACTATGAAATGCAGCTCTCAAAAGCTTACTGTATTGTCACAGACTGGGCTACGGCAGGATAAGATGGTTCTGGTCAAAGTTAGACTAGACTAGACCACTTAGTGGAGCAATCAGAGGAGAATCCTATGATAAGTTAAAGACGATACCCTAACCTGGCCAGTCAGCATGGCAACAGTAGAGGCAACGAGGAGGATAGAATACCGTCGGATAATGAAGTTGAGTTCAATGACCAGGAGTTAGGCCCAGAGATTAGAGGTCAGAGAATGAATCAGCATCAGGACTTTAAAACCCAGTCCAGGTTAGGGGGCCCAGGTAGGAAGTGAAATCTGTGTATAAGAGAAGGTATCAGAGAGTCAAGCCAAACACGACTTACCCTAGAACACAGATTTTGTTTCTAAGAATGCATTGGAAATTGGTTTTCATTATACATTACAGTGTACTCTTTTAATAGTTATTGTTGGGCTGATGGCCTAGGAGAGTTTCCTATTTATATTTCTAAGCATATAATTTAGGGGTTTCGGTGAAGGAAAGAACAGAATATGATGTTTGTGATTGAAATTGAATTTTAATAAAACTGTCTCTCTGGGTTCTGCTTAAAATGCTAATTTGCAACTTCTGCTTTTGATGAAGTAGAATGAAGAACAAGGCTCCCAATGAGAACTAGGAAAGGCAGATAACATACCAAAACATCTGTCTGTAGGTAATGGAACCTGCCAGAAAGCCAGGACTGCAGAGGCCGAGATACTGGAAAGAAAGATCATTGAGCTGAACCCAACTTTCTACACACTGCTTCCCCCCCTGGGTTGTTTGCCAATTCCTGGTACCGAATGAGAAGCTAATAAGGCTGGCAGATGTCAGCCACTAAATGGCAGAGAAGCCAGCAGAGCTTTTGACAACCTCATGGTGCTGCCGAGACAAAAATGACATTTGGAGCTGCCAAATTAGAAGAGGTTGAGAGGCCAGGCGTCTAAGGAGAAGTGATCCCAACTCTCAGCACAAGGTTTGCCCTGGAGGTATTTACTGATTCTTAAGCTGTGCTGGACAAAAATACCAAGAAGCCAAATAGAAAGAAAGACAAGAGCTGAAAAGCACAGAGGAGTGATTAATAGAAAAACGCTAGAGAGATGACCATGGACTTTACAAATTACCAAAGGAAAAAGACCCAAAGAACTCAGGTTCTAGGTGGCAGAATACCTGAAGGGCTAAAAGATAGGAGGGTCTGAAGCAAAGGTAGACCGAGTCATATAAAAACTACAACCCAGCCTTGAGCCTGCTCAGTCCCTAGCTAAGGTGATGTCCCTGTGCTCACATCAAAGTATCATCTAAGTAAAAGGATAACATCCTGAGCCTCCACAGTATTTCAAACATGTGCTAAATATTCAACAAACCAGTACCAACTATTAAAACAATGAGACCAGGAGCAAAGCACACAGACACAGAAAAAGATATGAATACCAGAAAACACAGATCTGATGGTAAAATAATTAATTGTCACAAAAATCAATGTTAAGGTCAAAAATTTCACTGGAGAACTGTAATCTATGAAAAAGAAACAAACAAATTCTAAACACAGAAAATAAAATAGTGATGCACCTACAAGTCAAGGAATACCAAGGACTGCCAACAACCACCAGAAGCTAGGAGACATTTTTTTTTTATTACAAGCCTTAAAAATCTAAAATATATTTTACAAGTAAAGCACATCTCAAGTGAAAATTTTTTCAACTGCACTAGACATATTTCAATTATTCAGTGACCACATGGAGCTACAGATGACCATATAACGTATTAGCCAGTACAACTCGATGCCAAAACCAAAAGTAGGTAAAGCACGGGTCCACACAGAAACATGTGCAACTTCCTTGGACATATTCTTGAACAAAAGCAAGTCAGATTCGAAAGGGATGTGTTGATTCCTTGTGTGTGTGTGTATGCATGTATGTATGTATACATATACATACTAAGAAAAGGCAAAGGTGACTGGTGGTCATAGAAGTCAAAATACTGATCACTTCATGTGGGAAGGGTTTTCACAGGAAGGGGCATGAGGGAACGTTTTTGGAGTCTCCTCTATATCCTGACCTGTGTAGTGCTGTACACATAAAGTCAAAAAGTTGTATACTTAGAGTGTGCTTTCTGCAACTAGCGTAATGTATATTATATCGTGTAGTGTGTTGGTTAGCCGAATTTCAAGGGAGGGGGGAAGAGGAGAAGGAAGATCTCACAATTTGTAGAATCTGCCATCCTCCATTATGCAGGTACCCCAGTCATGCCCACCTTTAAGCCTCTCACCTGACCTCACTAAATGTGAAATTGAAAGAGATACGCAAACTCAGCTCTTACAAGTTGATGCAAGCCAGTTCCAACACGTGCACCTTCATATGCAAGTAAAATGAATAAATACGTGAAGGAGCTGGGGTGTGAGCAAAAGCAGTCGGAACAGAGAGCCCACTCTTTTGATGACTACCCCTACACGATACAAATCACCGTGAGGAGGAGGAGGAGGGCGGGGGGAGGAGCTCTTCTTCACGAGGCTTCTGAGATGCTCAAGGAGAACCCCAGTGGAGACGTTACTGACACAAGGCACACGTAGACTCCCTCATCCTCTGTCTCTGGCCCCTGCAGGTGCTCTCCTGCCCGGTGGTGCCCTGCGCTGAGCACACCCGAGCAGAGCTGAGGGAGGACAACCGCGTGCACTCAGGAGGGAGCTTTCTCTTCTTCTACACGACACAGGGCCCAATGTGCTGTCAAACCCAGGAAATAATACACTTGAAGATAATGAAGTGTATTAGACAACAATACCAAAGGCAATATTGAAGTGTCAAATAAAACATGTACCACAGTAAAATAAGGCAGATGCTCCTGGGCTCCTGGCTTGTTCATAGGAGAATATATATTAAAACAAAAATAAACAGCATGTGCTTCACTGAGTCTCTAAATTTTTACATGTTTGCGGTGCAGGAAAATTCACGCTGAGAGTCACCGTTTGCACTTCCTAACCTTTGTTAGGACTCTATGGCCTCAGTGACACAGTGCTGCAAGCATGTGAAATTAATTTCCTGGTTGCATTAGCTCAAAGAGATGCTGTCCTTTAAAGGTTATCAATTAATGAAAATTCTAATTCAAGAGAAACACGGGGCCATAAAGGGCCTGGACTCTGTACAAGGTGGCCTATTCTGGAGGGCAGTATGACATCTGACCCAAGGCCTAGTATGACATACAAGAAAGTGAAAACAGTGGTAACAAGGCCTTTTACAATTATCGAATGCCATAAAACAGTGTCACTCAGGGGGAAAAAAAAAAACATTCTGATTCCAATAGTATAGTGGTTAAGAGGCAAGGCCCAGGCATGATTGACTGGAGGTTGCATTCCCCTTGTGCCAGTGACTAGATGTGCAACTTTGAGCAAGTTTCTTAACTTCTTTGTGTCTCAGTTTCTTCACTGAAAAGGGGGATTATAATACTATCACACACACGTATAATCTCAAAAATAAATTACGTAAAATTATTTTGATGCATATTTTCAAAACTCATGCTAGAAGATTACAAATACATACATTTCTAGGCCTTCAAGTAAACTATAGTACTTATCTAAACTTTAACTTTTAATTGTAGATTTTTATCCATCCTTATTCCAAAGGAGTCTCAGGTAGTTTATGGTATACATAAGATGAAAGATTAAGTATCAAAATATGATCATGTGAAACCATGAATAAGAAAAATAAGATGAGGACAGGTGTGATATTAACATATAAATACTCATTCTTTACAGCTGAGCATTTTTACTTTGTAAGAAGCCATATTCAAGTTTTCTAAATATCTAGACAAATACTGGATTAAGCAAACTGATGACATGAATGAATCATCTCCAATTCCTTTTGCAAGTTGGTGTAGGATGCATAATAAATGAGTGAGTTAATGACAGCAATGAAAACTCATGTCGATAATCCATGACATGGACGTGAATAATTAGATGATGACTGTATTAGTAACATGGGAATAATTTTCACTCACATGGACATAAAACTTTAAAGTCAATGAGTCTTCAACCTGAAAAGGAGAATTACTATTCAAGTAATTATTACGATCTCTTATTCTTTTGTTTTTTCCTGTCAGAAAATGTTAATCAATATCTGGGTCTTCTTGTACCCAAAATGTTCATTATGTGTTTTTTGGGGGTTTTTCTGTTTTTTTTTTTCTATATACACATCTAAAATTAGTAGTTTGGCCCTTTTGTAGTGCACAATTCTATTTCTAAAAAAAGTTAAGTGGGCTCTTAGATAATGCTTGTACAGAAGAAGGAAGTGGTAACCTCCAGAACCAATCATTAACAATGGTGAAACAGACTAACAAAACCAACAGCCTTTCAGTGTCTCTAAAGAGGTCTCTCCAAGATGGCAGCCACGAGCCACAAATGGCTAGTTAAAGATAAATTAATGAAAATGAAATAGTATTGAAAAATCAGTTCTTCGGTTGGACTAGGCATAAGTCAAGTGCATACCTGTCCGGTGGCTACCACATTGGGTGGTGCCGATGTGGAACGTTCCTCTCATCACAGAAAGCCCTACTTGACAGTGTGACTTGTAGGATATAAGTTCTCTTTGACCAGTGAAAAGACAGCTCATTTGCAAGTATATATGTAAACTGATGGAATGGAGATCAAAATGTATTTTCCAATAAAATCATGATCACAAATGATTTCCAGGTGAATCCATAACAGTCTATGGAGCCTTCAATTAACTGAAATCGTGCAAACTGACAGTGCAACAGTTGTGAATAAATCTACTGCACACTTATAAGTAAACGGAACTGGCAAACAATAGCATTGCCTGAGAGATAGTGCTTTATATCCTGTGAATGCTGTAGTGAAGGAATAACAAGTTTAATTAGACAAGGAGGCGTCCATCTAAATAGGGAATTCTGTGACAATTTGTTAAACATATTCTTCACCTTCCCATTAGTATTAGGTGGCTAACAAGTCATTCTATATTATAATTTGGTTTTGAGTCACAACATAGTCCTTCTTTTCCTTGATACTGCCACCAAATGTGTATATATCAGTTTAGGTATTTGTAGTCTGCCTTCAGAAATTGAATTTTAAAAGAGGGAGAAGAAGAGAGTAAACAATTTTTCATCAATTAAATAAGCAGGAATAGAGAAGGGAAGGTTAAAGGGGTTGCAGCCAGTATTTGTTTGTGGTCAACACTTTCCATATGTACATTATCTCATTAAAAGTGCCTGTAGGGACAAGTGAGAAAAAAGAAGAGATAAAGAACAAACTGAACTGTACACAGAAAATGACACAAGAAATAAATTAAAGGATAAGATTAGGGAGAAGAAAAAGGTGCAATAGACCAGACATGTATAAAACTCTGCTACTCAAATTGTGGCCCATGGTCTGGCAGCACTGACGTCACCTGAGAGCCTTTAGGGGGATGCAAACTCTCATGCCCCACCTTAGACCTACCGTATTATAACCTGGGTTTCAGCAAAACCTCTAAGTGATCCATATGCACACTAGTGTTCGACATGTAGACAATACCTAGGAAACCTCTGAAACAAGCCACTTTTATTGCTTTGTAGGATGTGTCAGACATTGTCAGCAACCCATCCATCAACCATTCCCCAACTCCTTCTCTCTCACTTGCCTTCTACTAATGAAACTAAAAAAGCCAGACACTTTTCTTCCTCCCTTCCTTGCTTGAAGCAAAAAACAGCAATGACCACCAGGGGGACAATGAGGAGTGATGAAATGTTTATTGAATGGCATCTGGTAAAGATTTTCCTACCTGATAAAAGCAGAGATAGTGAGGCGAGATCTTTTGGTCACTTGCTAACTTTCTTCAGCTAAGACTGCTGCTGTGAAGATACAGTGCTCAGAACAGAGATAGATATTTCATGACTGATAGAAGACATCCATCATCAACTTACTAAGAACAGCTAAGTGGAGTTAGAAAGAGCCTGAGTCCTTGATGACATCATGAGCGACTGCACCAACCAAACTGGCCACTTTTGAACTTCTTGGGCTTTGTGAGATAATTAAATATCCTTTTCCCTAAGTCTCTGTTCTATTACTTGCATCTGAAGGCATTTCTAATGGCCCCTGGTCACAGCGGTGTTTGAGGAAGAAAGAGAAAGGCAAGGAACTATCTATTCTATATACAGGAAGTTCATACAGTGGGTATCAAAACACTAAAAGGAATCAAATTTTTAGTCATATCGTAAACTTGATTAAACCAGTGATTTCAAATCTCAAAGTTTTGGGTGTGTCTTTTCTCCCATAAGGAAATGACATGATAGTTGGTAAGTCTGTGATACACTTTGTTTTATAAATGCAGTATGTGAATCACACTTGAATTTCAGTCTTTTTTAAAATATTTAAAAATTTAAAATATTAAAAAAAAATGATTCACCTAAGTCAATGATTAAAAATGACAAAGTCTGCTACTTTTTTGTTAAGCAGGTTACTTTCAAATCTTACTTATCTCAGATTGTGTGCCATTAACACACATTCACCATACCACTCAAAACCGGTTAAAATACAGAGTTTCAGTCCATAGGGAGTAGATATCAAAGTGATGTATGAAATAAACAGCTTATATTTTCCCCAAACTTCTCATGATTAAAAAAATTAATCAGAGAATATCTCCTACCATTCTCCTTCCTTTCCTCTAATTCAACAGTCTTGTTTGCAAGACGAATGGAAATTTCAGCATCTATTTCTGTTTGGAATTGAAATTTTCTTTTTCTTTTTTTTAATGTTTATTTTTGACAGAGAGAGAGAGAGAGAGAGAGAGAGAGCGCATGCGTGCAGGGGAGGGGCAGAGAGAGAGAGAGAGAGAGAGAGAGAGGGAGGGAGACACAGAATCCAAAGCAGGATCCAGACTCTGAGCTGTCAGCACAGAGTCCGATGCGGGGCCGGAACTCACGAACTGTGAGATCATGACCTGAGCCGAAGTTGGACGCTTAATCGACTGAGCCACCCAAAGCCCCTGGAATTGAAATTTTCCATGACAGTTCAATCATATCCTACCAATATAGGACAGTGATGTTGCTGCCACTGTTGCAACAAAGAGAAAGTGCAATAAAAGGCATGAATTACCAGAACTTGCAACGATTAAAGTTTAAGTCTTCTAGTTATTGGATACAATGGAAGAATATATTGTAACACTTGTGGATGAAAATCTTTTATGAATCTATCAATGCATTTCCTTCTTAACACCATGATAGTAATATAAAAAATCCTTAGATCATTGTGAACATTCACAGACATACTAATCAATGATGTTCATGCTACAGAAACGTTACAATAAAAGGTGGATTGGTTTGAACTTGCTGTTTATGTATCATACGACATGCCTTGCAGAGATATGTGGGCATTATTTTTGGATTTTTTCAATTGTTTTTAGTTAAAACTATTTTTTTCTGTGAGGCTGTCATTAATCTCCTCTCTCAAAAAATTATAAGATCATATCTAACAAACAGTTTATGTTTTTTAGAGTTTTATTATTTTGGAATAATATTTTTTACAATACACTCAAACTTAATATACGCAAGGCAAAGTAGTTCTCAGATTCTAATGTGCATGTAAATCACCTGGGGATCTTGTTGAGCTGCAGATGCTAATTCAGTAGATCTGGGGTTGGGCCTGAGATTCTGCAATTCTCATGGGCTCCCAGGTGATGCCCATGCTGCTGGTCCACACGACATTCTTTGAGTAGCAGGGTCTAACATCTTACAGTTCACAAAGTGCTTTAACTTATGTAAACTCATCAAATTCTCAGCCAGTCCCCACCATACCGATGAGTAAGAAAAAGCAAGTTTCTGAGAGCTTCAGGGTCTTGCTCAAGACCGTAAGTCATAAAATTGGCACTTCAACCTACACGATGTGAGGCCCTTTCTACTTCAAAATAGGACTTTCCCCTCTGCCTCCCGCAGGTGAGGCATCCAGTCGTCTGGAGCAGGTAAGAACAAATTCTGTAGCCCATCAGTTTATTCACACTAATTACATCAACTAATTTCACAGAATACCATAGAAGGATCAATCTAGCTTTACTTACATATCAGAACACATTGTAACTTGGACTTTAATTAGACATTAGAATGTGACACAGAAAGAAATGCCCATTTAAACATACTGTGTGCACTTAGCATGCCAGCTTTCTATTAAGCAGAAGTTAATTTATCTTCAGATTGGGGGAGAGAAGGAGTGGTAAACAGATTCTTTGTAATTCAGAAGATGCTTCTAGGGAAGAAAAACATTAGGGTTTCATTCTCTTCCCTCTGTTGTCCTCCTTTCCTGTCTCCTTATCTTCCCCCTCCTTCCTTGTCCCACTGCCTACACATCTACAAAACCCTTTAGGATCTGATTCCATTTTTATGATTCAACTAACTGAAAAAGCTAAAATCCCAACGAGAGTCTGAGAGCAGCAGAAAATCTGATTATTTGGAGTGCTGTTGGCTAGCTCATGGCATCCATATTTAAGGCAGCATCCTGCAACAACCATCCAGAAGGAGCATATGGCAGACCTCTGTATGCAACCATTATTATTCAGTCATTGTTCATTATGTTTGAATTAACAGTGACAGCACACATCATACTTATTAGATGATGTTTCTATTTAATTCCCTATTATCTATTAAAATCTCTCTGCTCTTGCAGAGAGAATACACAAAAAAGTCACACATAGAGACTCAAGGACCACCCACATATTACTTTATAAAATACAGTTCCAAAGAGTTGGCTCTAGAAAGCAACACCACCAAATCAATATAATAACAGCATACTTCCGGTTCTGACCAGAGTGTTGGTAGGAGAAAATGAATTGGTGTTTTTTACTGATCTGTGAGCCAAACTGCATTCCTTCTTAGAGAGCAGAGGATTCGGAGTGACCCTCAGGTGCAGAGCGGCCAGGTGGAAAGATGGCTTCAATATGCTCTTGGATGTCATTAATATAAAAGCTCCATCAGCACTGCCACTTTCCGATTCTACACAGCTGCTATTTTGTTAACAGCTCTAGCATCCAGGAGACTGGAGAGAAGGGCCGATATAGAACAGCTCCAAGACCACTGCCTTTGTGCCATATTCTTCAAATACTGTCCAACTGACACCGTGTAGGAAGGTGGTGAAAAATTAACTACCAGATGGCCATGTAGGAGTTATGTGAGCTAAGGTCTCAATCCTGTGGGTTAGTTCAAACCAGGAATAGAAAGGGCTTTCTTAATGGGGTTTTCTGAGTTCTTAAGCCTTATCATCACCTATTCATCTCTCACCCCATGTGACCACCACCATGGGGTTGGGATACAGCCTGCGCTGGGATCACCAATGTAGACTCCAGTGTCTACTTGGGTGTTTTTTGGTTTTGTTTTTTTGCTTCAAAAGCCTCAGTGTTCTTCTAACGTTATAAGTCACCCACTGATGCAGCCACAGCTGTAAGCACTGTTGGGGATTTCATTCCCATCCGGAGACTTTTCCCCCTCCCCGACTTTGATTTGATTAGGGAAAAACCAGGCTTGCAGATCTAATACTTGTGCTCACTATGTTACAGAATGAGAATCAAGAACTGTAATTTTTGAGGCTTTTCAAGGTTCTGTTTCAAGCCTATCATAATGAAATAAGATGAAGATATTCATTTTGGTCATTTTTCTGATTTCTGAAGTTTTGAGAGACTGGTCATCTCTTTACCAAGATGGGCAAAACAATACAATGAATCACAGTGGGGACTGGGGCACAACATGTGAATACACCCCTAACTTAACAAAGGCAAAATGAGTTCATTCCATTTAGATTTCATTAACTCTAAGTGAATACTGTTTTCAGGACTGATTATTCTTTATTGAAAACAGAATTACAAAGCTTTCCCTCAGCAGAAAAACTGAGGCAAAGATTTAATAGTAGCCTAAAGACGAAAGAGCCATTTACTGAGTGCATTTTGTTTAAATTAAAGTAGTAAATAATCTATTCACTGCTCAGGTTCACTTGTAAATAACTGCCTCTTCTGACAACAATAACGATTATGATAATACCCTGCATGTATTAAAATCGTTTTATACTTTTCAAACATGTTCCATATGGATTAAACCACTTCTAATCCAATAAGCATTCATAAAACATACATGTTGATTTCATGTGAGTGTTCCCCCCAAACAGATAGTGTTGAAACCCTAAACCCCCAGCACTTCAGAATGTGAACTTATTTGGAAATAGGGTCTTCACAGAGGTAATCAAGTTGAAATGAAGTCATTAAGGTAAGCCCTAATGCAATATGACCATATCCTTATTAGAAAGCGGGAAATTTAGATACGGACAGGCACTGAGGAAAGATGCTATGAAGAAACACGGTGAAAAGATGGCTATCAATAAGCCAAGGAGCACCTCATGCTACTAGAAGGAAGGTAACTTCTGCTCATTTGAAGTCAATCTTTTCAACTGTTTTTCCTTCTTTAATGAGGCTTCTCTTGGAGTGTTTGGCATGGCAGTTGATTGGTATGCTTTCTAGACGGGTGAGCTATGGTTCCAAGAATGCTGATTTTCTACATTTACATAATGAGTATTCGAGTAATAGGACTGTATACTAGGGGAAAATACTTGCAGAAGCAAGTTCCTTCTTTCTAAGTGGGTATAAATGTACTAGTTTATTCATCATATAGTTATTACATACTTATTATGTGTCTGGGACAGTAGATGTAGGATCATATGCAAAACACAATTTCACGTAAACATCCTTATAACCAGACCTGGCAAAAGAGTAACAAAAGCGTCCTTACTACTCCCTCTGCTAGCAAAAGGAAGAGTCCACCCTCGCCCCAGAAAGCTTGGGCTAAGATTGATACTGCAGTGGAAGAATTTGGCGTATTCTCCATAAAAATGCCGATGTTTTTATTGGGTTTGACAAATGATAAGATTAACTAAGCTAACATTATGCCATTACTTGATAATTTAATCAAGTATGTTTATCATCGTAATAATACCTGACTTTTGTGTACCAGAATCATTATGTTAAAAACTTGTCTAGCACTTCCTCTTTTGATCGTTACGACTACCACTGGGTAGATACTACAATAACCCCATTTTACTGATGAGGAAAGCTAATGCACAGAGAGGCAAGTTACTTATTTCAAGAGGTCACAGAAGTGATAAAAGGTGGAATCTGATCCCAAAACCACCAATGTCTGTTCACAGAACTGACAACAGAAACAGAGAACACTCATGTATCCGCTGACTAGGCTAAACTTCAGTTTAAACATCCACCTTCCCATTTCATGGAATGATCCCTTTGATTCATACTTACGCAAAATCCACATCCCGCCTTTATTTTACAAACTCTAAGTCCGAGAGAGTAACAGTGTTGCAAGAAAAGGAAAAGAGCAATAAAACTACACACAGGGTATATAGATCCCTCAGGATGCAAATTTCATCTTTCGAGTAAGTCACTCCAGAAAACAAATCAGTAGTTCAATAGGAGGAAAAAATATGTATATATGATCACTGGTGTAAAGAAAAAAACAGATGGCAAATGAAATCTTTAAAAATCTAATGCTGATGAATAAGACACGAGACTGAAAAACAGTCTCTTGTTTGAACCCTCAACAATTTTCTTCCCAAGTACAAATTCTTCTGTCAATGAGAGTTTATACCAAATTTACCACCAAATGTGAAAACAAAAACAAAAACAAAATGGAAAACCATGGCATCATTCAATGACACAAGTGGAAATGACCTTAGGAGGTATGTTGAACCCCCATACAGAGGCTAAAACCTCAGCTCAGAGTTCAAAGTTGATAACATTAGATGGAAATTCTATAGAAAAAATGCATTAGTTGTTGACAAGGGAATTTTAATAGTGTCTGCCCAAAGTATTCTTTTTTTTTCCCTTCATGCATTCTTCTCTATGTGAGGTCTGAGATGTTTATTAGTTCAAGTAGTTCATAACTCTATTAAGAACATCGAGTGCTAATAGATTTTTGAAGTTGAACCATCTGCCTCCCATCACCAAGAAGATCCTTCTTCATTTTGGCAATGAACCCTTTCCAGGCTCTTTCACATACGCACCACATGCCAATACAGCATTTTTTCCCCTCATAATCTTAAACACTGTGGCAGAGATCATGACCCCATGCCTTCTTCCAGAGCACATAGGCAGAGTACTAGCCACTATTACAGTTAGGCAGGGGCCTCCTCACTGACTTCTGGCCCATAATATGTAGCTTGAAGAAAGAAAAATTATTTAAAGCATGCTTCATATTCCCCCAGCATCTCTCCTCCGTCAGTGGTTATGTTGGGAGTTCTTTGTTCCACCGGACATAACCTCTATACGGAAACATTCTAGGTCACTGAGTCACCACTTGAAAGAGCTACTTGGGAGAGTGGTCATATTTTACTATGTGAAGCCACAGATATTCTAGGGTTTGTTGCCATAGCAGAGCCTAACCTATCCTGACTAACACAAAGAACAGCTCTCCTTAGATGACCGTTCATAAAGCTATGCTTTTTCAGAACTCTGGCTGTCCTGCAACACAAGCACGTGTAATGCTCCATGTAATGAGGGTTTTGATATCAAATAGAATATCTAAACGGGGCTTACATAACGGTCTTTATTTTCTCTTTCTCTGGGTGTCTCACTTCTTTCTTGTTGCCCCCTTACACTGGGAATCGATCTGTATCACTCTGAGATATCAGCACCATGTTTCCCAGCTACTACGTACTTAGACAGCCTTCTCCTCCATTTCAATCCTCTACCAATAACAGGACACATGCCTTTGATCTCAGATTCCTCTTATTCAGTGGGCTCATGTTTACATTACTGACTTGATCCACTGGACATCTACTGACTTAAAGAACTCTAACTTACCAGGATGTGTTATAAACACAGACCGTAACTGGAATTCATGACCCTGCATACATGATGAAGATACCTAATCAAATATCCTTCAGTTGGTATATCTTTCCATGTCTTCCCCAGGTATAGAAGCAAACAAACCAACAAGCCAACAAACATCCTTCACATTTGTTGGTTAAATAGGACCACTAGAAAACAGAACTGTATTTTGCCTTCATGTTTTCCCTGGAGAGGTAGGTTTTATAGAAATGTGATCTCCTAATGGGAGACTCTATTAATTCCAAAATATCGAAAGCAATAGCTCCACCTAAAATTTTTTCTTCTGTGTATATCATGAGACTTTTAGGACACAATTCCTTTAAATTGGAATTGATTACTGGATCAGAGACTCATTTCTCCTATTCCTTTCACAATGTCTTTGCTGCACAGTTTGAGACAGTTGTCAATGGTGACGGGAAAGGAAAGGGGCTGATCTAGGAAGAGTTCTTAATTGAGAATGTCTAGATCTGAGAATAGCCTGCTATACTCAAGTGGACAGGAATCACACACTCCACAGCACCTCCTAACATCTGGAGACAAATATTTATATGGTCTCTATGTTCCCATTCTAAAGCAATACAGTCATTGCATGGGGGAAAAACTTTGTAGCAGTAAGGCACCAAAAAAACAGCCCAAAGCCAGTGAGAAATGTATGAAAAGGACATCTACTTTCCCATAAGAAATATAGAATAGAAATGATCTTTGAAGATATGCAAAGAATTGCCTGAAGGACTAGAAGCTTTTGTCTAGAGAAAGGTGGGAGGAGAAGGCAAAACTGAAAGAATTCTCGCGAAAATAAAACAGTATGCCCAAAAACTATGTGTGAAGAGGAGCTTGGTCACTTAAGGAAACCGCAGTGGCTCTTTCCAGCAAAAGCCAAAGAGCACAGCAGATGACGTCCTTCATTTACAACTTACTGGTTCTTAGTTAACAGTTTTAACCCATCATCCTATCCTAGTCAACAATGATCTACACTGTCTCTTGAATGCTTCCTTTGAATTCTGATCAAATAAGAGCTCTTCTTCTTCAAACAACCTTTTCGAGTGGATGTTTAGCGTACCTTGTGGATGCCCAGAAGCTCTGAATAAACTTGCTGGTTTGGTAAATTCCTCACTTTGTCAATCCTGGTCGAAAACACGAGGTTACCTTTCTGTATAAAAGTCTCCCATTCACAGCCTTCTCCAAGTTGAATATAACTAAGAGCATGCCTATCAAAGCCAAAACTGAATGAGAAGCTGTAGCACCTTCCTTCTGGCTTAAATTACTCCCAGTTTGCAGGGACAGCAGGCGAAGCAAAGTTCTGTGCTAATGCCTCATGTCCAGTATTAAAGTGCCTGCCATGGTATCTCCACTTAACCAGTTTTGACTGTTGATTTGAAACACTGGCCATTGCTAGGTGATCCTGACACCTCCTAGAAATTCTTCTCTACAAATTATTCCTAGAAAGTATGACCTAATTAATCAACCACACTTACTTTTTGCTTAAAACACTAAGGACTAATTTCTCTTGTTTATAACCAAAACTGTGTGGTGGACATTGTCCAATTCCTGCTCAGATTCCATTCATGAGTGCTGTGATTCCTTCTCCTGGCTTCTATTTACTTTGGTTTCTGAAGGTAACTCTTCCAACTTTCCTTAGAAGGACTGCCCTCTGACTATAAAACTGCTTTGTACATAGGCACGAAGAAACTGAAGCCCCCATACGCAAGATCTGGCAAATGACTGACAGGTGTAGGAGTATGAAAACTACGGTCTTAGTTTGCCAGGGCTGTCATAACAAAATATCAGACTGAATGGTTTCAACAGCAGAAATTTACTTTCTCACAATCTCAAGGTACCCATTGGATTGGTTCTTCTAAGGTGATGTCCTTGGCTTGTCTCTTCCGTGAGTCTTTACATAATCTTCCCTGTGTGTGTTCCTATGTCCTAATCTCATTTTATAAGGACACCAGTCATATTGAATCAGGGCTTGCCCATATGACCTCATTTTAACTTAATTACCTCTTTAAGGACCCTATCTCCAAACACAGTCACTTTCTGAGGTAAAGGTTATGACTGCAACATATAAATTTTAAGGGTGACACAATTCAGCCCACAACAATGACCTCACTTGTCCCAAGGAGATACAAACAATGACACATGACTTAAATTTCAGAGACCCTCTGAAGGATAGGGCTAAGGTCTGAACTTGTTCTAAAATTATACTCTTTCTTAGACTTCCTTCCCTTGTCTGGTCTGCCTCCCTCCAGCCTTTACTGGTTTTTCCTGGGAGCATTTCCTTCATAAATTGCTTGCAAAGGGATTCTCATCTCAGGCTCTGTTTTTTGGGAAACTGACCTATTACATAATCCTGAATAATACCCCTTTCCTTTGCTCAGACAATATCCCATCTGGAAAAAAAAGTTTCAAGAGGATATGCACAGCTTCCTTAAAGCATCAGGAGGTGATGTCAATGGGAATGGAGAAGTAAAGATTTCAGAAAACACTTTCTTTCATAAAACCAATGAGCACACTGGAAAAAAAATTGTCAAGGAAATCACCTGTTTCAAAACCCTGGAAATTAACCAAAGGCTTGCAACAATCTGGGGAACATAAACTCAAGAATCTCAGTAGGAACAGAGAAACGACAGCATTTTAACTTGGTCTATTTCTATCCCCCCTTTCAACTTTGCGACAGCTTTGAAAACCAACAGCCTTACGTGAAAACTAGTATCTTAACAGCCACTGCAAGTAACAGAACAAAGTTGGATATACTCCAAAGCCCAACTCCCAGAGAAATGTTGTCATTATTTGATGTGCCTGCCCATTCCCTGGAAAGCCATTCTGACAGGGTTTGCTTTCATTTGAACTAGCTTAGAGCTCACCCAGAGCAAACAACTCTTCAGTACCTCATAATAAAACTATCAAGTCCAAAGACAAAAGAGAATCTTGAAAGACCAAGAGAGAACCCATCACATGCAAGAGATCCTCAATAAGACTAATAACTGATTTCTCATCAAAAATCATGGAGGCCATAAAGCAGTGAGATGGTTTACTCAAAGTGCTGAAACAAAGACTGTCAACCAAGAACTGAACTAGCAGTTTTAGAGAACCAAGAAATCTATATCCAGCAAATTATCCTTCAAAGAGTAAGGAGAAATTAAGACATTCCAAGGCAAACAAAGATGGAGAGAACTGGCCATTAGTAGACCTGTTCTACAATAAATACGAAAGGGAGTCCTTCCCAATGAAATGAAAGAACACTACATGGTAACTTAAATCCACATAAAGAAATAAAGTCACCAGTAAAGGTGACTACATAGATAAACATAAAGGATGCTATAAAGGTATGTGTTTACTTGTAATATTTTCCCTTATATGACAAAAAGAAAACTACCTAAAACCATAATTATAAATCTGTACAGATGGGTACACAATGTAAAAAGATATAATTTGTAGGACAGTAATAGCACCAAGAATGATGAAGAGGGTGGAGCTCTATAGGAGCAAAGATTTTTATATGATTGAAATTAAGTTTGTATTAATCTGACTGCAATGTTATAAATTAATAGGTTAATGTTAATTTCTAGGGCAAACATTAAGAAAATGAGAATACATTTAATAAAATAAATGACAAATCTTGCCATTTGCAACAATGTGGATGGAACTGAAGGGTATTATGCTAAGTGAAATAAGTCAGAGAAAGACAGGTATCATATGTTTTCACTCATATGATGATCTTGAGCAACTTAACAGAAGACCATGGGGGAAGGAAAGAGGAAAAAATAGCTTCAAACAGAGGGGGAGGCAAATCATAAAAGACTCTTAAGTACAGAGAAACAACTGAGGGTTTATAGGGAAGAGGGGAAATGGGTGATGGGCATTGAGGAGGGCACTTGTAGGATGAGCACTGGTTGTTGTATGTAAGCAATGAATCATGGGAATCTACTCTGGAATCCAGCACACTGTATACACTGTATATTAGCTAAATAAATTATTGACAATAAATTATAATTAGAAACAAAAGTAAAAATAAAATTAAAATCAATGACAAGTGAATTAGAATGGTACACTAGAAAAATCTAACACGATAAAATAGTACAAGAGAAAATGCAGAACAAAAAAAAACATTAAGGTCTATAAAATAAATAGCCAAATGGAAAATGTAAATCTTAGTTTATTATTATTTCCATTAAATGTAAATGGAACAAACATTCTAATTAAAAGGCAGTTTGGTGAAATGTATTTTTAAAAAAAAAGGAAAAACAAGATCTGACTACACGTAGATCAAAACCACAGTGAAGTACCATGCCACTCTCACTAGGATGGCTATCATAAAAAAGACTGATAACAACAAGTGTCAATGATGTGGGGAAATTGGAATCTTTATACATTGTCTGTGGTAATGTTAAAGTGGTAGAGCTCCTTTGAAATACAGTTTATCAGTTCCTCAAAAAGTTAAACATAGTTACTATATGACCCATGATTCCATTAGTAGGTATGCACCCCCCAAAATTAAAATCCTATGCGCAATTAAAACTCAACAATAAGAAAACAAACAATCCAATTAAAAACTGGGCAAAAGACTTGAACAGATACCTCACCAAAGAACATTTACAAGTGGTAAGTAACCATATAGAAATAAGTCCAACGTCACGTAGCATTAGGGAATTGCAAACTAAAACACTGAGATTCCCCTGCACACCTATTAGAACAGCTAAAACCAAAATGTGGACAATAATGTGTGAGGATATAAAGCAACACAAACTTTCATTCTTTGCTGATAGGAATGTAAAATGATACAGCTACTTTAGAAAAGCATTTGGCAGTTTCTTACAAAGCTAAATCTAGTCTTACGCAATGATTCAGCAATCACACTCCTACCTATTTATCCAAATGAGTTGAAAAACTATGACCATATAAAAATCTGCACATGAATGTTTATAGCAGATTATTTCTAATTGCCCCAAATTGGAAGTAACTAAGATGTTCTTCAATAAGTGAATAGCGGTATAGCTATACAGAGAAATATCGTTCAGTGATAAAAGGAAATGAGCTCTCAAATCATGAAAAGACATGGAGGAAATTTAAATGCATACTGCTGAGTGAAAGAAGGGAGTTTGAGAACACTAAAGACTATATGGTTCCAACTATACGATATTCTAGAGAAGGCAAAACCATCAAGAAATGTAAATAGATTAATGGTTGCCAGGAGTTTAAGGAAAAGTAAGGAGAGAAGGAGAAAGAAGAGGGGAAAGAGAGGAAGGGAAGGAAGGACATGGAGTACAGGAGATTTTTAGGACTATTATTTTGTATGATACTCTAAAAGTGGATACATGACATGCATTTAGAAAAACCTATAGAACATACAAAAAAATAAACCTTAATGTAAATTATGAAGTATAGTTAATAATAAGGTATCAATATTGGTTCATCAGTTGTAACCAATGTAACCATACCAATGCAAAATGGTAGTAATAAGGAAAACTGTGAGTAGGGGGGGAGTGGGTGTATGTAAGAACTCTCCATACTTTTACCTCAACCTTTCTGTAAACCTTAAACTGCTCTAAAAAATAAAGTCTAGGGGCACCTGGGTAGCTCAGTCGGTTAAGCATCCGACTTCAGATCAGGTCATGACTTCACAGCTCGTGGGATTGAGCCCCATGTCAGGCTCTGTGCTGACAGCTCAGAGGCTGTAGCCTGCTTTGGATTCTGTGTCTCCCTCTCTCTCTCTGCCCCTCTCCCACTCACACTCTTTCTCTCTCTCTCTCTCTCCCTCAAAAGTAAATAAATTTTTTAAAAATTAAAAAAATAAAGTATTAATTTTTAAAATGTTAACACAAACACTTGTATATAAGTGTCCATAGCAGCATTATTCATAATAGCAAATAGTGGAAACAACACAAATGTCCATCAACTGATGAACAGCTAAATGAAGTGTGGTATATGCATTCAATAGACTATTATTTTGTCGTAAGAAGGAATGATATAATGATATACGTGACAACTGAAATAAACCTAGAAAACATAAAGTGAAAGAAGTCAGACACAAAAGGGTACATATTTTAAATCCGTCTACACAAAATTTTCAGAATAGGCAAATCTAGAGAGATAAAAAGGACATTAGTGGTTGCCAAGGACTAGGGAGTATTGGTAGCCATATAACTATGTGAATATACTGAGATTCATTGAATTGTACACTTTGAAAGGGTAAATGTCATAGCACGTGAATGACATATCAATCAAAAAACACCAAGCATTAATCCACTTTGTCTTTGACCAAGTGTCTTTCATTCTTTGGAAGGAAGAAAATACATGTAGGAAACATAGTATTGTTCAAAGGTCTAAAACACCACTGTGCTAAATCATATGTCCATATAATCAAAAGTGTTTTTAACCTGACAAGTAAGACCATTGTGTTTTCTTATTATCAGTGTTTACATTCTCCCCTGCCTCCCCCCACCTTCACTCTAACGCATGTATTTTGGGAACATAAAAAGAACTTGAAACATCTTTAACTAATCATGAGTGGGCCTAGAGCACTATCTTCTATCAAGAATGACATCTGCGATATTCTAACTTATTATTTGTTCTTCATTGTCTCTTCAAGTTAAGCTGTCTTTATTAGAGGGCTATTGTTTTGAGCTTTGAGTGTGTTTTGGGAGACACTGAATCATACCTCACACCTCTGCCCAGATACCCACACGCACACAAACCTCTAGCATATTCTTATTTCATGTGCTAAAATACAAGAAACATACAATGAAGGCAAGGCATTGTACTCACAGAACTTAATGCCATGTCAACAATTGCCAACATCTACCCACAGAGAATTTCCAAAAGCTCTGGAAACAAAATTCTTATTTGCAAAATATGCCATATCAGAACAAAGTGGGGCCAGACAGCCTTACAGAATCAGAAAAAACTGTATTTGCTTTTTTCTCATTTTATCACCATTTCAACTCTGTGATGTAAATTTGACAGGCATTTTCATCTCCACTTAAAAAAATAAAGACTTACACATCAAGAGGCTGCATTGTTCATTTTGGGCCAGAAAAGAATTAAAATGTATCCTGATTCTCTCACGCACTCGCTAAAAGAACACCCCCTCGTCACTCATGTTGGGCTAGCAGCCCATTGAAAAAGAAAGGAAAATCACTCTTTGTAGTTAAAATGCCCGAGAGAATTTTTAAAATAGGTGATTGGGTTTTGCGATTCTAGAACTTAATTTGGAAAGAGGAATGAAAGAAGTTGTGCAGAGAATGGGATGGAAGCCTTTAATGGCATATTTGTGTAAAATATTGCAGAGGGAATTACCCGTGAGTTGCTTATTTGAAATCAAATAAATTTCTTTAAATCACTCTTTTTCTTTTCCTTAACAAATCCTGTATTGGGAATGATTTTGCAATCTCCACAAAGTAATAAAATGCAGTCTGTCAATCTATGTGCAGGCGACAGCACACTAAAGTAAGCCCTCCTCCCTGCAGCATGCACACATAGGCATGCATGCACACACACATTCACGCAACGTCCTTATTTCGTCGGCTGAAGTATGTTCTCTTCCAGCATGTGCTTTGCACAAAAAAAAGAAAGAAAGAAACATGCCAGTGCCTCAGTAGCAGAAGGAGGGCTCCCAAGGTGCTTTTGCAATAAATTCAATACCTACTCCTGTTAGAGAAAATTGCCATAAACTACCAGGTATCATGTTTTGGCTAAACCATCAGTCAGTCACGTTTTATAGAAGTGTATTTACTATCTAGCACATTTTTTGAGATTGCCCAGGTTGCTTATAAATGTCAAACAAGGTTCACATACTTACCTGTATTTCTCTTTAGCAAGTGACAGCAAAATGCCCTCTCGGTGGCATCCTGTACATGTAAGTTAGCCAGGGAAGCAAAACCAAGAACCAAGACGTCCTTTACCCCCCCCCCACCCCTCCCCCCAAGGTAGCACTGCTGAACAAGGAAAATCTCTACTTGCTGTCCCTGGGAAACAGCACCAAAACAGAACATGGAACATGTCTATACGATGCTACCAGCTGTGCACGCAATCAACCCTTAATTAAACATTACTTAAGAGTAATAAAACTAGGGTCACCACTGCCATTTTAATTTCAGTGGAATTGAAAGGCAAACTCTGCCAACAATGAGCCGCTTCATTTTGTTTTCATCAAATGTTCTTCTCTAAGATTATACAGCTAATGCAGCCTAAGTTCCCATTCCTATGAGAAGAGGAGATTAGGTAGGAAGGCAATCAAGAACGACTTTAATGCACAGAAAACTACCTACAAAACTTTTTATAATGTTCCCCCTTCTTACAAAAAGAAAGTAGATTTTTCCCTCTGTTTCCTCATCTGTAAAATATTAACAGGAATACCCTACCCAAAAAGCTGTTGTGACGACGGGATGAACAACATACACAAACTGCCTAACAGTCTTCTAAGACAGCACCAAAAGCCTGCGTGCAAATGCCATCTAAACTCATCTCTATAATCTTCCCAACGAGAAGGATGAGAGTTTCTAAGAGGCCTCTCAGTTCCATCACTCAAGAATTCCATAAGTGTGTAACAGAAAGGAAATATTGTTTGATTCCGCTCTCCCAACAGCTCTCATGGACGCTACGTTTTTCTTTTGCTTCTTGCTTGTTTTGACGATCCACCCTAACCTACCATACCCCCATCATCACCACTAAAAAAAGAGGAAGCAAAAGCAAAGTTTTAAAATGACAAGCGCCTTGACCCTTTGGGCTAAGTTTAACATGCATTTAGTCATCAAGTTATTTTGGCACATGAGTGGACTCACGAATATGGAAACAGAAGACTCCTTTTGTGGAATTTTAGGAAAAGCTATTAGCTATACAGGATTTCACTAATATTTTTGGCATTTCAACATAGAACTCCAAATCTTAGGTATATGGAATCTCTAAGAATTCTATTAAATTTCAGTGAACTTAAATATTTTATTGTTAAAGGGCCATTTTTCTTAGATACACTGAAAGGAAGAAAAAAAAAAGTGATGAAAAATGCTGAGTCACTGTAGAAGACAGAAAGGAAAAGAAAATAAATGCAGAGACCTGGACCAGAGGCATACCTCTGATTCGGGCTGGATCTAAGAGGCAGCAACGGACTACAGAACCAACAGATGTGATCCAGTTCCCTGTGACCTCCTTCTCACTACCAGCAAAGGAAAACCAGCATTCAGGTGAGCATGTTCAGCCGTGTAGGTGAGTGAAGATCCAATCTATAACAAGACAGGAGCCTGAGCCTTTTAGAGAGCGTTGTCCCAGGTCCAGTTTCTGAGTGCTGTGTAACTTTGGAGAAATCCTTTAACCTCTCTGAATCAGTGCAACATACAGCAAAATACATGATGCCCAGTTACCTCTGTAGTTCAGATAAATAATTTTGCACGTGCAAAATTAAGTTTTGAGATTTTTTTTTTCATCTTTAAAGTCATTTGGGAGAAGAATGGAGAATGGGAAAAAGAGGTTTTAGGTCATACAATCTGAGTCCATTCATTCATTTATTCTTTTGTTGTTGTTGAACTTTTTTAAAAGTTTTATTTATTTATTTTGAGAGAGAGACAGCATGAGTGGGGAAGGGGCGGAGAGACAGAGAGAGAGAGAGAGAGAGACAGAGAGAGAGAGAGAGAGACAGAGAGAGAGAGAGAGACAGAGACAGAGAGAGAGAGAGAGAAAGAGAGAGAATCCCAAGCAGGCTCTGTGCTGCCTGTGCAGAGCCCAACGTGAGGCTTGAACTCATGAAACTGCGAGACCATGGCCTGAGCTGAAATCAAGAGTTGGACACTTAACCGACTAAGCCACCCAGGTGCCCCCATTCATTCTTTCAATTCTCAAGTCTATATTATATGCTTACTGGGTACAAGGCATCAAGCATGTCATAGTCAATAAAAGCAGACATGAAGCTATGAAAAAATACACCAATAAAAATAAAGCTTCATTTCTGATGAGGGCAGTGGCAAGATGAGGGACCAGGAGAACTGTGGCAGGTGCTAACTGAAGTTATGCATGTGATGAGGTACAGGCAGAAGAAGATGGAAGCGACGGCACCCAGGCTTGGTCCTGAGTAATCACAAACCATAATTATCTAATCAAGGAGGACAAGCCTCCAAGGACAATAAAGCCTGGAGAAGAAGGAGGGATCTAGGATCTAGGATATTAACATTGTTGAGACCCGAATAGGGTCTCTCACACAGGTAGTCATGGTGAACACCGAGGAATGCAGCTGACAGGTCAACTCTAATACCAGCACTGAAAGAGGTCATTCCACTCCATGACAAGGATGCCACCAGCACCTGAAAGAGGGTGGGAGGGCAGGGGCATATTTACTTCTATTAGCTTTGCAACTGTGAACAAACCTTGAGACCAATTTGAGCCTCAGCTTCTCTAGCTATCAAAATGGAGCTAACCATCTACTTTAGAGAGAACACCACAGAGTTTAGCAGAGTTTATGTCCACTAAATATCCCGCTGCATGTTCAAATTTCATCCAAGAAAACTGCTTTCACGGCACTAATTCAGATTTAACTTGCCCTCAAATTTTTCTTGGTGAGGTTAATCTGAATAACAACCATGAAATTTACTCTTATAGTCACTTACGCTGTAACAGCTTTTAGGTAACAATCTACATAAAAATGTAGATATGCAAGCAAATAAAATCAAAATAAAACACCACTGAGTAGGTAATTCAGAAAAATTATATAATAGACTTCAGGGACCCATCTTGGTGTTGCCATCATTTGAACTTTTTTTTCTTCGCCATCAGGGTCTGAATCAAAGTTGCAACTCGATACCTCGCTACCCCAATTCTTTTGCAAACCTTAAAACAAAAGCTTTACTCAGATTCCTTCCTCTAGACATTCTCCAGCAAATAAACAGCATCCTCAGAGCTACATCCTCTCTTGCTCCTGCTTCATACGGGGGAACAGGAGTCAGCAACACCTTTAACTCCATGTCTGTTATGTACCAACCACAGAGTTAGTGGCTTTACACACATCATCTCATCTAAATAAGCATCCCGTAATTCTGCCCCGTAATTATGACTAATATCAACAGAAGCTCACTGAGGGTAAATAACTTGCAAGTACAAGGCTCGTACTTGGTGCAGCCAGTCTCTGAAATCAGATCTCTCTGATTCTAAAACCCTAAGACTTTTCATTAATTTTTTCCCAACTCAATAGTGTAGCAATATTTGGGAGGGGGAAGGGACAAAGAATTATCCAACAATATTCACAGTAAAGGAGTATATTATCTGTAGATAGTAATGCCAGATTTAGCAAATAAAAATACAGGACACCCAGTTTAATTTGAATTTGAGATGAATGACCTTTTTAAATTTTTTGATAACCTTTTTTTTTCTTTTTGAGAGAAAGAGCAAGCATGAATGGTAGAGTGAGAGAGACAGAATTCCAAACAGGCTCTACCTCCAGTGCGGAGGCTGACACGGGGCTCGATCTCATGACTGTGGGATGATGATCTGAGCCAAAATCAAGAGCTGGATGCTTCTTCCCTACCACCCTCACCCTACACACCTTGACTCATCACTACCCAAACTGTTCTATAGAATGTCAGCACCCCATGAGATATTAAAAAGGCTGGTGGATAATCTTCAGAGGGGGCCACGGTTCCTTCCTTCCATCTGTCCGTCCTTCTAAGCTCACCTGGCCTCATGAGGACGTTAAGTCTAATTCTCCTCTTCTTGAATCTGGGTTGGTCTTCAGCCTTGTTTAAGCAAGAAACGATGGCACGATTGATATTTTGGAACTTCCGGGTCTGAAATATTAGAAGCCTTGCAGCTTCCCCCTGGGTCTCTTGCAATGTTCCCTCTTTAGGTGCTCTGAGAATGCTCCCTCACAGAAATCCTGTGAAAACCCATAGCCATGCAGAAAGGACATAGGTAAGTACTCTTACTGACGGTCACAGCTGAGCTCTCAGGCAACAGCCACCATTACTTGCCAATCATGTAAATGTCCAGGCTGGTGAAATCTTCAGGTAACTCCAGCCCCAGCCTCTAGCTGCAACTGCATAATAGACCCCAAGCAAGAACCACCCAACTGAACCCAGTCAAGTCTAAACTGTGAAAGATCGTCATACACTATTTAAAGCAAGGGTTTCTTTGCCAGACAGCAGTAGATAACTATGTAGAGAATTCTTATGGGATTCGAAAAAAGAGTTCCGCACACTAACTTGGAAAACACTGAAACCATACTTTTCTCTTGGAAATTCACAGTGTATAAATCCACAGCAACAGTTCTGAAAATCTCTGCAGAAAAGAAACTTTAATTTTTGTTTAACTCACTATTTCTTAAATGTACCTGGTTACATAGTTCATTCTCTATAAAATTCTCATTAACATTTTAGAATAAAAGTGTTCTTGGAGCTCGGTTTAGGAAAATCTGTACTATTTCAGGCTATCTCCCATCAAAGATAGTTATCTGATGGAGCTGTTGTTTCAAAACAAATGAAATGACAAATCTTGCTAATGGGATGCACTCTATAAGGCAACTAAGATGTTCAACTATTTTGTTTATATAATGTATATGGTAGTTCCATTTGCTGAACAACAAACAGGGATATACATTCTAATCAAGAAGCATACTCAGTCGGTTAAGCGTCCAACTTCAGCTCAGGTCTAGATATAACGGTTCGTGGGTTTGAGCCCCACATGGGGCTCTGGGCTGATAGCTCAGAGCCTGAAGTCTGCTTTGGATACAGTGTCTCCTTCTCTCTCTCTGCTCCTCCCAGTTCATGCTCTGTCTCACTCTGTCAAGACTAAATAAACATTGGGGCGCCTGGGTGGCTCTGTCAGGTAAGCGTCCGACTTCATCTCAGGTCATGATCTCACGGTCCGTGAGTTCGAGCCCCACATCGGGCTCTGTGCTGACAGATCAGAGCCTGAAGCCTGCTTCAGATTCTGTGTCTCCCTCCATCTCTGCCCCTCCCCCGCTCTTGCACTGTCTCTCAAAAATAAGTAAAAGATTTTTAAAAATTTTTTTAAAAAGAATAAACATTAAAAACATTAAAAAAAAAAAAGAAGTGTATACATCCAGGAAAAATGGGAGGAATATTTGAAATTAAGATAGTCGAATCCAAAAACCCTGGAATGCAAAATAGCTGAAGCAAAGGGTTGCCTTTATTTTTCGTAGGAAGGTCTCAATATAGAAGCCATCTATTTAAACAAAAGCTAGAGACTTCAAATCAAAGTTTCACTTTACAGTTTGAATTGTTTGGCTTGGCCACAGCTGACAATCCAATTCAATTTCTTACTTTAAACTGTGCTGCATAGATAGAGCTTTACTTGTAAAATAAATCACAGTTAAAGTACAGGGAATATTTGTCTCCACCCATTTGTCTGAAATAGATCTTGAGTAATAAAACTATAATTCTCTAGCATTTTCTGACATATATACCAGTTGACATATTTTCCCTCTTTAGTTCATGATAGTAGGCTGAAAGGTATTTTTTTAACTCCTCATTTATCTTCTTTTAATAAATCATAAGGATAGCATATTCCTCTGCAGGTTTTCTTAAATATGAGTGTTTTTAGAGTCAACTGCTTGGAGGAAAAGACATTTTTATTTATAGATTCAACTAAGATGAAAGAAAGTAAAAAGCTGTATAAATAAATTGCTACAAACATTGCCTTCATTTTAATGTAGTTATCAAAGTACAACAGGTATTTACAAGGAAACACTGCACAGAGAAAAGGTAAACACATGAAAGGAACCAAGAGAGATGTAGATAAGATGAATCTGTGGCCTTGCTATTGTATTTGGGAAGCTTATGGATATCATTCAATGGAAAGGGGTCAGGACAGGCCATCAACGGAGAATGAGTTGCTCTTCACAAAATGCTTAACTGATTTCATCCTCTCCAGTTCATTTTACAGATGGAGAGACTCAGGCTCAGATAGAAAGTGAGAAGTATCCTTGGGGGTGTGCAGAGGCACATTCACCAGAAGTAGCACCTTTTCAAAAATGTTCACATGATCCTTAAGATAGTTTAAAAAAAAAAAGTTAGATGAACTTCCAGAACTTGAGCCTAAGGACTCCAGAGTAAGCTAGTATCCCAGCTACACTATTCCTACCAAAAGGGTCCTGGGAGAGGTACAAAGAAACAGCAACAGCATCCACCCCACGGCAGGTCATGAGTTCTAAATGAGTAACTTTCTACATATGTAGAAAGCTGACAGCAATACCTAGAACGCTGTAGGTCATGATAAAGTTAATTCAGGGGCGCCTGGGTGGCGCAGTCGGTTGAGCGTCCGACTTCAGCCAGGTCACGATCTCGCGGTCCGTGAGTTCGAGCCCCGCATCAGGCTCTGGGCTGATGGCTCGGAGCCTGGAGCCTGTTTCTGATTCTGTGTCTCCCTCTCTCTCTGCCCCTCCCCCCGCGTTCATGCTCTGTCTCTCTCTGTCCCAAAAATAAATAAAAAACGTTGAAAAAAAAAAAAAAAGTTAATTCATTTATCAGGGCCCCCAAATCCCTCAGGAAAAGTGCTCCACTGCTTGTGAGGCCCCATGCTCCCCCAGTCCATGGACAATTTCTCCTTGGATAAAGGACAAGCTCAAAAAAAAAAAAAGGTTAGATGAAACAGACTGAAATACACTACAGAATCATCAATAATCAAACTACAGGAAATACAGCAGACAAAGGGTTTTGGTGAGTGTGTTTTTGTTTTTCCATGTGTTCTGGGAGTTCCATTCACATGGAAAGGTATAGGAATCATCCCTGAAAACATTCAGTGGACATGTGTGGCCTTAAGGAGAGGCCCTACCCACCCCACTTTCCTTCACGGAACTTACTGCCAAGGTTGCTGAACTTGGTTACACCTATATAGCAAATCAATTCTTCAAGTTCATCTATCTTTCCAATCCAACAGTGGCATATTCCAAATATATAACCTAACCTCTCTGATTTTTAAGTCCCATTGTGGTTCTTAGTTACATGTGGCCAAGAGAGATATGGTAAACAGATCTAGGTTGTCATTGAGTGATGAAAAATAAGGTATAGGTATGTAAAAGTAGAAGACAAGTAATCAAAAAAGTCTCTATGACTTTATACAGTATTAAAATTCCTAAACTCCTAACTTACAATATCTCCCCAAATTTTTGTTAGACCAACAAGAAATAGAACAAGACCAAGGCCTTCAATAGATCCCTTAGGGTAATTTGGAAATATAATTATTCTTTATACACACACACACACACACACACACACACACAGAATCACGTATGTGCATGTCACCATGGAGAAAAAGGAAATACTCTGGTCACCAGAGTCAGTTCTATCCCTTGGTTTAAACTGTGCGGGACAACCATAAATAAACCAATTCTATGACAGTCATAACTTCATGCTCTTGACCTGACTCCTCCTTGCAAGAAATTTTGAATTTGCCTTTTTTCATGTAATGATTGTATGTGAAAGTCTGTTATGACACGCATTCTTCCATGTTTTTCCAATTCAATCCTCATGACAATCCATAGAACCTGGACCCAACTGTAAAGAAAACCAAGGCCAAAAGGATTTCTCTGACTTGCTAAATGGCACAGATACTTATAGGCATGCAAGCCTGGGACTTGACACTGGTTTTTGTTTTCACTATTAGTCAACAATTCTTGAGCATTTCTCAATTTATGTTTCTCTCATTTTCTTGCACCATTTCTGTATTTAGTTTTATGGTGATAACACCAGTTAACTCTTAGAGCTATATGAGATCCTCACGGGAAGGTACAAAGGAAAAAAATCTGAGTTTCTGAGACAGAAGAGACACCAAAAAAAAAAAAAAAAAAAAAAAGACTAACTACGGCAGATGGATGGCAACCTCACTGAAGTAGGAAGTGGAAAACAGGTACACACCTAAGCAATTTCGGAAATGAGTGGAGACTGTTGGGTTAAAGATAAAGGGAACTGCATCTAGGCAGGGTACCGTAGTTTATAAAGTTTCTTCTCATGGGAGCAGGGGTTACCAATTCTGCAATCACTGTACACATGTACTGGGATGAAACATACAAGCAAATGGATCGTGGGCAGTGACTGCCAGTTTTCTCACTGTTCGAGTGGAAGGTTAGAGACAAGCAAGAGGAGGAAGCCAGAATGAATCAAATGATACTGGACTAGAGCTGGAGACCTCAGTATGAACTCCTGTTTACCTTAATACAGATACAGATGAATACGAAAATAGTTATTCATGAGTGTGTATACACGGGTTAGTAAACATATGTATATTTCTAAGTTCTGTTTGCTGAGCGGGCCTTAAAGCAGTGACACCCAGTAGCAATGAGCATATCTAGTGCCCAGATCTTAGTTTCTAACACCATTTTGCGGTACAAGGAATCAGGACTACTTGGAGAAATGGCTGATGCCAGGGCCAGGGCAGGGAATATACAAGATGAGCCAGGAGAAGTCTGTAGTGTCAGGTGGTAAGGGAGTGCTCATAAAAGGATGGCAGTATGTCAAAGGGGCACAAGAGCCAAGTGAAATTTCTCTCAGTGGCCAAAGCTGGAACAATTCGAGTAACAGAAGAAAAAACACAGTTGCGGTGCCTGGGTGGCTCAGTCAGTTAAGCGTCCGACTCTTGATTTCAGTTCAGGTCACGATCTCACAGTTTGCACAATTGAGCCCTGTGTCATGCTCTGTGCTGACAGTGCAGAGCCTACTTGGGATTCTCTTTCTCCCTCTCTCTCTCTGCCCCTCCCGACTGTTGCTCACTCGCTCGCTCTCTTAAAAAAAAAAAAAAAAAAAAAAAAAAAAACAAACCTAGTATTGGGTTATAACACAATATATAAAGTAAATATACCCCAAGTCCATACCGATATAAATTATTAAATAAATAAGGAAGAAGAGGCAAATCTCCTATCCATCCCAAATAATCTATATAGACATTCCCTTTCAGGGTAGTGGAGCATTAACACCCTTCTCCCCCGACTCCAAGTGTGGGCTGCACTTAGTGATTTCCTTCCCTAGAGTACAAGATGAAAAGGAAGGGAGAAGTAACTTTATAATGAAGACACCAATTCCAGCTAGGTGAACAAGCTTAATAGCATCAGTAAAGAGCCATGTTGACAGCATGTAATTTTGACATGATATAATGAGAATATTCCGTGGTCTTCCTCCCAAGAACCCATAATCTCAATCTAATCAGGAAAAAGTATCACACAAAACCCCACTGACAAACATTCTACAAAATATCTACCAGTACTCTTCAAAACCATCAAGACCATCAAAAACCAGGAAAGTCTGGGAACCCACCCCAGCTTAAGCCTAAGGATACTAAATAAAATGTGGTATTCTGGATGGGATCCTGTGACAAAACAAACAGGCCATTAGGTAAAAATGAAGAACATCTAAACAAAGTATAGACTCTAGTTAATAACAGTCTAAAACTACTCATTTATTATGAAAATGTACCATATTAATATAAGATGTTAATAATAGGGTTAACCTGGTGTAAGGCAAATGGGAACCTTCTCTAGTATCTTTCTCAACTTTCCTGTGAATCTAAAACTACTACAATGTTAGAAATTATTTTAAAAACCATACACACAGCTTCCAAATGTTTTTTTTTTTTTTTAAGTCTTGGTTTCTCTGATGGTACTCTATGAATAATTAATTCACCAAAGACCAATATAGCATTCACAACCAACTCTTAAAGACATGGTCCACTGAGGGGAAGAAGGAATGGCATGGATATTTCAAAACATTAGGTATTTAAAATTGCCTTTATATTTGCTGAGGAAGATACTGAGACACTATCTTATCTGATTTCCATTCTTTATATTTTGCTTTACCTTACGCTAAACTTACTTGGCACCCTGAATAGTCACCAGTCGGTGGTGGGAAGCAGTATTTAAGACACCATGGACGGGGGTGTCTGGGATTTAAACATTAACAGATGATCGGCCTGCAAAGTGGGCAAGCCACATATGGATAAGGAGGAGTTAGTCATATGCTCAAAAACTTCCAGTAATTCCAGATTCAAGAATCCAAGGTTAAAGTTGTCTTTTAAGTAGCACACATTAATTGCAGAGTCAGGCACTAATTAGAGGGTTTCCTCAAGTTGGCCAAAAATTCATAGGGCATGGGAAGCAGTTTTTCTACTTCAATTCTAAACAGCACAGTGAATGAATATAATAAAATAACTTAACCCAGCGTGGTGCAAAATAAAAGAGTCTCTCTGAATGAATGGCATGAGTTTGGAGGAGGATGGAGGTGCCACGGCAGTAGGGAGGGAGGGAGATTAGAAAATTATACTTTATATTCCAATCACTTCAAGAATCATGGCAGGTTTTGATCTCCTCAATGTCCAATTTTTCTCATTCCTAAAGAGAGCAAACAAAGCAAAAGAAAACAGCCTTAGGCCCCAAAATAGCAGGTCTCAAACACTGAAAGCTATGATGCATACAACACCTTACGGCAACACGCTGTGCATGATTTCTGAGTATCAGCAACACGAAGCAAGGGGATAACAGGCAAATGAATCACTCCACGGTCACCAGTTAGAAGCCGCTTACCAATCTCAATTCGGTGAGCCTATTCAGGAGGCTTGAGAAGTTGCAAACTCTGTATACTAATGACCAACAGTTACAGGGAGAAGTTGGTTGCCCTGTCTCAGAGTAGGTCAGGTTTTTGGAATGATTTATCCTTCAGAGTTCTCCAGGGGATCAAGCTCAGATTAGACCTCAACTAAAACCACACCTTTGCCTCAATTCTTCCTTGTCTTGCCTGGATTTTCTCACTTCCTGCAAGATTTCACCGGCGAGTGGTCCTTCAAAAAATATTTGCACCAGAATCCCTCTCTCGACCTCTACTTCTAGAGAACCTGACCTAAGTTATCCCCAATAAAAACTTCAAATGATAATAATTTGCAATACCATCAACAACCACAAACACAACAGCACAATAGCAGATTACATTTACTCAGTGTTTATTATTGCCGGACGCTGTTCTAAGGGTTTTATAATAATTATCTCTTTTAAACCTCACAAAAACCCACGAGGTAAGTGTTATTATTACCCCCATTTGCAGAAGAGTAAATAGAGGCTCAAAGATATGGTTAGAAATATATATACTTGCCTAAAACCATACACCTAGTAAGAGGTAAGAGTCCCAGGTACTCTGGCTATAGAGTCTGGACTCTTAACCTCTATTCTACTCTAATTCAGGTCCTCATATATTTTAGATACATTCACACAATTCTTCAAGTGAATCTATTTGATGCGAAATTTATCATCTTAAGGTCCCAAACATGTATCCTTAAGTAACTAGTTTAGCTTTGGCCATGGGATCTAAAGAAAGTGTGAAGAATTATGGCCTGAAAATACATTGTGGACCATCTGCCGACATGTAGAGTGCTGGGGACACCACAGAGAGGGAGGGGGCTCCCCATCCCCACCTTCAGTAGAATTTAGACTGCAGAAAGTCAAAATCCATGGACAGACTTTAGAGTACTTTTGTTTTATAAACTGACTTAAGGAAAATTAGGTGGATATTCCTGAGCTGCTGGGGACCCTGTGCTTTATTTGAGTTCATGACCCCGTAGGTAAGAATCCAAAGGTCGCATTTTACAATGTTGAGCAGGAAAGGACTTAGAATACTCCCCTTTTTCTCTCCTCTCTATCTCCTCTTCCCTGTGAGTACAGCTGCACAGGGCACCTCAGAATCTAGAAGGCTGCTTCTGCTTACAGCCAATTAGAAAGCAAAAGGCCAGCAAAGTCCTGCCAGAGACTCACCGTGCCCTGGACAACTTCCCACGTAAACAAGTGGGGACTCCTTTAAAGAAAAGATGCCCTTAGCTTTTTTGAGGGTGAGAGTGATCTTCCTACAAAACCACAACCTTTCCCTGGCCTTGAGTTCCCCTTATGCAAAACTCAAGTATATGTGGTTTTACTTCTGTATAACCTTTTCCAGCAAACCCACAAGAATTTGGGTTCCAGTTTAAGTGATTTGCCAATTACTCCAGTTGGGGATAATTAGAAAAAATAGAAACCAGGGTTTACAGAGGAAGAAGGAGGGAACTCAGAAGGCAGAATCAGGGTAGAAATTTTGGCAATAAAACCTGGAAAGAAAGAACAGAGGAAAAGAACTTTAAAGCAGGGCCGGATTAAGACTTTTAAGGACCAATGCTAAGTGAAAAGATCGTTTTAAGCTCCTCTCTATATAATTCAAAACAAAAACTTTACACCCTATACACTGGGTGTAACATATGCCAAAATTAAACTAGTTTCTCCTGAGTTTTGTTTCTGTTTCATTGTTGTTGTTATTGTTTTAATTGTAAAAGTCTGGAGAACTCCATAGCAGCTGCACACCACCTATCATTTGGGAACCTTTGCTTGGCCAGCCCCCTAAGATGCCTGCTGACTATTGCTCAAAGCAGCAAGAGGTAAAATGAAATCTAGGTCTTAAAACTAAATTCTTGTGCCTATTGTTAGGAGAAAAACGATGGTATGTGCGATTGTTGCTGATGTCTATACTTGGCATAAATTGGTATCTGACAAATCTGAGCATTCACATTCTTCACCATTTTAGGGGCCAACGAAGATGCTAGAGTTAGGACATAGAGACATGGAGGCAACAACTTTTGTGCTATAAAATTCTAATAAAATCTCAAAGGTATTGACTATCTAGGAGAAATCCTAAACACAGAGGGGATAAAACATCTTGAAGTGTGCTCACTGTTGGCAACAAAATAAAGCGACTCTATAAGCAAAACCAACAGTCACCTGGAGCACTGGAGTTTCATCATACTCATTATTAAAATCCTGAAATATGCCTCTACTGATTGTGAACTAGGTGATGCTCCCAGCAACCTCTACTCCCTTAGCCCTCCTCAGGAACTCCAAGAACCACAAGCTTTCCCAAGAGCCAGCAACAAGCACCCAGACCAGGTCAGATCAGTGTCCCCTCTGAATGGACAGTGCTCCTCCCTCATAGCATAACTACCTATTAACATGACACTGAAACCATAAGCCAAGGAGATCATGACACTTTCCTAGCAAATAAGAGTGGAAGAACGGACACGAGGAGGATAATGGCTATTATAACTCATTTGTAATAAATGCATTTTAAGAAAATTCTAACTTCCTTTTATTTCTTTTTATTTTTATTTGTTTTAAATCCAAGTTAGTTAACAAATAGTGTAATCATGATTTCAGGAGTAGAATTTAGTTAATTCATCACTTACATATGACACCCAGTGCGCATCCCAACAAGTGCCCTCCTTAATGCCCATCACCCATTTAGCCCATCCTCCCACCCAGTATCCCTCCAGCAACCCTCAGTTTGTTCTCTGTATACAAGAGTCTCTTATGGTTTGCCTCCTTCTCTGTTTTTATCTTATTTTTGCTTCCCTTCCCCTATTCATCTGTTTTGTCTTAAATTCCACATGAGTGAAATCATACGGTATTTGTCTTTCTCTGATTTATTTCGCTTGGCATAATACACTCTAGTTCCATCCACATTGTTGCAAACAGCAAGATTTCATTTTTGATCACTAATATTCCCGTGATGTGTGTCCATCTTTATCCATCTGTCCGTGGATGGACATTTGGGCTCTTTCTATAATTTGGCTATTGTTGATAGCACTGCTATAAACACTGTTGTGCATGTGCCTCCTCAAATCAGCATTTTTGTATCCTTTGGATAAATAGCTTATACTGCAATTGCTGGGTTGTAGGGGAGTTGTATTTTTAATTTTTTGAGGAACCTCCATACTGTTTCCCAGAGTGGATGCTCCAGTTTGCATTCTCACCAGCAGTGCAAAAGAGTTTCCCTTTATCTGCATCCTCACCAACATCTGTTGTTGTCTGAATTGTTAATTTTAATCATTCTGACAGGTATGAGGTAGTATCGTTGTGGTATTTGTATTTCCCTGATAAGTGATGTTGAGCATCTTTTCATGTGTCTGTTAGCCATCTGAATGTCTTCTTTAGAAAAGTGTCTATTCATGTCTTTTGCCCATTTCTTCATTGGATTACTTGTTTTTTGGTTGTTGAGTTTGATAAGTTCTTTATAGATTTTGGATACGAACCCTTTATCTGATATATCATTTACAAATATCTCCTCCCATTCTGTTGGTTGCCTTTTGGTTTTGCTGATTGTTTCTGTCATTGTGCAGAAGCTTTTTATCTTGATGTGGTCCCAGTAGTTCATTTTTGCTTTTGTTTCCCTTGCCTCCAGAGACATATTTTAAAAAAGGAGGTCAGAATTTTCAAGTTTGTTTATTTGTTTGTTTATTTATTTATTTATTTATTGAGAGAGAGAGAGAGAGAGAGAGAGAGAGAGAGAGAGAGAGAGAGAATATGAATTCCAAGCAGGCTTTGCAAAATCAGTGCAGAACCCGATGCAGGGCTGAAACACACAGGACCATGATCATGACCTGAGCCAAAACCAAGAGTCGGATGCTTAATTGACTGAGTCTCCCAAGTGCCCCCAACTTCCTTTTCATTCAAAGTTTCTCAACCATACTTTTCTTACTATGGGGTTTTTAGGACTCTAACCTTTATAGTTGGAAAGACCAGGGTCTACTTCTAAAACTTGTAATAGGTAAATAAAGATACATTAGGATACATTAACCTTTACTCACGTAAACCGCTCCAACATGGGGCAAGACACTGTCCATAATTTCATTCAACACAAAACTGTTGAGGCCCCTCAATGTTTCATGCCTCCTCGCTGGTGCTAAGAATGAACCTACAAAGAAGATCCACCTATAACTCTCCAGAATTTACTGTCCAACAATCCTATCACATTGCTCCCTCTTTAGAATCATTTCACCTTTACAAATTCCCATGGGAGAGGGTTTTCTGGAGCAGAGTTGGCTGAAAACCTTTCCCATTTTCTTGTAGTGAGCATATTTAGCCTATTGGGACTCACATACAGATGGTTCCTTAGTCATTCAAAAAAATGGTGTACACTGAGTAAGACTAGGGACATGTGTTTGGTGAATGACAGGCAGGAGCAACAGAGCCATAAAAACTTTGCTGCACTCCAAGAAGGGTGTTTTTTTTTTTTTCATGTGTGTTTGGTTCTCCCCTCTTCCCTTCTTTCCTTCCTGCTTTCCCTCCTTCCTCCCTCTTCCCCTCCTCTTTCCTTCCCTTCCTTTCTTCCTTGCCTCCCTCTTTCTTAAACATCTACCTCTTACCTATGATCTTACCAAAGTCTCTCTACTTTGAAAGAGATTAAGAAAAAAGAAATGAGGCAGGGAGAGAGGTTCTGAGGGAGGGAGGAGAGACAGAATAAGGCCTTAGCTTGAATTTTAGTTGTCACAGCCGAGGGTTGTATGGTAATATTGAATAACCTCTCTGCTTCAAGCTGAGGAATTCAACTCCCTTTTCTGGAGATCTTTTACGAAGGGCCATTCCTCTTATGAACTTTTAGTATCTGCATTAAAACCCTCCTCATATCCCACTGTCAGTACATCATCTCCCTAATAGATTGCCTTCTGCTTGGTAATACCTTGTTTAGTTTTTATTTTCTAAAACTACACTTTGGAGATGAGACAGTGGAATTTTAAAAGATATTACAAAATTAAAATTTCTGCCTGTTGCAGTTTCTAGGAACTAAAGCTGATCCTCATCAAATTATGCTAATTTACTGTATAGTGTTTAATTAAATCTTACCCCAGGCAATCTACTTCCAGGGTTTATTTTTACAGCTTAGAACTTTCAAACATGAAAATGCCTTTCAATTTAAATTTTAGAAAGAAAGAAAGAAAGAAAGAAAGAAAGAAAGAAAGAAAGAAAGAAAGAAAGAAAGAAAGAAACTATTCACTGAAATTCATTAGGAAAAAAAAAATTTTTACTTTATATCCTGGACTTAATTCAGCCTCAATCCCCTTCTCATTTTTATCCTTTGTCTCTTTCTCTTTTCAGGAAAACAAAAATGCTTCTTAGTAATTCCCTCCCTCTATCCTGAGTAGTAGATAGTACATCTCTCTGTGAAATGGCAACCTCTTTTCACTGGGCCATTTCCCAGGCAGATTGTGTTCAGCTAAACGTAAACATAAGTGACTGGGGATAAGATGGGATCTCTTTCCTCAGGAAGTGACAAGGGCTGTGTCGCTGCAGCTGAGCGCGTGGGTCTCAGTGCCACCTGCACCCCAGGTCCACTTTCACAGGAAAAACAAGCTCACGTTCAACAGGCTGCCTCCCTCAGCTCTTACCACCCGCACACTTGGGATGAAGTTCGTCTCTTCTTTCATCCTGACTCCACCACACGGCCCTGACTGCATCATCTGCCAACTGATGATAAAGAACCTTACTTTCTACATTTTCCCTTGTAGAAAGCCCCCAGACAGCCAAGAGCTGCTGGAAGCTTACAGAACTTCTGCTAAACCATCACACAAGAATGTCACACCAGAATCAGCCAAGATGAAAGCTTCTAAGCTTTTCCTCCAACCAGGCATTTTTTTTTTGTCCTTTTGGAGAAAATATTACATCTGTATGTTATGACATTGCCCCAGATCTTAAGGAAGCCAAATGCTTTCAAATCATTTTGCAGAGCAAGTACTAGAATATCTTTATAATTTTCCATCATTTCTTATTGGCCTTTTCCCGTCGAAGTCACCTAAGCCAAAATATTCCTTCCCCCTTTGTTGTACAAATTCTGACCTCAGTTATGTCAGAGACAGGAGGAACAACCTCCCATATATCAAATCCACTCAACCTCTCTGGAGCGCTTGTGGTAGGCAGCCTCCAAGATGGCTTCCAATGATCTCAGCCTCCTGGCATTCTCATCCTGTGTACTACCTCCTACACTGTACTAGGGCTGGTCTGTGAGGTTAGTGATGTACAGTAGAAATGATGGCATGCCACTTCCAAATTTAAGTCATAAAAGATGACATCTTCCATCTTGGATACTCTCTCTGATCATTTTTCCCAGAAGAACCCACTGCCATCCCATGCAACACTCAGTCTATGCGAAGTCCAGGTGGCAAGAAGTTCCACCCAGTAGCCAGTGAGGAACTAAGGGCTGTCAAGATCACATAAGTGAGCCTGGAAGGAAATCCTCCCCCAGTTAAGCCTTCAGATGGAGACTTCAGTTCCTGCCAACATTCTGACTGCAATTTTATGAAAGATTAAGCCAGAACCACCCAGTTACCCAGATTCTTAACTCAAAGAAACTGCAGTGGTTTATTATATGTTCATTGTTTTAAGCTACTAAATTTAAGGCCAATTTGTTACATAATAATGGGTAACTAATATAGAAATGTTAACTATCCTATCCTTTCCTCTTCTGGTATCTCAATCAAAGTCTGATTAGGAAAGAAATCACTTGGTTATTTTCAACAGAGGGACTCAATGCAGGGGATTGGTTATAAAAGTGATAGAAATCTCGTGAACTCAGGGGACACTTGGGTGTCTCAGTCAGTTATGCGTCTGACTCCTGGTTTATTTCAAGTCATGGTCTTACTGTTTGTGGTTTTGAGCCTCACATCAGGCTTTGTGCTGACAGTGCAGAACCTGCTTGGGATTCTCTCTCTCCCCAACCCCCTCTCTCTCTGCCCCACTGTCCACCTCTCTCTCTAAAAATAAACAAACTTAAAACAAATGGTGTGAAGGAGAGGAAGTGAGAAAACCCAGAGATTAGCAGCATCAGGCAGCCGGGCCCACCCTTAGACTAGAATGACAAAAAGAGAAGGTGGTGTTACCAGAGCCTGCAGACCACATTACTCTCTAATACTCTAATACTGTCCAACAGGACTTTGAGATAATGGAAATTATCTATATCTGCATCTTCCAATATGGTAGCCATTAGCAACCTATGGTTACGTAGCACTTGAAAGGTGGCTAGTGCAACTTAAGAAATGAATTTTTGTTTTTAACTTTACTTAGTTTAAATTTATCTAGTTGCATACAGCTATATATGGTAGGTAGTGGCCATGATATTGTACATTGAAGCTCTAGAAGCTAAAACCACAGTAGGCAATTCCCTTGAGAGTAAGAGCACTGGAGGACATGCAGCTGCTAAGGTGCTACCTGAGCAAGAAGGGCCAGGAGAGAGCGAGTCCCTGACGTCTCTCATCCCTCTCCAATTTCCTTCCTGTCTCCCCGCTGATGATATCTAGTAGGAAGCAGATGCCAGGAGCCAGCCTCCCTGTGGGATATACAGCACAGCCGGGAGGAGGTATTGACTTCAAGGAAGCGACATGCTCAGAAGAGAAGGACTCAAAATATTGATGAGCTTTACAATATCCATAGGCATATACCTTTCTCTTGATAAAGGAAACACCACCAACTTCTTTTAGGTTGCACAGCAGCCTTGGATGCAGCCCTGGGACTTTGCCAATCAAGTCTCTTCTCCCAAACAAGTACAGCACTCTTCTTAAAGGAATTCAAGCAATTAAATGTCTCTTCATCTTGTTTTAGGTGACAAATTGGTTATTGTGTTTTCCATGGTAAGCTGTAAACTGCCATATTAGACTTATACTGCTACATAACAAATCAACCTATATTTTAGTGGCTTAAAACAACATGTATGTATTATCGCACAGTTTTCATAAAATGGGAATACAGGGAGAGCTTAGCTGGTTCTTCTGTTCAGGATTTCACAGGCTGTAATCAAAGTGTTGTCTCATGTGGAGGCTCAACTGGGGAAAAATCCACTTCTGAGTCCATTCAAATCTCAGAAAGAATTTATTTCTTTGCAGCTGTAGGACTAGGGGCCCCAGCTTCTTACTGGGTCTTGTCTGGAGGCCACCCATAGTTCCCTGCCATATGACCCTTCCTGTAGGCCGTTCACAAAATGGCTATTTGATTCTTCAAGACTGAAGGAGATTTCCTCACTCCAGTATGCTAAGAGGGACTCATATCTAACAAAATATAATCAGGGGCATGACACCCCATCACTTCTGCCATGTAACACAACCTAATAAAGGAATTGACATCCCATCACCTTTGTATATTCTATTGGTAGAAGCAAGTCACAGGTTCTGCCTGCACTCAAGGGGAGTGTTACTCATTGGATGTTCACCTTAGATTGAGTCTTCCATACTGCTGGAGAACAAACTCAATATCTTGCTGATATTTAATGTTATATTCTTAACAAACATCATAGTCCCAGCACACTAGAGTTTCTTAGTAGTTTCTTGGATTAGAAAATCCTACTTCCAAAAAATTGTTCCATGAGGATATGTTGACACTCAATATGCAGCAAGATGGGAAATACATGAGCAGCAGGGTGGTACTAAAGATAAACCATCTGCTTGACTAGAACACATAGTGAGATGCCCAAACCCTGACAAAACAGACTACCTAGACAAAAGCACAGACACAGTAATCACTGCCTAGTTCAGGAACATGGTAGAAGATAGAAGTCATGCATATACAGCTGTGTCACAGGTCAGGATGCAGATGGACTTTATTTGGTTCATATATAGTTGTTTTAAAAAATGAATTAGTTGCCAACATCTTCTAATCAGGAAATTTCACACTGAAATTCAGATTCTTTCTTCTCTTGAAATTGCCATGAGCAGCGGGATAGGACGTGTGGCTACCCCTCTTTAAACACAGTATGTATTTTCTAGTCCAATCAACCCTTACCCAGCCACCTCCAATCAGAAGTCATAGGAGTTTGCAACCTCTAAGATAATATAACAACGGGTCCCAGAAGGTGAAGTAGGTTCAAGCCCCAGAAATACAGGAAGTGACCAAACTTCAGAAGTCCATACAGGTTGCTAAGATGTGGAAAATACCGACCAAAGAGATGCTCTATTAAGAGAAAAGCCAGCCTAAAGTTGGAAGAAGACTCAACAGACTACAATCTTTACAGAGGAACTCAGGACAGGGACAGGATAGAAGCCCGTTCTACAGAGGCTAGCTAACGAAGCACCTTTGTGCCACAGAATCCTATGTTCAGAACTGAGACCTTGTAGGATAGTAGGAAATGCACAAGATTCAGGGATTCTGCCTTGGTGCCCTCACTCACAAAGCAGCACACTTGGAAAGGGGACTTAATACTCCTCTCCCACCAGAGGAGTAGCCCAGAAACTAGACATTGGACCTAAGTCAACAACTAGAAATTTGAGTGAATTCTATGAAGAGACGAGGTAAAGGGCTGGGGCTGATAAAGAGATTTCATTCCGCTTAATTCTTCAAGGATAAGACTCCAAATTTGTTTCAGGAAATGTTTATCTGGTATTGTTAGGAATTAAGGTGTTAAAGAATCTGTCTCCTGCTTCGCTTAAAAACAAAATGTCACCACTGAATCTCAGACATATTTAAAATCATGAATGTAGAGCTCCAGGAACAATTAGCAAAGAGTTTCTACCTCAAAGGAGAAATTGCTGTTTTTATGAATTTTCCCAAAGTGGTGGATAAAATAAATTACTCTTCTCTGAAATCTTTTTTTTCTTTCATTTTCTGTCATTTTCTTCTTCCACCACCTTTCCTATTTCTTAGTCATCTCCTATTTAGATGTAGGAAAGGATCAATGTCTTGCTAGTAAATTTCTGAATACTTAAAGGTTCCTGTCAGTGATTTGTTGTTTTGTTTTGTTTTTCCAGAGGAGAGAGTGCACAAGGGAGGGGCAGAGAAAGAGGGAGAGAAAGAATCCCAAACAGGCTCTGAGCTGGGAGCTGGGGCTCTTGGTCTCACAACCGTGAGATCATGACCTGAGCCAAAATGAAGACGCAGTCACTCAACCAACTGAGCCATCCAGGCGCCCCTAAACTTCCTGTCAGTGAATTCTACTGCTTGGTACAGTCACTGGTTCTTAGGATGATTAGTTGAAAGTACCATCCACTTTCACCACTGGATGCTCACAGAGAGACGTGGTTTGTTCTTGAATCACAAACTTCTCCACCACGCCTTGCAGCAATTCCTATTCTTGGTTTATAAAGGGTCTATGTACTGATGAAACAGAGGGGTATCAGGATCAACCATGACGATGGTGGGGTCTTGTTGAACAACTGCACAAAGCAGCAGCAGTCAGGAAGGTCTCAGTGGAGGTTAGCAGGAGCAGAGAGCAGCCCCCCCATCTCAATGCTGCCCATATCAGGGTTAATTTCATATGTCAAGAGTGGCATGTACTTAACCGCTAGTGCTTAGGCATGCCACAACCTACAGAAAAGCCAAATGAAACTTCTCCTGAGAAACATATAGCCTGGAATTATGATGGAGGTGAGAGCAGTCTTGAGAAAAGAAGAAAAGAAATTCGGTGGTAGGCAGAGATCTACTCTTGCAGCAGATGAAGCCACCATCCTTGATGCAATTATAAGGAATACAGGGCCCCCCATTTCTTCCCCAGATCTCTGGCTGTCACGGACTCTATTTTCCCTAGCCCTCAACCCAGTATCTGCAAGTCCCGATAGTGATGTAAGTCCTCAGATTCTTTTTTTACTTCACTCTTCTTGAAAACCTTCATTAATTTAAAAATTCATCCAGCTAAATTCTTTAAGTCATGGCTCAAGGATTGTTTGCTCGTGAACTCATCAAGTAAGAGCTCCATGCATGTTCTGTGAAGGAGCTAGATGGTGCTCCTCCGGGGAAGGCAGGGTCTCCAGTTTTGATTATCACACCCTAAGGGACCGTGTCCCCTTAGAATTTCTGTCCTTGAGGGATGACTTTATTGCCTCTCCGTGGAGCATATCTCTGGCTTTAAAAGCAAGCTCTGAGTACTAGAAGTCTGGTAAGAAAACCTCCGTTTCTGAATCAGTGCACCACCCTGCACCATTAGGGCTCCCTTGAGTACCTGCTAAGTAACCAGGCATGTCTAGCTCTTTTCAGGGGTACTAGGTTCCAGCTCATAAACATGACTGAAATCTGGTTGCAAATATACCCCAAGAGTTCAAAGCTGATGCTGCAAACACAGTAAAACTCTCTTGTCAGCCAGGCTCATCTGTTCCATTAGGGGTGGGGCTGCGTGGGAAGGGACTACAGTGAACTGAGTTGTTCTGCAGTTTAAGTGAAAGAGCTCGAGAGGAAGGTTGGGTTGGGGGGGGGGGGGCGGGGAGGGCGGGAAACACCACTTCCTTTTACAAGGTAGACAGAGGAAGGGAGATCCAGATTGCTATACATAGGTACCTAGCCTCCTCACACTCTGTGACCAACACCGTGTTGTGAAGCCTACTGCCCCTCTCCCTGTCTCTGGAACAGAATCATATAAATGTAGTGTGTAGCTTGGGAGAAGATCCAGATCATGGTTTTTCCCAGTCCCATTATCATCTTGGTGGTGTCCTGGAAAACGAATGGAACAGGAATGATTTATTCTTCTTCCTATCCTAACCGCTGCTTGTCTACTTAATATCTGGTTATTTAAAAGATGCTATTAAACAAGGCGAAAACATATATATGATGTGGGTGTGGTGTGTGTGTGTGTGTGTGTGCGCGCGCACACACATAAGACAGACACCAAGTCTGAAGATGACAAAGTGAGACTAAAAGCTGTGCACAATTCCAGTTCTTACTGAATAGTCTGGTTATATACTGGGGAAGTAACATAATTCCCCAGCAACACTCATTTATTTAGCTCATCAAGTTATAAATTACAGATAAAATATTGACTTCGATCTATAGTTACTGATGTGACTCTCTAGATTTACTGTTAAGTAATAATAAATGAAGTTGCAAAAAATACATACCGTGTGGTCCAATTTCCAGAATAACAAAACTCAAAAACACAAAATAGAACCATACATGCATTTATGGTTTAGAAATACAGTGAACAGAGACCTATCTGTTTTATGCTAAATACTTCTGTATTTGTGAAAAATACATGTCGTTGTTACTTAAGTAATTAAAAGTAAATATACTAATAAAAAGGACTTTACAAAGCCATTCTGGAATCAATTTTCTTGGTATGGCAATGACTACAACCCATCATGCAACAACTGATCAGTGTCATTCAAGTTGGCCACCAAAACTTCTCTTTACTCTTATACTCAATAGACTATTATCTATCTAAGACATTCAACACTTATTCTTAAGTTGTAAAGCCACATTTCTTTGCTTCCTAATGAAGCCATTAAGCACATGAAGGCAAGAATCTTGTCTCATATTTTATTATGTTTCCTGTCCTCCCACCACCTGGTTCATTGTTAATGTACATAATAAATATTTGATAAATACCAGTTGAATTTAACTCACTCTAAGTCTCCTTCATAGGCGCAAGATTTAATTGTTGTAAATGTTTAAAAGGATAGACTACATACATCTAGGAATACAAACATCTCCTTAAAATTTATACCTTTTAGTGAATATGCTCCATGCCATCAGTTTGAATTATGTAGAGACAGAAGAGGACAGGGAGGGGAGGAAGTACTCTTTTAACAGACTGGTGCTCTGGTCTATAACTGATCACTATGATCTCTATTTTCTGTGCCTGTGTCCCTTTAAAAGCCGTTTTGAAATAGCTGTATTACTAAGGTCTTTTTTGTTTTGTTTTGTTTTTTAGAGTTAAGAAGGAATAGATACAAGACAGAGAAAACTTTTGAGATATATGGACAAAATTAAAAATATAAAATGTGTTAGAGCATTATTGACAAGGCAACATTTAGAAGCATACTAAATGTCAAAAATAGACATAAATAATTAAAAAGATCTCCACCTCAGAAAATGCTGCATAGACCTGTTTCTGAAACCTAGTTCAACATAGTAAGTGGAACCCATATTTTTTAGGTTTTCCCCCACCCCTATTTCCTACAGAAATGAATAGATGAGGTTAAAAACAGGGGAAATGTTACTCTAGCCCTGGAAATCAGGTAAGAGTGCTATTTACAAGCCAAACATTTTAAGTAACTAAGTAAAAATAACAAGGTCTTGGGGCGCCTGGGTGGCGCAGTCGGTTAAGCGTCCGACTTCAGCCAGGTCACGATCTCGCTGTCCGTGAGTTCGAGCCCTGCGTCAGGCTCTGGGCTGATGGCTCGGAGCCTGGAGCCTGTTTCCGATTCTGTGTCTCCCTCTCTCTCTGACCCTCCCCCATTCATGCTCTGTCTCTCTCTGTCCCAAAAATAAATAAAAAACGTTGAAAAAAAAATTAAAAAAAAAAAAAATAACAAGGTCTAGTACAAATCAGACTATGTAAAGAAATAGGAAGATAAAATCACACCTGAAAAATGAAAGGGACTCCCATCCAAAGTGAAAATAAATGTTTAAAATATGGAAAAGAAACATATACAAATCAAAAGTAATCTCTGAAATCATGTGAATAAATAGTAATAATCTAGATTGAAAATCACAGATAATTCTGAACAAAACTTGGAGTTTGTCCTCCCCTATATTCTCCTCCTGGAAAATTAAAAAAAACAAACAAAAAAACAAAAAACACCACCACCAACTTTCTCAACGTACCACGTTAGGTGGCATCAATATTTTTTTTCATTCTTAACTTAAACTCAGTTGTGTGTAGTGTGTGTGTGTGTGTGTGTGTGTGTGTGTGTGTGTGTGTGTGTGTTACTCATTAAGGTTTTCTGGATGGCCAGACTTGGAGGTAGAAGAATTAAGAGCTAGAAGAAAATGTGCTCACAATCTCCTTTAACCTAAATATGAAAGGCAATTAAATTAAACGTTCAACGCCAAGTTCTTGAAAAAGAACAAAGTCTTAAGTACCGTGTATGGTCAAACTAGAAGACAAAATGGCACCACCTAATCTCTGACTTCTGGTCCCAGAGGCAGAAATTCTCATAGATCTACATTCATCACGCGGATCAACTGGTGATGGATACAGGACTGAGTGACCCTTTTGGACCATGGGGTTTGGCTCTCCAGACGTGCTTATTCCTGGAAAAGCCACAAGATCAAGTCAGTTCTCAAAACATCCTTGGACCATCCCACAAGGCTCAAGCCGTACGTGGGACCCTCAGGACTTAATCATTAACAGGTGCCCATCGCTCAGCAGTCCATGTCTTTTGAACTCCTCCACAACCATGTTGCGTACTGATTTACGTTGCCTCGAAAGCTCTATTATTATTGGCATCAGGATTTTATATTACTTAATGAGACAAAGTGTGTAACATTAATAACTAAAGCTTTCTTTTGTTGAAAGTTGTTTTTTCTTTCCTATCATAGTAGTAGTTTATCAATAAAATTACTAGATTTTATTAGTATTATAATAAAATTTCTTAGTACTCATAAAAAATAGTTTGAACAATTCAATGAAAATAGAGGTAAAGGGAGGGATTAACATCGTTTAAATTGGTATAATGCAAATTTAAAAATCATGTTATCAAAGACTGTGAGAAACTCTTACAATACTCTTAATATACTCTAAGTAAATAATGTTAAAAAGAAAACTACAGGCCCAAAATGGGATCACTTTAGTTAGGACCCCAAATCAGTAAACTGGGGTTAATACCCAACCTGGTTGCAATTTCAACCTCCCCCAGAAATGTAGTTTTAACAAGTCAGTCAGAAATATTCTGATGAATGCCACTGAGTCTGCCACAAGAGCCCTCTTCATCACCCAAAGGAAGATGAGGTAATCTGCCTAAGACCCTCCGCGTTACCATCTAAAGGAAAGTTACTTTGTCGAGGACAGTCCTTGCTTTTCTTTTGCTTATAACTTCCTTGCCCTATCCTCCTTCCTACCAACACCTTTCTTTTCATACAATTCCTTGGAGCTCCCTTCTACTTGCTAGATGGGATACTGTCCGATTTGTGAATCATTTAATAAAGTCAATTAGATCTTCAAACTTATTTGGCTGACTTTTGTTTTTTAACAAGAGTACACCATCAGTTTTGCTTTAAGAAAGAGAAAAGCAATTTTTTGTATATGTTTCTATTTAAGTATGTATGTGTACTTGTGCTCATGCATATATACATATGCACACATATAGATGCATACATACAGGTTGACAAACGATATGTCCACTATTAGTCATCTCTAGATGCTAAAATTACCTATAGCTCACTTTCTCTAATGTGTCCAAAATTTCCTATTATGAACACATCTTAAATTTGTAAAGACAAAGTAATCATTTTAAATTTAAAAAGCTTAACAGAAGCAACAAATATGAACAAAGTTGTTTTACTTGTAATAGATTAGAATTATAAATTCTAAAGCAAAGGGTTCAATACAAAATGAACAAATTTTCAGGACGTCTCAATCAATTTCATTTACCTAGTGAATGATTTTAGGATATACTTGTGAAAGATCCTTCATTCAAGTCAGTATTTTTGATAAATAACAATACTCAGCAAGGTTCAATCAGTCAATATCCTATTCTGAAAGTTTTTGGTTTTTGTTTTTGTTTTGGTTTACACTGAAAAGACTCCTAAACTTACGGCCAGAGACTGTAATTCAAGAATGTATCTGATATTTTCCAACCGTGTAACTTTGAGGGTCACTCAACATCTCTGAACCACCCAATGTCCACTAAGTACAAAACTTTGTTCCACATTCTCACTTCTTCACAGGATTACTGTGATGAACTGAAACAATTTTGGAACTTTGTATACAATTTTATAAGGAGAAATGTATTAATTTAGCTGTCTAGAATCTTTGGTATTGGCACAATCACCTGTAATGGCTAATGGCAAATCATAGCAAGCAAATTAATCCTTAAAGAGCTTCAGATTTAATGAAGGAAAAGAAAACATTTCCTAGCGCATCACCCAAGACACCAAATAAATGATACAGTGATGGCACAAAGTGAAAGGTAAATACGATTCTGTTGCCCACTACTCTCGTACCACCAAATGGTGAGAAATGACTTCCATGCATAAGTTTGTAGTTCAGATCATAATCAATATAGGTTAGCTCATGAAAAAATGCTTGCTTCTAAATCATTAATATTTTGAAAGTCAAAGAATTAATCATCAGAAAATCTATCACTAAGACACAGATTCAAATGTGGCTGCAAAAAGAGTCACACAGTACCTATCTAGCCAAGATTATGTAGCTCAAATTGTAACTGATGGTAGTTCATTTTTATGAGACTTTAGATTTTGTAAATAGTCTTTGAAAATAAGATGATTGCAATGGAGTATAATAACAGAATATAGTCACTGATGATAGTACATGAAATCTGACAACAAATTGAAATACTTGGACGAATAACAGAGGAACAAGTACTGTGGCAATAGATATAATTATGATGATAACATTATGTATCAAACTAATTCTTAAAGGGCAAGTATATATTTGTAGGAAGGCTATGTAACATGCATATATAGAAGTCTACGAACAGTAAAAAAAAAAAAAAATTCTAAGAGCTACATAAGGCATTAGAACAAAACAGTTACCAATTGATGAAGACAAATATTTAATCATACAGATGCATAATGTATCAGAGATGAGTCATGTAGCAATTTTACACAGTACAAAAATGATTAAAGATGAAAGCAGAGAAGAATATTTAGGAAACGGCAATTGTCCAATTACTGGAATTTCTGCTCATAAACTATTATTATACTTTTATTACACCCAGTTATCTGGGGTCCTATCATAGTTTGATGACAGTTTGATGACTACATTATTATACCTGATTCTCTCAATAAAAAATGACTATCCTAGCAATGGAGAATTGAAATGTATTTAACACAAAAACATAATAAACATTTTCTTATTTTATTTGCTTTTGCTTTTTAATGGCTCCCTCAGAACTATGTAACAAAATAATATTAACATTATCTCCATCATACACAGAATTCAGGTGAAATTTGTTTCATTAAGTCTAGACTTTTGTTTGACTTTAGTTTGACTTTTCCTATTAATTAGAACGTATTTCCCCAAACTGTAACTAGGACTGATACTGTAGTAAAAAGTAAAATAATGTAATGGAAGAGAGAGCCAAAAGAGATCCAAAATATATAGGAATTTACATAAAGAAAAATGGCATTTCAAACTCTTTGGGAAAGACAGAATTTATCGGTACTATGCTCACTGCACAAGCTCTATCTTAGGTCTATGGTACCTACTTAGCCAAGTGCCTAGCGTATAGGCAACAACCAGTTTAAAACAAAAAACAAAAAAACTTTATTAAGGAATTCATTAAAAAAAGTTTGAGAAAAACATTGGTTAGTTTTCAACCACACAGAAATTTAAGACTACAAAGAAAAAATCAAAATAACAATTTTTAAAACTGGCAACTGTTTGGGGTGGCTGAGTGGCTCAGTTGGTTGAGTGCCCGACTTGGGCCTGGGTCATGATCTCACCTTTCGTGAGTTCCAGCCCCCATTGGGCTCTGTGCTGACAGCTCAGCTCAGAGCCTGGAGCCTGCTTCAGATACTGTGTCTCCCTCTTTCTCTGCCCCTCCCTTGCTCACATTTTGTCTCTGTCTCTCAAAAATAAACATTGAAATAAAAATTTTTTGATAAAAAAATAAAAAATAAAACTGACAACTGTTCTAATCCGTTCAGCTTTGTATAAGCTTTACAAAGCAAAACAAATAACCAAAAAAATAAAGAAGAAACAACATATGGTGAAAAATTTGGATAGATCCAAATACATAACAATGAAAAGGTCTGTATGAAAGAAAAAATACAATTAAAAAAATGATAAGATAGGGTAATATAAGTCACATGTTTTGATAAGAGTTAGATTTTGACAGGTGAGAAAAAAAATTCCAAGATAAATTAGACAAGGATATCAATAGGTAAATTACAAAATAAAGATAAATGGTCAATAATCCTGAGAAACATTTAAGTTCATTCGTAATAAAATAAACGCAAATAAATACTATAATAAAATGACATTTAAACTAAAGACTTGCCAAAGAGTAAAATAAAAGATTAATAATTAAGATGGAATCTTCCCAAAAGGTAATCAGAAAGCATAGATCAAAAGCTACAAAAGGATGCTGCATTTTAAACTATTATTCCCTAATTACTTCAAATGATTTATCAAATACACACGTTAATACTGATATAGAAGATAGTTCTATATAATATTTACAATACAAACTTGGGGGAGCAAATGTAGATGCCTATGACAGATATAATAGATTGCCCCCCACATCCTATTCTCCCCTTCTTCCTTTTGTAATATCACCACTACTCTTCTCCCCAGGTTTTATCAGATGACATTTTTATAAGGAAGTAACTTGTCTTTCACATAAAGGGCAAGGACATGGTGCTCATGAACCACACAGAAGAGGGCAAAACTCTTGAAGCTACAAGAGAAACAACATAGAAGAAATCTGGACTTCTAGGGAACCTAATAGGGCAGAGCCACTCATCACAGCCAGGCCACCTGCCTATCTCTGAACTCCACCAAGACAGAGGGAAAAAACTCCTATTGGATGTGAATGACTATAGAATGTCCAACAATATAGGATTACCTAAATACTTCATTTATTTGGTAGAACGCTATTCAGCTACTGAAAATCACATGCCTTTTGAAAAACATGTAAGAAAGGGGTAAATGTGGCGTGCCTGGGTGGCTCAGTTGGTTAAGCATCCAGTTCTTGATATCAGCTCAGGTCATGATCTCGCAGTCATGAGATCAAGCCCTGCATCGGGTTCTGTGCTCAGCAGAGCCTACTTGGATTGCTCTCTCCCCCCCTCTCTCTCTTTCTCTGCCCCTCCTCCACTTGCACTCCGGTGCACTCTCTCTCAAAATAAATAAACATTAAAAAAAAAAGAATTGGGTAAATTCTCATGGTGTGGAGATTATTTAATAATCTGGCAGAAGCTGATGAGTAAATAATAGATATAATAAAATATATTAACATCTCAATGTAGAGATGGAAAAAAACATGAGTTAAAAGAGACAAGAGCAAAATATAACCATGGTTCTAACTAGATTTTGGGAATACAGATCATTTATTTTCCTGATTTGCCGTGATGTTTGAATAGAATGTAATAAAACTGGGTGAAATGTTAAAATAAAATTCCGATAGAGGAATTAAAATCCTACAGTTGAATGAAGAGATGCTTGTACCTGGATATTTAAAGAGTGAATCCAGAAGAATAAAACAGTTACTTAGAAAGGTCAAGTGCTTTGTGCATAGTGGGAGCTTAATACATGTTTATTAAACTGGACCCAAGCAAATACATTTTCCATGAGACCATTTAGTAGCATTTTAATGAACTCTTTTTAAAATAGCAGGTTAAAGTTTAGCTATGGTTTTAAAATTTGCCACTATTGATAACATATACAGCAACAGTTCTAGGATTTTGCCATGAATCTATTAATTTTTTTCACATAAACTAATTCTAGTAGGTACTTATCCTTTTGTGTGGCTTAAAAGCTGATATGATATTAATACAAAAAGTGCTGTAAGCCATTCAGCTTGTTTGGGCAGAAGACTGAAACTTACTGAACGTAGCCCCTGAAATGGTTCATGGAAAGTTAGGCAAGTGAATACAAATGTAAAACAGGAGTTCACACAATGTCATAGGTGATACAGAATTACAAATTCAAAAACATAGGACAATCTGCTTTTTCATGCTGATTTCTTTACTCCTATGCTGTATTTTTCTATTGAGTTATTTTAAATACAAAAGTTACATAATAGTAGACATTTCCACAATTTATGTTTCTGTCTAAACTTCCCACCCCAACTGATCCTAAACATTGAAAATATATTTTATTTTATTTTTAAGATGTTTATTTTTGAGAGAGTGCTCACACGTTCAAGCAAGGGAAGGGCAGAGACAGAGGGAGACAGAGGGTCCAAAGTAGACTCGGTGCTGACAGAGAACCCCATGTGGGGCTCAAACTCATGAACTGTGAGATCATGACCTGAGCCAAAGTCAGACGCTTACCCAACTGAGGCACCCAGGGACCCCAGAAATATCTTTTGAAACTGTCAGCCAATGACAGGTACAAAGAAACTAAAATTCTTCTCTGGGGATTCCATTAAACTTTTAGATGACCTGATTTTTCAGTGGCTTTATGATGAAGACAGAGACTAGAATGAATAAATTCTTACTGTCCCAAACACAAGACAAAAGGTCAAGGTTTCATCAGCCCTTGTCCACATGACTGTCAGTTTGATCCCTAAGGAGTCAATTCAGACAAGGATGGGTTCATTGAATACCCCTAAGTAGAAATAGCTACAATTAAAGTTAGCTCTACTCTTATAGTGACACTTATGTGGATTCAATTAATAGGCCTCCAAACAAAACAAAAGCAAATGCCCTGAGGTGGCAGTTTATCTCCTGGTAGAGATAAGATGACCCTCACAGAAGATGATTCTTGGCGAACATTCTTCTATTCCCTGAATCTTATATTTTAGAAAAATATTTGAGAGGAGATAAACTCCCACCTTAATATGCACGTCGTCCTCTGCCTAATCAATTCCTCAGGTTTCAGGACAAATTTCACTTGCTCCGTGAAGCCTCATGACTCCCTACCTCTCCCATGCCACAATCTGGGTTAGACATTTTGCGACATCCACTCTCATCATTTCTCACCATTTTATCACAGGTTTGGCAATTTATTTATCCATACTCTTAGTTCCATGGAGAATGGAACTATTTCGATCTTGTTCACTGTTTTATCCCCATCAATGAAGCACTATGCCTGGCAGAAAACAGGCACTCAATTGTCAAATGATTGAATGCATGAATGAATAAATGAATGACTCAACCAAGCAATGAACTGATGAATCAAGTAATGAATCAATCAATCAATGAATCAATGAATCAATCAATCAGTGAACAACTAATGCCAAAGAAATGAAAGAGTAAGATGGACCTGCCATTTCTTCACCTGCTCTCCTGGGTCGGGCCTCTATTTTTCATTTGAGATCTAGCAAGTGGTTATTTTATTATCTTCTCACTGAGCTTCAGGCCTCCCTGAACACCAGTTACTACCTCTGAAGGCAGAACCCAGACTCTTCACTTTTTTCTGCAATACATATCCTTGCCTTGTTTATGACATCTTGAACAATAAGGAGAAAAAGACAGTAGTATGTTTGGCTAATTTTCCAAAGGTCCGCGAACTACCCCTAGCTCTTAAGAAAGGGCTTATTTTCTTGGCGATATGTTGGAGCTCTATCAGCTAAAATCTATGAGCGTGGAATGTAGATAAAATATTTCAATATATTATGCATATCAGAATATGTAGCAACATACCTTACATTATTTTCTAGATGTTAGATAATCTCCACATAAAAGCAAATTTCCACAGACCCAATCTGAAGTAAATTAAGATAATGATGGGAAGTTAGGTGAACTTAGTTGCAGATTTGAACCGTGACTATTGCTATCACTTTTCCCATCCACCAGCTGGGTTCCCTGAAGTTAGAAAGCGTAGTAGAACAAGGAAGATGTATTGGGAACTCAAGTGCCAACAGTTGCCTTTGGCTCAATCACAGAGTTGAGATCATAAATTTGTACTGCTCATCCAATCTCCCCATTATAAAATTTACAGACTATTTCTTCTTTATATTCCAAACACTTTGCCACCCAACTGTGGTCCCCATCTGGCTGCAGCTTTCTCTGTATCAGTCCTGATTTTCTGGTTGATGATTCTAGTATGGAAATTGTTTTTGAGCAAAATGTTACAGAAAACAGTCTCAGCTGCTGAAGAAATTGCTCTAAAATATCCCATTTTAATTTGTCAACCTCAAAAATCTAGAAAAATCGAAGCTTAATTTCCAGTATCCCAGAAAACTCAAGATAATTGTATTTTCAAGTAACAATTGAGAAGTGTTCAGTTCAAAATCTAGCGTGATTTTTTAAGAAGTGGGAGACAGGCAGAAGAATGGATCCAGGCTTGATGTTTAGTGTTGATGGTTTATTGTCGTCCTAACTTGCTGCCCAGTCCCTACCATTCCGCCAAGCTGGTACCATTGAAGGGGTGTGCCTATTTGCTAACACTGGTAAGCATGCATGTTTTAATGATTCTTTTAGAATACACTTGTAAGAGGCTCCAAAGAAAGAGATCTTATTACATTCTACTGGAGACAATTGAAAACTTCAAATATATTGGAACCTTATTAGTAGAGAAAGCTCTCAAAAAATGAGGCCATGTCTGCACATGAAACGAGAAGAAGAAAATTGAGGCAATTACCCTGATCTTTTAGGATAAGACAAACATCTCAGCCTTTATATGTCTACCCACAAAGCAAATGCTTGCTTTTCTTTCTTTTTTTCCTATTTTCTTTTTCTTTCGTCAAGCATGAAACACAGAGATGACTGTGGCAAGTTCCTATTTCAGCAAATCTGCTCTAAAACAAATATAAATGCCAGACATTTCAATTCCAACTGGAACTTGCCAATTTTGCCACTCTTGTGGGGGGAGAGCAGGTAATGAGCATAGGAGCTTCTGGTCTCCCTTACTACCTAATTATCACAGTACTAAGCAGCTCTGGACTAGGAAGACAAAGGGAGGCAGCTTGTAATAGCAGGAGATCTTGCTCCTTGCCTGGGGCACAGGCTGTGGGAGATTTAGGTGCAAATGTGAGCTGAGTTATGCCTGCTTTCCAATCCCAGTTTCTTAGTTATTAAGCAATGGTTTACTCTCTGGGCCTCCACATCTTCATCAGACTAATGGTACCTAACTTGCCCCCTGGTAATTACAAAATAACAGATACAAATCTCTTAGCACTGTACCCAGAGAGAGCATGGGCTTGGTAAACACAACTACTGGTCGGAGTTAGTTTGGGATGGAGTCCAGTAAGAGTCCAAATCCTATACATGTATGCATAAGTAAGTGCTTTTAACACACAAATACATCAGCTTTGGGGACTGGCTAACCCTGTATCATAAAAACAGGACTGTCCGAAGGCCTTTGTTAGCCCAGCACCCTCGTGTCAAGAGACCTCAGTTCCTTTCATTTATAGCACATTCAATGTAGCCACACCCAACATAAAATACAAAGTGGTCTGCTGCAAATACTTGGAAAGAATGTTTAATTTTTGTTGAATATCAATTTAAATTTAGCGTGACTTAAGGCTCAGTTACCGTCACTATCCTCTGGTGATCTGAGTATAGTCTAATCTAGAATTGTTTTCCAAATGTAATACAATGTTATGACAAACTTAATTTCTGAGGATTAATATAATAATTAACATATTAATTTTGATTAGGACCCTTCCTAAGTGAGAAGAAAAACTCACGATTACTTGTTAAGAGATTTAGGTTGAAGTTCCCACCTGTGTGAGCTGAATAAATCACTTGGCCTTTCTTGATGGAAGGGGCATGCTGTCACTGTGTCCACCCCCTCCGTCCACGTTGTCATGTTCATGTGAAAACAGTATGTGTAGGTGCCCTGGGATGCATAGGAATATTAGTACTTAAAACAACAAATGGAACAAAAACAACAATAGCAGCCTCAAAGTTAAGTCTAGACTCTTTTTCAGTTTTTCTACACCCTTTGTAATAAGTCTTAATACAGAGCATCCTGGGTGAAAGACCCTCCTCTAGTATACCAAGAAGAAAAGTAGCAGACCTAGGACTTGTAAGTCTTGCCTCAGAGGTGTGGCCCAGGGAGGTCCATGCCACACTCTGTGACAACATTCCTTTCCTCTGCAAAAGTAAAAGCCTCAGGAGATGGGCGGGGGGGGGGGGGGGGGGTAGTGTCTTTTGATAAGAACCCACCCTTCAGTAGCCATCCACATGGCTCAAGGAAGGGCCCCACAAGTCGCTTGCTCTGGCTCCCTGGAAATTTCTGTGGCTTTCATCAGAGTCATGAAAGTGAAACGAAGCCAGACATCTTTCCAGGGCCAAAATGGTTCGGAAACAAAAATACGCCATGCAGCAAACCCACCTAAGCCAAGGCAGCTGAATAAGCACCCAGCTCACAGCACAGGAAACCGTACTGCCCTGTAAATAAAATTAACGTAATGAGACTCTGTCGCCATCCCATGTCTGAGCTGAAAAGTGATTTCTGCCAAGCCCTGTATCCAATCAGATAACCATGTCTCTGAATAAGCATGAGACTTTTAACTAGAGACTTTTCGATGGAAATTTGGAGCACCTATGCACTAAAATATTTTCTTTATGATCGATTTCCCTGAAAAATTATAGCACAAAAAGGACTTTTCCCATTCTGTAACTTTAGTAGCTAGTTACTTGCACCAAACTATTTTAACTGAGGAATGGACAGAAGAGTGACCACCTACCAAAGGAGGCAGGAAGGGAGGGAGGGAGACAGACAGAAAACCCAAAAGAGACAGAAAGTTTTCACTGTCCAAAGTACTTTTCCTACAGCCCCCCAACTACTAAAGATGTCTATTCCCTTTGCAAGAGAGAATCCAATGAGAGTGGCTCTCAAAGGATTTTTCCATGAGGAAAGCAAATTCACTCACAGAAACCAGAAGAGGAAAGAAAATTGTTACAGGTATGTCACAGCCTTATCTCAATAAGCTTGGCTGTGTATTTAGATACTCGGTTGAATTAATATGTCCCACTAAGTAACCTTGCCGCCTCCTATTGCCTGCTCAGTGAACAAGAGAGGCGATCAACTTCAGGTGACGATACTGTATGTGTTCCTTATTGCTGGAATCAATGACTAATCCTGCATGGCTGGAACGAATAAAAAGGTAGGAAGCCTGCTCTGACTGCAGAATGCCTTTCACAATATTTGCATTGAAAAACTTAATCATACACTCAGCCATGGTAGTCAACGTTCCATAGAAATACAACAGACTAGCTAGTTGACCCCCTACAGATTGCTTAATTCATCCCTGCTCCATGTATATCCCTCTGAATGTGTTCTTCTATAACTCTGTGTTTAGTAGGCTGCCAATCTTTTCTTTCTTATTCTCCAAGGGAACATATCAGGACACTACCTACTGTGGACTCCAGTGAATGGTCCCAGCTGATTGTCTTAAGTGAGACCTAGAGACATTTTATGGGTACCAGAAGGATGATGGCTGGGAACATGACCAATTTAGACCCACCTGAGTACATAATTTTAAAAGTTTATTATCTTGAGAGAAAGAGAACATGCGTTTGTGAACAAGCATGAGTGAGGGTGGGGCAGAGAGAGAGCGGGAGAGAGAGAATCCCAAAGAGGCTCTGCACTGTGAGCGCAGAGCCAGATGTGGGGCTCAAACCCAGGAAACAGGAGATAGTGACCTGAGCCAAGATCAAGAGTCAGACGCTTAACCGACTGAGCCACCCAGGTGCTCCTCACCTGAGGTCTCTAATTTTAAAAATTTAGCTTTTGGAAGCAGTCCTCAAAGTTTAGAAATATAACTTGTAATAACTTGTAAATAGGCTGGATAGAAGAAGTAATTACACACACACACACACACACACACACACACACACACACACACAGCCCGAGTTTGGTTTTCATGTGTAGCTGTTTTGTTTTGTTTTAAAAAGTTATAAAAGGAAATTCCTCAAGTGTCTGTTCTTGGGTGGTCGGAGGTAGAGAGTGGAATGAACTGTGGCTTCTTGAGTATTCAAAATAAATCTCACTATTCTACAGTGACATGAGGTGCAGCGGTAAAAGTCTGTGCTCTGAATCATCATGACAAGTAACTCTCTACACCTGTCTCCCCACCCATAACATGGGAATGCTATCTATCAGAATTTTCCTGAGGATTCAGTGAGATAAAGCACATTAAGTGACTGTACATGTGTCCCACAAAGGGTGAATATTCAATAAGCTTGGGCACAATTACAGTGTTTTTTTTTAATTTGTTAATGTTCATTTATTTTTGAGAGACAGAGAGTGACAAAGAACGAGCAGGGAAGGGACAGAGAGAGAGGGAGACACAGAATCCGAAGCAGGCTCTGGGCTCTGAGCTGTCAGCACAGAGCCCGACACGGGGCTTGAACCTATGAACTGTGAGATCATGACCTGAGCTGAAGTCGGACGCCCAACCGACTGAGCCCCCCAGGTGCCCCACAATTACAGTGTTAATGCAGAGTGTAAACTTTGCCAAACAACATTACCTACATGCTTCAGCTGTGAAAGCTGAAGCTAACAATCTGTGTGCCTAGAATTAGAATTCAGATACAAAATTCTCGTTCTGGTTATTTAAAAACATACTAAAATGTGCTGACTTCAAAGTTCTTACTCTGAACTAATTGTTCAGAGTAAACTAATGTAAACTAATTCTGAGGGGAGTTAAAAATTGAAACGTTTGAAGACAGCACAAAGCAACAATAGTAGCCACTGGTCCTGATATGTCTACAGTCAACCCTTGAATAATGTGGCAGGGTTGGGGGTTGTGGCACTGACTCTCACAGAATTGAAAGTAAATGTGTAACTTTTGACTCCCCAGACACTTAATTATTAATAGCCAACTGTTAACCAGAAGCCTTACCACTAACATACAAATGATCATAACACACATTGTGTATTGTATTCTTATAATAAAGCTAGAGAAAAATATTAAGAAACTCATAGGAAAAAAACAAGTACAGTAGCATACTGTAATTTTTTAAACGTCACATGTAAGTGGACCCATACAATTCAAACCTGTGTCGTTCAAGGGTCACTTGTACATGTCACTGGTAACGTCCCTCTCAGCCAAGACCTCCATCAAAGAGCAGTAAGCTAAACGCATTTCTTCTCTTCACGAAGATTCGGTCTACTGCCTTCACCCAGCCATTTTACAATACAAGGGTGATTTTTCAAGACACGAAAATTTAGCTTTTGGAGTTAAAAGCAGAATCTACAAGGTCAGACTACCCTAGAGTTAGGAGTCTTTCGACTACCATTCAATTCAACTTTCACTCCATGTAAAAACCCTTACCTGGAGAGCTGTCAGTTACATATCTGAACACTAACCATTGTAAGAGCTCATTGCCTCCTAAGGCTTTCCACTCCAACTTCGCATGATTCTAATAGTTTAAGAAGTTCTTCAAGCTGAACTGCATTCCATACCCTTATAACTATTTCTACCACCTGCTAGAACAATGGAAAATGAATCTCTTTTCTCTTCTACATAAAAGTCCTTTAAATAAAGACTGTTATCTGGGTGGCCCTAAAAATCTTTCTCCCATAAGCCAAATATCTGCAGTACCATTAGAGAGGTGTTTTTTTAATTGCATGGAAATTAAAAATTGTGTTTTAATTTCATGGGAATTCTCTGATCACTCTTCCTCTTGGCTTATCAATGAATCACCTAATAGATAACCACACTCTGATGTGAGCGGAAAAGCACAATTTGGGATGGGTCCATCAGCTTCCTTGGACCTGACATTAACCTGAAATTAATACATTTCGAAACGAATGACAGTGTTTAATAGCTACATCATTCCTGTTCCTGTGTAGGCGATTTGGTTTGTATAAAAACCTGCTCATGTTTACCTTAACAGTAGTCCAGATAGGTCTCCCTCTCTGTTCTTCTTTCTTACCTAAACAACTGAATTTGAATTTCATTATTTTTTTTTTTAACATTTATTCTTCTTTGAAAGAGTGTGAGCAGGGGAGGAGCAGAGAGAGAGGGGAGCGGTGGCTGGGGGGGGGGGGGGGGGGGGGCGGGGGGAGACACCCAATGCGAAGCAGGCTCCAAGCTCTGAGCTGCCAGCAGAGCACCCGACGCAAAGCTCCAACTCACTCACTGACTGTGAGATCATGACCTGAGCTGAAATCAGATGCCCAACCGACTGAGCCACCCAGGTGCCCGAATTTCATTTTGTTTAAATGAGGTTGGGTTGGTTTTGACTGTTTGGCCCAACTCGCCTACCTCATGCTGAATTCCAGATTATGTGATCTTCAGGCTGCAGGTATTTGCCTAGCTTTTCAGTCCACGTCTAAGTTTTGACTAACTTTGTGAAAGGGACAGGGACAAGGGCAGAACAGCGAGGCTGGGTGTTCCTACACCACCTGAGAGTAAAATTTAATGACCACGTTCTTTATTGACAGCTTTCCAATTTGTCTACAGGAAATCAGTAAAAACTGGCAAATGTCTTGCCCAAATTAATGAAGACCTAGATATTTTAAATATCACTCGATTTACCAGTAATTAATGTATCAAAAAATAAATCAAGGGTAACTTGTACGCCTGCCCTTTGGGAATACAACCTGCAATCTAGTGGTTGCCCCTTCTCTATGAATTCACAAATCATTTGTTATTTATTTGCCCAAGTTTTACCCAGAAATTGGTGTCAAATTTACCAGTCTTCCATATCCAAAACCCATTTCTCTCCCTTTTTTTTTTTTTTTTGTAAATTACAGAGTGTGTATTTTCCTCAAGGATCCTGCTTACTTCCTCTTATCTGCTCTTTAAGTTTGTCCCTTTCTTCAAAGAACAGTTTATCTGTGCTTGATATTAGAAATAATTTGAAGTATCTGAATATCTTCTTAATGTCATCATTCCTTTTCTGAAATAACACTGCAGATTATAGATATATACTATTAAATATGTACTTCATATTTACATTATATCACAGTAAATAATAAATACTTATTACCATTTACTCTACTTTCCAGTTTGCCAAAAATAAAGTCAAATATAAATTTTAAAAGTTCTAAAAAAGAGAACAAATGAAAAAAAAAAGTCTTGTGTATTGATTCTCTTTTAAAAATCAAGTTTATTTTCTTTTCACTCCCCCACAAAATAAAAAATTCTGTCTTATTTATGCCATTTAGTTTTTTGTTTTGTTTTGTTAAGGGAGGAGCAGAGAAAGAGGGAGACACAGAATCAGAAACAGGTTCCAGGCTCTGAGCTGTCAGCACAGAGCCCTAGGCGGGGCTGGAACTCAGGAACTGTGAGATCATGACCTAAGAAGCCCAAGTTGGATGCTTAACTGACTAAGCCACCCAGGGGCCCCTTATTCATGCTATTTGTTAGCATTTTACCGTGTTGCCCAGAATATTAATTCTGCCTTTTTTGAGGTGAATATAGCTACATTATAATTTGGGAGCAGGGAAAGGGGAGGTGGCCAGGGGAGAGTCTTTTTCCAAGACTGAAATCCATATAGAGTTTTTAATTCTTGACAGAATTCTTACATACGCCTCTTTTCTTTTCCCCAAAACTTTGAGTATTTCTTTAAAAAAGTTATGTTTTTATATTTTTGTATTTATTTCTAGTTATAAAAAATGATTTATATGCCTTTTAGAAATTCATGAAGAAAATTATATAAGAAAGCAAAACATTTTTATATGAACACACATCCATATGTACATACACATGTATATACATACGTGCATATATACATATGTATATTTTGTATTTTTTCAACTTAAGACTGCATCATGATTTTCTTACATTAACAGAAATTATTTTATAACTTAAAAGACATTACATTCTACCCTACAGACATTCTCCTAGTGTTGAACATTTAACTTTTTGCCAAGTTGTACTATTATAAATAATGCTGTGGTACAAATATTTATATTAATCATTTTATTTTAAATTATACCCATGTTAAAATGGAATTTTCCTAGCAAGAATAGCACTTTTTAAATACTATATTATTGGATTTAATTTTGGTGTGTCCTTCAGTTAGGAAGAACATCTTTTTTTAATGTTTTTTTCCCCCAAAAGGGTTTGTATGTGGGTGGCAAATTTCTGCATTCTTACTCATGAAATAATATAGAGTTTCTATTAACTACATTATGGAAAATAAACTGGCTTAGCAAAATCCTTGGATTAGAATTCTTTTACTTCAACATTGGTAAATACTGTTTCATTGGTTTCAGGAACATCCTATTAAAGTCTGGTGACACTCAATTTCTTTCCCTTCATAGATGCACTGGGATTTTTTTTCCCCCAAATATATATTAGAGGATTTTTCGTCCTTTAAAAAATATTGCCAAGATATACTGCATTTAGAACCCTCACCCTCCACCAGTCTTTCCAATGTACATTTTCAGAACCATTTTCTTTTCCAACCCAGAATGTTTCCTTTAATTATATCTTTGGTGTCACTTCCAGTGGCCCTTGGTTATTCCTCAAGAAAACTTGTAATATTTATGTTCTCCATTTGAGACATTTTAACCTTTTTGTTTTATTCCTCTTTGTTGGAGCACTGTAGGTTTGTGGTTTTCCTCCATATCCCTAATTTAATGTATGTCGTTTTTCACAGAGAGATAAATGTCGAGGGAAGGAGTGAGAAGTTGCCATCACCAGCTGCTAACCAGATAAGATTTTAAATTAAAACTGTAGAAATATTTTTAAATCTTTTATATCAACAGCATCTCCGTTAAAACACATTAATACCTTTCCTCAGATTATTCACAATCATCTGGCCAGAAGTGCATTGTGGAACTTCTTCTCTGTCCCTGGAGCCATGTATAATTTTATATTATCTGACCATGAAAGCACATTCTTCTGGATTCTAATTTCCAAGAGAGAAGATTCACATCTGTTACGTGTCATATCTACACCGATAACTAACACACTATCAGGTTTGTAAAACATACTCAAAACCTACTATTTGAAGGACATACTTACTTTGCATAGAAAATAAATATCTATTTTAATTCCATGATACTATTGAGCCATCTATGTTCTAATTATTGATCCCTTCTGGGGTTCTGATTTCTGACTTAACTAGATGCTAAAAGACCCATGGTTAAGGACACAGCCTTTGTCTTCGAGAAGGTTACCAACCATTAGGTAAACAAACAAGTAAACTAAAAACTGAGATGAAACCTGGGGCTGAGTAGGTCATAAAATGTTAACAGAAATCCAAAAGAACGGAGGTGGGGGAGGGCACCTAAGAGAGCCTGGCAGAACATGGTCAGGAAAGGAAACTCTCCTTATAATCTTAAACGGAGGCTCTAGGTTGAATACTCTTTTGAGCTTGCAAAAACATTCCAAACACTTTTTTTTCAGTCTTTATCACACACACTTGAAAAGCTCATAATCTTCTTTTGTTTGACCAAAAAAACTCAGCGTATCTGTTCCTCCTATCATGGTGAAGTTCAAAATATGTTTGTTTTCCTCGGTGCCAAAAAGAGTATTCTACCACGTAATAAGAGGTTGTTACATGCTCGCAAGATACAATATGTATTAAGGCAAAAGAACCATCTTTCAAGTGATCTTTGTTTTGATCTGTAGAGGATTCATTGCTGAATTTAGGGAAACGTTCTTTCCCCAAGTAATTGCAATATCCATCTAATTCTAGCAGAAACAAACTCTTGTCATTCTGCTTATTCACACACCTACGTGAGCAAATGTAATTTCCTTGAGATAAAGTATGTTGGCTGAATTGGTACGAAAGAAATCGGAAAAGTAATTATTCCAAAAAAAAAGGAACAAAAGAACCATGGGCCTGCTTATTAGTTCTCTGGTACAGCGCTATGTTTTCAGTTGGGGAGCTCACGGAAGTGTACATCTTCTGCCTAGCTTGGAAAGAAATAAGGAAAAACCACACAGCTTACGGAGGTACAGATATATAGGATTTTCTCTGAGGCAAATGCTATAGCATATAATCACAGTTCTCTACATTTTCTTCCATCAACGTGAAATGATAATAAATCAACTTGCTTTTTAGCAGTAGGCACAAGACAGCAAAGATGAAAGCCTGACCTTCCATTATCTGCAACACGGATTTTGGCTGGCCAGTTTCTCCTCTCTTCCTACCTGTGTACAGATTCTCACTTTCTCAGACTTAGAAAGAGAAACTGCTCCAACTATAGAAGCTGCCAAAGACTCACCTTCCCAGCTCCCTTTGTCACTAGGGAGAAGGCACAAGAAAGCATGAGTCCTACATCGCATCAGACATGAACATGTCTAGACTCTGTCTAGAGTGGATCACAGGCAGCATCCAGCACCAGGGGTGATGACAGTTGAGGATAGTGTGCTGTTACTCAGTGGGGACAGCCAAAGTGTCCTTAGTGGAGTGATTCAGTCAGTGGGTAGGATTGGTGGGGTTGTCTTGCTTCCATTTACTTCTTCCTTTTTGCAACCTGGCTTTCCATCCTTCCAGGCAATTGAGTGAGCTACCTACTATAGTATTTTTCTGCTTAAATTACCCACAAATAAGGTTTTTTTCCCCCTTGCCACTAAGAACCCCACTAAATACAATGGTCTTACCAATGATACTAATGCCCAGGATTCTATTATTGCATCCAAACTAATCCATGGCAATTCAGCTTTTTTTTTTTTTTAAATTTTTTTCAACGTTTTTTATTTATTTTTGGGACAGAGAGAGACACAGCATGAACGGGGGAGGGGCAGAGAGAGAGGGAGACACAGAATCGGAAACAGGGTCCAGGCTCCGAGCCATCAGCCCAGAGCCTGACGCGGGGCTCGAACTCACGGACCGCGAGATCGTGACCTGGCTGAAGTCGGACGCTTAACCGACTGCGCCACCCAGGCGCCCCCAATTCAGCTTTTTACATACCTGTCTTCTGTGAGGTTCTCGAGGGCAGGCGTAACTTTGTTTTATTTTTCCACCACCCATAACATCAGTCCATCACCTAGTCCCTTCAAAGTAGGTACTTGAAAACCATAAGAGACTGAAATTCTCAAAAACTGAGAATAAACTGAGGGTTTATGGGGAGTGGGAGGGAGGAGAGGGTGGGTGATGGGCACTGAGGAGGGCACCTGTTGGAAGGAGCACTGGGTGTTGTATGGAAACCAATTTGACAATAAATTTCACATTAAAAAAAATAAAGCTGGCACTTGAAAATGTATGAAAGTGAACGTTGCCATTAAAACCCTTTTATTGCTTCCCACTTAGGTAATTAACCTCATCCTTTTAAACCGAAATGACCACACACCCTCCCATGCCTATTCTGGGAGAGTTTGTGTTATTTGCTTATGACTTTGTCTTCTTGATCAGACTATTAGCTTTGGTGTCAGGACTGAGGTCTTAGTTAAATTTGGATCCAGTATCTGAGGAATAAATTATTGATGAACATGAACACAGCTAACCAATAGTGGAGCCATGACTAGAAATCATGTCCACTGGCTCTTGCCCCAGCCTCCTTCCACACTCTGAAGCAGCGTCACAACCAACACAAGAGTACTGTTATGTCACCACCTTGGCCTATTAGCACATAGGAGAAATCCTCATATAAAACACTTATTCCAGTTCTCTGTGGTAACCAAACAGGTCCCAGGAACTATGGAAGGGGACTAAGAAAGCTTAGAGTACCTGGTCCTAGAAAAAGCTGGTTGAAACTATAAAGTCTGAAACAAAATAATTATCACTGGCCATATAAGAATGTCTAGTATTTGGGGGTACCTGGGTGGCTCAGTCGGTGAAGTGTCTGACTTCGGCTCAGGTCATGATCTCATGGTTCGTGGGTTCGAGCCCAGCATCGGGCTCTGTGCTGACAGCTCAGAGCCTGGAGCCTACTTTGGATCCTCTGTTTCCCTTGCCCTCTGCCCCTCCTCTGCCTGTGCTCTCTCTCTCTCCAAAATAAACATTTGGAAAAAAACGTCTAGTATTTTATAAATGTGTATACATATTGTCTCCACTGATCTCAGCACACTTGAGGTAGGTGTAAGTATTTTTACCATCCTAACCTACATACTGGAACACCTACTATGAATTAGTCCCTCCAACCCATCCTCTTAGATAGTCAGCATTTCAGGCAGCCAGACACTCAAGTTGTGCCACAGGGATTATATGGAAGATACTTCCTTCGATATCCCTCTTGAGCTAACGGTCTCTGCCCTGCTGTCTTGAATGTTTATTCAACCTCTCCTCAGTGTGGCATAGTGCAAGGAGGGCACCGGCTACTCCACTCACTACGTGTGTCCCTGGGCGAGTCACTGAACTTCACTTTTCCTCGGTTTGCCCTCCTACAAAGGTGGGTGTGCCCCCTTGCGGGGATTTATTAGGCTGTAAGTAGAAATTTTATATCTTAATGCATAAAGCACTTAGCAGGTGGCCACAGAAGCCATCGGTCGTTATCATCGTAGTTTTTTGTCAGGTATTGCGTTCAGTACTTTACCCAAGTTATTTTATTCAAGATGTACAACAGTTTCTATGTAAGGCACCATTCTTATCCCCATTTTGCTGAGGGAGAAATTGAGGCTCAGAGCGGTTAAGTAACCTGTATCAGAGCTCTCAGTCCAGGACTCAAAGTGAAATTTCTCTACTCCCAAGACCACCCACTTAACTAGCACACGCCAGTTCCTTTCCCATCATATGCCTCCTGCCTTCTCAATGTACTTTCACTTCCTGCAGATGGATGGACCCACTGCACCACAGATAATGAAGTTGCCTTCCAGCCTGTCACTTCATTACTCAGCAAGCTGAATCACGGCCCTGAGCCGCCCCTCCTCTCCCACATCGGCCCACACCGTCCCCGCGCTCACACCGAGCACGAACGCAGTCTCCTTTGGCCCCGTGAGGAGTATGACAGAACCTCCCAGTGTATTTATCAGAAGAGCCTTAAGCTTTTAATAAATGGCCATTTCAGAAATACAATTTCAGAGATCTCTTGGAGGCTATAATTGGAGATGGGACTATCACTAGAGGCGACGGAAAGCTGACTGCATTTCTCTGTCCTCTTGCGTTCCCTTCAGGTACTACGTAAAAGCAGTAAAAACTAGCATAGCCATGCCGAGAGCTCCTGAAGGGTAAGCCATTTCTTTGTCACTCCCTGCTATAAGGTTGAGGCCATCTTTACAACGGAAATGCCCACTGTAATGACTTACTGGTGGCCTCCTAATGGCCTGTTTTATTGTTAAGTGTCTCATTTTACCTGATAAATCATTGTACCATTGCATCAATTGTGTGTCACTAGGCTAAAAACACCTTCGCTGCTGATCTTTCCAGAAACAACAATCCTAACCCACACACAGTCCTTGTTTTTTATTCTGCATCCTAGATTAGGTGACCTGCCTGCAGACTTCAAGCTCCTTAGGGTAGGAGCTTTTTGGTATTTGTTCAACACGATTCATTCCATGAGAAAGCTCTGTGTACCTTCAGACTAGTGTATAAATAAAGCTACCTGAGAGGCAAAGCAAGAGAGAACCTGGAAAATGTCATGTTTCGAGAAATTGAAGATACAACTGCTCAATGAATCTGAACATCACATTAATTTTAAATTAAAAATAAACGTGTATTTTTAAACTGATAATTCACTCCAGAAGAGGCGCTGTTCTCTTCAATGCCAATGGGCAGAAAGGCTTTCACCAGTAAACACAATTATATACAAAAGAATAACTTATACAAAAAGAAGGTCTTCAAAATTAGATTATCTCTGCCTTTGGACTGAAATATTGTGGATCCAATAAGATGATCTTTACGGAAACCTGATCACGACATGAGGGGAAAGTAATATGCAAGACGTTATATCTAATTTTTTAATATTTACTTACTTTTGAGAGAGAGACACAGATAGAGCACAAGAAGGGGAGGGGAAGAGAGAGAGGGAGTCATACAATCTGAAGCAGGCTCCAGGGTCCGAGCTGTCAGCACAGAGCCCTACACAGGGCTCAAACTCACGGACCACGAGATCATGACCTTAGCTGAAGTCGGACGCTTAACCGACTGAGCCACCCAGGTGTCCCAATTATCTATAAATTTTTAAAGCTCTTCAAATGGTGTATCTTGTTGCCCTATAGGGCCATGTGCTACTCTTTTTGTCATGAGACAAAAAGAAATTAGATAGCATATACATATGAAGGGCTAAGTTCCTCCAGTATTAGTCAGAATAGGATAGGTCAGGCTACAGTAATGAACCAGCTGTGTATCTCCATGACTTAACACATACTGTTTCTTGCTCAGAGTTCTCCATAGTTCCACTGGCTCTCCAAACTAGGACCCTTCTAAGTATTAACTCACGATTCAGTTTACTTCCATCTTTTAACTACACCATCTGGAACACACGGCTTCCAGGGTTGCCAAGGCAGGCAAAGAGAAAGTTGGAGCATGGCATGGGTGATTTTCACTGCCGTTATGGGCTGAATTGTGTCTCCCCCAAATTCACATGTTGCAACTAACAGGGGGCTATGTTTGGAGCCTTTTACATTTGACCTTTGTGGAGGTAAGTAATATTAAATGAGATCATAAGGATGGGATCCTCATCTGATAAAGATGGTGCCCTTATAAGAAGGGCTCTCTCTCTCTCTCCTTCCGTGCATACACAGAGAAAAGGCCATGTGAGGACACAGAAATCAGGTAGCAATCCACAAAGCAGGAAAAGAGCTCTCACCAGAAACCAAATTTGCCAGTATCGTTTATAACAATGTCTATTGTTAAAGTCACCCAGTCTGTGGTATTTTGTTATGACAGCTTGAGCTGACTGATGATACCAGTGTATCATCCAATGCGACATACATTGACTGCAATGTGACATACATTGTATGTAACCAAAGGCCATTGGTGACAAGGAGGCAAACAGCTCTGCCTAACTGCATGGAGGCTGCAAAGTTCTACTTCTCATACGCCCTGAAGGAAAAGGGACCTCAGGACTAATGAGGGCTAGTAATGTCTACCACACCTCTGTATACCTTCCCCGCAAAGACATGAGACCAAAACAAACTCTGGGCTGGGGAGGGAGACAGACAGGATTTCAGAAAAAGGAGGGCAAGAACCAATAAGAAATTCGTGTCATTTCCATCTCTCTTGGAATTAGCCAAAAAGAACAGAAAGTATATGAAAGGAGTCCTCTTGAAATTATGGGTAATTCGGAGAGGAGACAGCTTGACTAGTTTCTATTCCAGAGATTTCCGAAAGCAGGAGCTTCCCCACAGTATCATGTATTTTCTGAGCACAAAGAAGCCACAGCATGGCATACTGGGGAAGTGGGATGTAGCTACGACCCCCAGCATTGGGTTCGCAACGGCTTACAGGGGTAAGAAGATCGAAGCAGAAATTCAAAAGCATGTAACACCCAAAATGGGGAATAAAGAGAAGCTCAGATGGCAGAGTTAGCTGGTGGCCCAGAAGTTACACTGGTAATGAGAAGAGCAGCTCCCCAATGCTATGCTCTACAAGATAGAGTTAACAGTAGGAGATGCTGACACAGAGCTGGGATTTATGGCTTCAATAAGGACAAGGGGATTGCGCAATAGCAGAGGCCGTGTGGCATTACTTAACAGACAGAGGCAAGATGGATGAAATTACTTTCAGGGAAAACAAAGCCAAAGTGGCAACCAGGGTATCTTGACCCACAAAGATCTGTAACTACAGCTAACAGACCCTAGGATTCCTAGGAGCAGGATGGATGTCTAGCAGTCTGTGGCATGTCAGCACATCCTCTCCTAGGTAAAGAACACATTGTCACAATTTGTACTCCATGGCTCTAAGAGATGTACAGCATTTGATGGGTCTCTTTGAATTTTAGAGGCAGCTTATATCATACTTGGGAATACTGCTCTGAGCCATCTATCGGGTGACTCAGAAAAGTCCCAGTTTTTAGTGGCATTCAGAGTAAGAGAAGATTCTGCAGCAGGTCCAGTATGCATTCGTCCTGCAGCTCAGGCCATACGACCCAACAGATTTAATAGTATTAGAGGCGTCCCCACTGAATAACAATGCAGAGTATAGTCCTTGACAAGCCTGAATAGAAGAGTCAAGTGCCTATCCCTTGGGTTCTAGAATACAGCCAAGCCTTTTGCAGGAGAAACTACTCACCATTTGAAAAACAGTTCTTGGAGTGCTAAGGAGCTCTAGCAGAGTCTTAAGAGCCTGACCACAGGACACCAAGTAATTATATGTCTGGAACTGCCTATTGTGAACTGATATTATCAAATCCATCAAATCATAATGGTAGATGGCTACAGCAGCAATTCATCGTATGATGGAGATAGCACATCCAGACGAGGCACAAAGAGGTCTTGAAGGCATGCATAACTTATATAGAGAGCTGGCCCAGATTGCTAGAACTATTAAGTCATACTGATGCATTTCTCTCAGCTCCTATCTTATACCCACAGGGGTACACAGACCCTGTGGATCAACTACCAGAGTAGAAAAACACCTAGGTCCTAGTTCCCTGATCAATTACTCTGCACATTGGTGCTGGCTGCATATGCTGCCACACCAAAGCCCCAGTCATAGGTGGCCTTGATCAAAGTGGTGAAGCAAAATCCTTCCAGTAGGCAAAGGTGAGAATAGGGCATGAGGTCATTTACTTCGTATGAAGAAAGAAACCATCTGTCCTGGAACATAGATTAACACCAAATTCTGGGCACTGCTAAATGACTTATCGGTCAGTTGTCTGGAAGGAATAAGAGACAAAAAAAAAAATGTGTGGCAAGGCATGTGGGTGAACCTACTGGGAGGATACAAAGCATGCTCATATCTGGGCTTCATACTATAGCTTACTATAAAGTAACCACTGCCTCCAGAGGTGGCACAAAGGACCGTTATGCAGTTGCTACAGTGGCAGGAATGAAGGCTATGCATGGCCAAACAGCATGGGACACCTCTTTCCAATGTCACTGCCTAATGCCCAGCTTGCTAAGAGCAGAGTCTGATGCTGAACTCTAACTATGGAATTATCCCCGGAGGAGACAAGCCAGCCACTCACAGGCAGATTGATTTATCAGGTAACTTCTACCTGGACTTTTGCTTACTGGAATTGATACCTACTGCAAATATGGGATTGTCTCCCTGGCTTACAGCCAGCAACAAAGACTTACAGAACACCAAATTTGGAGCAATATATCCTACCAATCAACTAAAAGACCTTTTTTTTATGGCTATGGAAGTACAACAACGGGTATATGATCATTTGACCCACTAGTCCTACCATATATCACATCACTCAGAAATAATCAGCCTGATGGCAAGATGAAATCTCATAAGGTCCACTGCAGGAATGACACCCTTTCAGTTTGGGACACTGTGTTCTGGGATCTGGAATTGAAGCAATGGCTGATGAACATGGTGCCGTGTCTCTGAAAAACAGAACCAACTGGCCAGAAAAATAAAGGGTAAGATAGAAAGTGCTCTTGATGTCCATTTCCCAGTTTGGGGAATTTGTTCTTCCTGTCCCTAAAACATAAGGCTCTACTGGATTGGATTCCACCGAACCTGAACTTACAACTACCACCTTGCCTTTTAGGCCTCCTCATGAAAGGAGAACATCAAGCAAGGAAAGAAGTTACTATATTGGAGGTTTTAATTGATCCTGTTACCATGAGGAGTTGCTACTGTACAATGAGGGGTCAGAAGGGAGGACGTATGGTACCTACGGGATTCTCTGGGCCATCTCTTAGTGCTTCCATGCTGAGTAAGAAGTGTAAATGGGGAATTGCAGAAAATCACGGTCAACAAAGGTACAACGACTGAACACACACCTCAAAGATGAAGTTCTAGGTTACCCTACCAGACCGGCACCTTGTCTGTACTGAAGTCGTGAGTGAAGGTGAGGGAAATATAGAATGAGAGAGGGAGAAAGGAGATGAATATTAACTGTGGCCCCAAAATGAGACGCAGACAGAGTAGCAGAAGCTTGCTCAACTAACCTCTACAGTTAACGCCTTTCGTAGATTTAGAAGGTGAACACAACTTTGAAGTCCCTGTGAAAGATTAAAGATGATGGAGGGCATAAGCAAACCGAAGGGCTCCAACAGATGTACTGTATTGAGTACGTTTTGTACTTTCATGCACATCTTCACCCAAACCATTTGCTGCAACCGCTGATACAGCCACAAGCTTCTACCTAGAAGCTTCTACCTGCAGTTGTAAAATTAGTGTCTCACTTCAGCTTGTACGGCTGCTGCTTCTCTGACTCTGCAGCATGGGGACCTGTAAGAACTCACTTAGCACTCACACGTGGAAATCCTGAAATGTGCAACCAAGCTAACACTAGACAAGGAAACTAGTGAATAATGGGGAATGGAAGCTGATGGGTAAATAAAAACTCCTCTGTCCCTTTGGTGGAATAGGAATAGAGTCCACTCTATCTTTCAGAGGGATAGGACAGAATCCAGCCATAGGGGCCTATACTGCTATTCAACTCAAGAATATACCCTTCGAGATTGTTTCACTGGTAAATTCTACTAAACAATTAAAGAAGAAATAATACCGGGGCACCAGGGTGGCTCAGTTGGTTGAGCGTCCGACTTGGGCCAAGGTCATGATCTCACAGTTCCTGAGGTGAAGCCCCACGTCAGGCTCTGTGCTGACAGCTCAGAGCCTGGAGCCTGCTTTGGATTCTGTGTCTCCCTCTCTCTCTGCACCTCCCTGCTTGCATTCTCTCTCTCTCAAAAACAAACATTAAAAAAATTTTTTTAAAGAAGAAATAATAACAATTCTTCACAAACTCTTTTTAAAAAATACAAGAGGAAAGAACATTACCCAATCCAGTCTATGAGGCCAGATATTATCCCGATATCTAAGTCAGAAAAAGCATCTCAAGAAAGGAAAACTTCATACTATTATCTGCCCTAAGTACAGATGCAAAAATCTTGAACAAAATACTACCAAACTAAATTCAGTAACACATAAAAAGTATTACAAACTATGGCCATGTAGGATTTATCTCAGGAATATAATGTTGGTTTAACATCTGAAAATCAGTGTAATACCTCATGAAAACAGAAAAAAAAAACCCATAATCATCCCAAAAGATGCAGAAAAAAGACATTTGACAAAATCTAAGAGCTTTTTATCATTAAAGGATTTTTTAAAAAGGAATATAGGGCAACTTTCTCACCCCAGTAAAGAGCATCTATGAAAGCACCCACAGCTAACATCAAACTTAATCTTGAAAATATTAGGGCTTTACAGCTAATATCAGGAAAAAGACAAGGATGTTCATTCTCCCCCCCTTGTATTCCAAATTATATGAGAGGTGCAAGGCAAGTTTGAACGGTGCAAGAGAAATTTACAAAATATGGTTGTTTTTCTACATACTAGCAGTGAACAACCTGAAAATAAAATTTAAAACAACAATTCCATTTGTAATAGCATCAAAAGGAATAAAATACTTAGGAACAAAGAGAAGTATAAATTTTGTACTTTGAAAATGATAAAACATTGTTCAAAGAAATTAAAGAAAAACTTAAATCGAAGGACACCCATGTTCATGGAGCAGAGGACTTAATATTGTTAACATGCTAATACTCACGAAAGTGATCTACACAATCAATATAATCTCTATCAAAACCCCAGTTAGCTTCTTTGTGGAGCAAACTGACAAGCTGATCCAAAAATTCATACAGGAATTTGAGGGTCTCAGAATAGCCAAAACAGTACTGAAAAAAATAACATTGGAAGACTCATGCTTCCTTAGTCCATTTGGGCTTTCACACAGTACCACAGACTGGATGTTTAAAAACAAACAAACAAACAAAAAAAAAAAAAAAAAAAAAAAACACAGAAATTATTCACAGTTCTAAAGTCTGGCAAGTCCGGGATCCTGAGATGCCTTAGGATTTGGTGTCTGATGAGAGGTTTCTTCCTGGTTCATAGATGGCTTTTTTGTTTGTTTGTTGTTGTTTTGTTTTTTTCTGCATCTTCACATGATGGAAAGCAGGTGAGGGAGATCTCTGGAATCTCCTGTTGGACATTAATCAAACTTAGGAGGGTTTCACCTTCCTGACCTAAGCAAATCCTACAGGCTTCACCTCCAAAGAACTATCACATTGAGTATCAGAATTTAACATAGGAATTTGGGGGGATGCAAATATTCACATGCTTCCCAATTTCAAAACTTACTACCAAGTTACAGTAATTATGACAGTGTGGCACTGGGGGTGCCTGGGTGGCTCAGTTAAGCGTTGGGCTCTTGGCTTCGGCTCAGGTCATGATCTCACAGTTCGTGAGTTCGAGCCCTGCGTTGGGCTCTGTACTGACAGTGCAGAGCCTGCTTGGGGCTCTCTCTCCTCCTCGCTCTCACTCCCTCCCTCTCTTTCTCTTTCAAAATAAATAAACTTTAAAAAAATTTTTTTAGAAAAAGAGACACACAGTGTGGCACTAGCATAAGGCTATACATATAGACCAACAGAATAGAATTCAGGATCCAGAAGTATACCTTCACATATATGGTCAATTGATTCTTGACAAAGGTACCAAGGTAATTCAATGGGGGGACGAAGGGTGTGTCAACAAAAGGTTCTGGGACAAGAGGATATGCATATGCAGAAGAATCAAGTGTACCATTTTTTTTTTCACACACCATACACAAAAATGAACTCCAAATGGATCACAGACCTACAGAAATGTATGAATTAAATCTATAAAACTCTTAGAAGAAAATATAGGAGTACATCTTCATGACTTTGGGATAGATGAAGCCTTTTGGTATTTAATGACGAAAGAATAAAATAGATAAACTGTCCTACATCAAATTTCAAAACTTTCGACCCTCAAAAAATACCACTAAAAGTTTTAAAAAATGAACAGAATGGAAAAAAAAATTTGTAAATCATGTATCTGATTAAGTACTTGTATCTAAAATATACAAAGCACTCCTGAGCAGAGTAGTGCAGCAGAAGCATGCTGGGCCCATAAAATATATAAAGCACTCCTAAAATTCAATTAATAAAAGCACAAATAACTCAGTGGAAAAATGGGCAAAGAATCTGAATAGACTTTTTTTTTCCAAAGATATATCAATGGTCCACAAGCATGAGAAAGATGTTCAACTTCATTAGCTATCAGGAAAAAGTAAATCAAAACCACAACGTGATACCATTTTATACCCCCCACAGCAGCTAAAATCAGAGACAGATAATAGCAAGTGTTACTAAGGACGTAGAGAAATTGAAGCCCTCGATGTTGCTAGATGGAATGAAATCACTTACGAAAACAGGCAAAACGTTAAACAGAGTTACTTATGATCCAGTAATCCCATTCCTAGGAATATACCCAAGAAAATTGAAAACATATGTCCACAAAAAACTTGCAATGTTGCCAGCATTTATAATAGCCAAAAAATAGAGACAACCGAGATGTCCGCCAACTGAGGAATGGATAAATAAAATGTGGTTTGTTCATGCAAGGGAATGTTATTTGGCCATGAAAAGACATGAAATACTGACACATGCTACAACATGGATGAACCTTAAAAATGTGTAAAGTGAAAGAAGCCAATCTCATGTGATTCTGTTTATATGAAATGTCCAGAACAGGGAAATCCACAGGGACAGAAAGTAGATTGGTGGTTACCGGAATCTGGGAAAGCGTTGGGGGGGAATCAGAAATGACTACTAATGGGAACAAGATTTCTTTTTAGGCTAATGCAAATGTTGTAACAATTGACTGTGAAGATGCAAGCACAACTCTCAATACACTAGAAACTATTGAATGGTACATTTTAAGTGGGGGAATTTTATGTTACATGATTTACACCTGGATAAAGGTTTGGTTTTGTTTTGTTTTGTTTTGGTCTTTAAGGAAGAAAATAAAAAGAGAAAGAAGGTATGCTTACCTTGGTGTTTCCTTTATTCCTGTTTTCCTCTCTCAAGTCTGGATTCCCTGGACCACCTGCCCTAATAAACTAGCCAACACAAGCCCTGATTTAGGCTCAGCTTTCTGGGGAGAAGGCAGGAAGGAGATACATATCTGTGTGTGAGTGAATGTATCTATTTCTCCTTGGAGAAACTGTCAAAAGAGGGGATATTACTACCAACATCATCACCTCCCGAGATTCACAAATTCTTGATCTCTGTATTTTTCTTCAATCTAGGAGATAAAGGGAAACCCCACATACATACCTACTCAGAGCTTTTCCTTTCCAAGACTTAGGGCAAGAACATTTACTGATATATTAAGTTAGTGTTTTCAACAATATGGATATAGGAATAAGTAAGAGGTACTTTTTCCCTCCTCACCACTAAAAGCCTTAAGTTCTGAACTTCGACTCTATTTTAAGGATACGTTTTTGTTGTAAAAAGTTGCCAGGCATTCAAACAACTCCTAGCTACCAAAGGTACGCTTGAGGGAAGGATAGACAGACAAGAGAATTTATTCTGTGCGTGGAAGTGGTCTGATTCTGGATCTAGGGCACACAGTCCCCTAAAGGCAGAAATGTACCTTTCTTTAGAACAGTCCAGATAAGGGATCTGCAAACTTTTTCTGCAAAATAGTCAATATGTTTAGGCTTTGTGAGCTACAAGGTCTCTGTCATAACTACTCGCATCTGCCCTGGTAGGGTAGAAGCAGCCAAAAGCTGCTGTACACAGGAAAATGAATGAGCATGGCTGTGTTCCAATAAAACTTTATTTATGAGTGCACCTGGGTGGCTCAGTCAGTTAAGCGTTGGACTTCGGCTCAGGTCATCATCTCATGGTTTGTGAGTTCGAGCCCGGCGTCAGGCTCTGTGCTGACAGCTCGGAGCCTGGAACCTGCTTCAGATTCTGTCTCTCCCTCTCTGCCCCTCCCCCACTTGTGCTCTCTATCAAAAATAAGTAAATGTAAAGAAAAAAACTTTACTTATGAAAACTGCCTCTCTTACAACAGAAACTATTTTTTAATGTTTATTGTTAAGAGCAAAAGAGGGAGGGAGAGGGAGGGAGAGGGAGGGGGAGAGAGGGGGAGAGGGGGAGAGGGGGAGAGAGCGAGGGGGGGAGAGGGGGAGAGGGGGAGAGAGGGAGAGAGCGAGGTGGGGAGAGGGGGAGAGAACGAGGTGGGGAGAGGGGGAGAGAGCGAGGTGGGGAGAGGGGGAGAGAGCGAGGTGGGGAGAGGGGGAGAGAGCGAGGTGGGGAGAGGGGGAGAGAGCGAGGTGGGGAGAGGGGGAGAGAGCGAGGTGGGGAGAGGGGGAGAGAGCGAGCAGGGGAGAGATGGCAGCGGGGGGGCGGGGCGAGTCGGAGGTGGGGGGGGGCGAGGGAGCGAGGGAGGAAGGGGGTATGGGGGGAGAGGGACAGAGCAGGAGGGGGAAAAAGGGGAGAGAGCAAGGGATGAGGGGGGGAAGTAGAGGGAGAGGGAAGCAGGGGGGGGGGGGTGGTTAAGGGAGAGAGCATGCAAGGGGGAGCGAGGGCTTGCTAGCCAGGGCGGGAGACACAGAATCCAAAGCAGACTCCAGGCTCTGAGCTGTCTACACAGAGCCAGATGGGGACTCAAACTCACAGACCGGAAGATGATGATCTGAGCCAAAGTCAGAGTCTTAACTGCCTTAGCTACACAGGTGCCCCAAAATTTTAATTTCTTTTAATTTTCATTTTTCATGAAACATCATTCCTGTTTTCGTTTTTTCAACCATTTAAAACCGCATAACCATTCTTAGCTTGAGGGCCACACAAAAGCAATAATATGGTAACTTGTAGAAGAAAGTGAGTTCTAGTCCCCTTAGCAGAGCCACAAACTGAGGCATTAAGAAAGGGCCCACGCTCAGGCTTGGCATAAAAAGAGTAGAGCCACTCACTCCCGATGGACAATACACCTGACTTAGGTTTTGGTATACACCAAAGCCTCTAGAACTGTATTTGCTGGTGGGTGTGGGTGGGTTGGTGGGTGGGTGTGTGTGTGTGACCCACAGTAAAGGAAAATCTCCCCCAAAACTGACTTTACATCCCTTTCTTCCGTGAAGACGATAAGGTTTAAAATGTTAATTTTCTTGATATTTTTCAAAAAAACTTTCGAAGTCTGTAGCATCCGGTGTTAAACAGAAATGCCATCTCTAATGCCGGGGTTTCGATACGTCCTCAGAAAAAGGTTGACTTACCTGGTCCTGAAGGCTAGACCCTGAGGAATGCTCACTATAGTCAGGAAGAAGACAAGAGTCTAAATCCAGAGAAAGAACTCCCAGCTCAAAAAGGTATTTAATATCGATGTAAAATAACCTTTTCTCTTCCTCAGCTAAATCCGCTCATTGCCGGAGGAGAGCCAGTGCGCGCCCTCTGAGACTTGATGCATAGCCCGAAGCAGTCTACCATAAGGGCAAACTTTCTTTGAAATCTTGAGCTTTATTTCAGGAATGCACGTGCATTTGTATTCCACTTCGTAACACAGCTGCATGGTTGTTTTAATATAAAACAATGCCACGTTCACTGCTTACCATCAAGGAAAGCTGGCACTCCTTGAGGATGTGTCACGTTTACCTGTAGCTTTGAGGACCCACAGGCAAACCGCCTCACCCCCAAGGGTGCAGACAGTGCATTTGAGGAGCGTGAGGTACACACAACAGGCCATGGATTCTCAGGATTTCGCTCAGGCACCGAATGCTCACTTTTTATTAACAGGAAATGACTGCAATAGGTTTAGAGCCCCTCTCCTCCTCCTTTACAGGGCATTGGCTCTCACCAGTAGGGCGAGCTCCATCTATAACACCCGGGGGCCTGTTAGAAATGCAGGCTCTCAGCCTCACCACAGGCCAACTGGATCACAAAGTCTGAGGGGAGGGCCCAGCAATCTGTACTTAAAAAGCCATCCAAGTGATTCTGATGTTTCTTCAAGTTTGAAAGCTGCTTCTGTAGCAGGAGGAGTTTTGAAAGAGCCATAAAAACTTTGCTTTAAATTCACTGGGGAGGTGGTGAATCCCCAATGTCTTTGCCTCCTTGTCTCCTCTCCCTCTGTAAAATCAGGATACCCCCTTTCCTCTCAGGGCTGTCCTAGGAGCACTCAGCCATCCAGAGAACCGGGCCCAAAGCACCTGATGATCACATTACCCCAGCATGATTATTATTTTTCTCCTTTTCCAAATTCCACCCAAATACTAAAAGTGAGGTACAGTTGGCCCTTGAACACCTTGAGTTTGAACTAAGGTCCACTTACACTCAGATTTTTTTTTTTTTTTTGATAAATACAGTCCTATAAATGCATTTTCTCTTCCTTGTAATTTTCTTAGTAACATTTTCTTTTCTCTGACTTCATTGTAAGAATACAGGATGTGACACATGTACGAAACACGGGTGACATGACTGTTTATGTTACTGGTAAGGCTTCCAGTCAACAGTAGGCTATTAGCGGTTAAGTTTGGCGGGAGTTTGGCGGGGGGGGGGGGGGGGGGGGAAGCTAAAAGTGATACATGGATTTTGACCGTGCAGGGGCTCAGCGCCCCTAGCCCTATATTGGTCAAGGGTCAGCTATGGAAGTAGGACTCCAAGTAATGAGCTATTTCCGTGAGCCATGTGAGAGGTGCAGCTGCAGTGTTTCCCAGGAGACGCTCTCACCGTGGTCTTTCCTCTCATCTGCATTACTTGCACATTCCTGACTTTCAGCATATGGAATGTTCAAATCAAGTAATTATCCGAGTTGAGAAATATTTAGGCTAAAAAGTACTGGTAACAAATCAATTTTCAAGCAGCATATTTTGTCTTTGATTTTAAGAGTTCCTTTGGGAGCATTCATTTATAAATTATCCAATTGAAGGGAGAAAAAAAAAAAATCTCTGAAATACCACCTTCAAAGAATAGGAAATTGTAAAGGGCTCCATTTCCTTCTCCATCCCAAATGAGAGCACAATCTTTAAGGTTTCCTTCTGATTTTTCACAAAATCACAGATTATACCCACTGTTTTCCCTCATCTGTTCAGTGAGACCGTTCATAATAAACCTGAATCCCAATCACAAGACCATCAGTTCAGATCTACAGAGAAAACAAATATGCCAAAACAAAACGAAAACTCTTTAACATGTGCAGAGGGGAGCTACACTGTTACTGTTTTAGCTGAATAATTTCAGTTTATTTCACTGAAGGTATTTTTCATCTGTTAAAAAATGCTTTACTTTTGTTTTTGTAAGTAGCCTACAAAAATACATACAGTGAAAGAAAATTAAAAATTAATCCATGGAGACAAAATGAAAAGAGCATGCTAAAATGTAACTAAAAGTCAAACTGAAAAGTGTGATTCCCCAGTTTTCTTCTTTTTAATAAGAACACTTTGGAACACAGAGGTGCCGGTTGAGTGTCTGACTTGGTTTCAGCTCAGGTCATGATCTCACAGTTCCTGAGTTTGAGCCCCGCTTCGGCCTCTGCACTAACAGTACGGAGCCTACTTGAGATTCTCTGTCTGTCTCTCTCTCTCTCTGCCCTTTCTCTGTGCATGTACAAGTGCTCGCTCGCTCTCTCCCCCCGCCTTTCTCTGTGCATGTGCAAGTTCTCTCCTTCTCACTCTCAAATAAAACATTTAAAAAAAAACATTAAAACACTTTGGAACAGAATGCAGATATCCACACCACTAGACATAAGTATATATACGCACGTGTTCCTATATGCTCGCCCTCTCTTGTACATACACACACTCCACTTCCTAAGTAACAATACAGTAAACCTTAAGAACTCAGGCTCCCAAATATTCCATTTTCAGTTATGTGGGAAAGAATTAAATGAAAGTTTATGCATAAAAGTGTGGCTCTGAGAGTAGCTGGACTAACCCCGATAACTTGGGGTCATGATACGGAGGATCATTTGCATAGGGTTCTATTTTATCTTATTTTATTTTATTCTTTTAATTTTTTTTTAATGCTTATTTATTGAGACAATCCGAGAGACAGAGTGCAAGCAGTGGAGGGGCAGACAGAGGGAGACACAGAATCCGAAGCAGGCTCCAGGCTCTGAGCTGTCAGCCCAGAGCCCGACGTGGGGCTCGAACTCACGGACCGCGAGATCGTGACCTGAGCTGAAGTCGGACGCTTAACCGACTGAGCCACTCAGGCACCCCCATAGGGTTCTATTTTAGCTTACTTAAAAGAACCACCTGTTTTCAAATGTGCTTAGCACCACTACACCCTGGAGTAGAAATCAGTTATCAACCATCGTAAACTAATGCCTAGTCCTTCTTTATCCTTTAGAACAGGATCCCAAAGGGACTCCATTAGGCAAAATCTTGCTGACCTGCTCGTATACGCTCATACAGAACTTGGGCTCTGCATTATTTAAAGCATTATCTTACGCCATCTTGTCACTAACTTATATAATTATCTCTACGTTTTAATCTGTATGGGATACTGGCATTTCAGAGGCAAAGCAGATTTGTGACTATGTGACCAAGATTGAGGAAGAACAAACTTTCTAAATCTGGAGTTTGGGGTGTAATGGTGGTGAAGCGCTTTTGGAATATCCTCCCCAAGTACTGTACGTTGTGCAAGGATAAACCAAAGGCCATCAGAACCGTCAAAGAAAACCAGAGGAAGAGCAGGCAGAAGAGGTTTGTTGAGCTTATTCTCTTGCCAAGCGAGAGAAAACATAGCAGAGAAACATTCACAGAATAGTTGAGGAGGAGAGAAGCAGAGGAAACGGGGTTAAGCACTAGACAAATGGGGTGGTTCAGATGGCTAGGGTAACTACTGACAAACCACAACTCTAGATAAGACAGAAGGGGTCCTAAGTCTAAATATGGTTGGTTAAAATAAATCCTTTGTTCCTCTTCTAGAGAAAGTCTTTGCTTAAATCCAGTGAGGTCAGCTGACTGGAGGGCCATAGGTCCTTTTACCTCTTCTGTTGTGATGAAACACAACATTCACACATACATCCATTTGCATAACACGGTCAGTGAAATAATAAGGAACACCTGGGTGGCTCAGTTGGTGGAGCTTCAGACTTCGGCTCAGGTCATGATCTCACAGTTCAGGAGTTCAAGCCCCGCATCGGGCTCTGTGCTGACAGCTCAGAGCCTGCTTGCGATTTTGTGTCCTTCTCTTGCTCTGCCCCTCCCCTGCTCATGCTCGGTCAGTCTCTCTCTCTCAAGAATAAATAAAACATTAAAAAAATTCTTTAAAAAAAAAAAAAAAGATTTGGGCTCTGAAATCACACTGCCTGGGTAAGAACCTCATCTCCGCCACTTACTGGCTATTTGATGTTGGGAAGACTGTGAAATCTCTCGGCTTTAGTGTCCACATCTATGAAATGGGGATAATAAAAGGACTCCTTGATATGGTAGTCACAAGTATTTTATTAACTCACTTGGTCATACTTATTTAATACTTAATAAATGCAAGACATTAGAGATAGCCTTCCCGTGCAACTACAGAAGACTGCTGATGGATAAACTTTGTCATTTTTCTATCTCTCCCAAAGGAAATTAACGCTAGAAGTTGAAAAGTGATACAAACATTCACTCAACTTTGATTCATTCGTTCAGTGACTTGCATTTGTGGAATGCCTACCTGGTACCAGGCCTGGCAGAGCTCACAGTCTAATGGGAAACACAGACACACAGGTAATTAAGAGTTTGTGTTGAGAGGAAAATAAATAAGGCATAATGAGAAACAACAAATGGTCTATTTCATGGGAGAGGGGGGTAATTCTTTAGGAACCTGAGAAAAGGTGAGCTCAGCGGTAACCAACTTTTTATAACTTTTTACTGCAACAAAAAGTTCTGGGAAAATTATATTCAGAGAGTCGTAATTTCTTCCCATTTAGCAAATATTTTTGAGAACCTTCTTTTTGCTAGGAATTGCAGATACATGCATTTTTTTGCTTCAATATTAAATATGCTCAGAAGCCTTGCATTTTGTATGTGAAAAGTAAGATTTTACGGGAAAAATAAAATTGGGGCAGGCCAATGAAACTTTGAACTAGAACTTTAACACACACAATAATAATCGTAGCAAGATATATCAGCTCAGTTAAATCTGTACCATCATCTGAACCTACCATCGTTGGCAGGCCCTATACTCTGGGATTTGCGCTGCTCCTTCCTCCTCTAGGTTCTTGAGACCTTTATTTTTATAGAGGCCACTTTCATCAAAATTAAAACTATGATCTTTAAGGGGATCAAAATATGCCACTTCAGAATATTGATTCTTGTGACGTGAAGGCATTTTAGAGACAGCAGACACAGGAAGGGCTCTCTGACCTCCTTCCTACCTAGAAGCAGAACATATCATTTCCTTCTTTCACCAAGAAGAGGAGAACATTCTTATCACCAGAGGCAGAGAGATGATCCAAAAAATGCACAAATAAACCTACTAAAATAACCCTTATCTTCCATTACTTTCTCCCCACACAGTTCCCAATAGCTGCCCCTGGCTCAAACTGCTTCCCTTTGTCACGTCATGACTCTACAATTTCTTGCTCTTTGTTAAAATGGAATATAAAGCTCTCCAGTCTATCCAATCCTTAGGGTGTTTGTTTCTTTTCTATGAAGGCTTTCACGCTACGTGAAATATTAACGTCATATAAACTTCATATGCTTTTCTCCTGTTAAACTGTCTCTGGTCAGTTTACTTCTGACATCCAACCATGGGACCGTGAGGACAGAGTAAAAATCTTAGTTCCCCTATATATCCAATAATATTCTTCTACACCCAAGGCTTATTTTAAAACCCAGGGGAAAAGGTCTTTGCAACAGACCCCCCTTGCTGTCTCCCCTGACAACCTAACATAATGGACAGTTAGTGGTTCTAGAAGTCACTTAAGTCATCTATTTCTTGCACTTAAAAGAAGGTACATCGACAAAATTTTTAATTTTCTTAAGATCCTTATGCATTGCTAAATTTTCTTCTTTAATTGTAAGAACGCTTATATCTGATCACTTCAAAACATTAACATGCTGAGAAAATCAGATGTAAAACACAGCTTCTGCTATACCACTGTCATGCCTTCATTTGCCACTCACGTTAAGAAACACACGATGCTTCAGAACAAACCCTACAACCAGACATAGTCCCAGATCTCAAACAATTCAGTTGGGTAGGAAAAGTCGTCACACAAACTCAAATTGTACTATGTTGGAATAACTGCTTCACTGAGGAGAGAAAAAAGTACCGGAAGAAATCATGGTGGACAGCGATTCAATTTCTGTAGCTCACATTCAAAGGTTTCTCACGGTTGTTTATAACTGAAGAAACACCCACAGGATGGAGAGGAGTGCTCCTCGGCAGAATGGACATCTGGGAGTGCATTTCAGGAAGAGGCGATTGGAAATGCAAAAATGCAAAACCACTCCTCAGAGGACAAGAAGAGAGCTACTCTCTTGCTGCTCAATTTTTTTGATATTTCATCCTTGATTCCTATGGTTCTAATAATCACTGAGAAAACTTAGCCAGGCCTTATTTAATCAAACTCAGCTTCTCCGTGTCTATTTAAGGATATTTTGCAAGGCTGTTGCTTTTGGAGAATAGAGATAAGCTGGGTGAAGGAAGCGGTCTCCACAGCTGGATTTGGCTACTATCCTTGGTAATGAATGCGAGCAATTTATTTCCAAGAGTGGGTGGCAGGACTCCACGTTAGAAGGAAATGCCCCTCCTTGGGAAACTATCACCACTGGCGTGAAAGGTGTGCAAACCTGCGTGCATGTGGGTTGGCAGAAACCAAGACTACAAAAGATGAGTGATCAAGTTGTCACCATGAGACAAGGAGAAGCTTTTATCTTTTGGCCCACAGAGGAGCCAGGGAGGTTTCTCAAGCAGGTCGAGTACAACATGAGGGCAGAAGGGGTGAAAGGACCCTTTTCATAGGATTTATTTCACATACTCTAGTAATTTTCTCTGTCGTATCTTCCCCATGATCCTTAAAACATCCTATAAAAGTTCTTGATTCGTAGTTCCTTTGGGGGAACTTTGGGTTCAAGGACAAGTCCCACATTTGTATGGTATGAAGCCAAGGGTGGAAAACAAACATTCCCACCCGCATCTGATAGGAACAGAGAACATTTAAGAGCTTTGGAATTCTAAAACCCATGGCCTGGGTGTTGGCATCAATCTTATCTAAATTTTAAGGTACCAGGAAATTGCAACATTGAGCTCAACCTATGATCTCCGTTTATCTTAACTTTTCATGCCCCAGGTGTAGCCTCCCTACCGACAGCAGTGTTACATCCTTTGCACAAAAAGACACCGATTGTTGAGTGTGTTCATCGGCCATGTGTTAACAGGAATAATTTCATTTTTAGGTCATGTTACCATAAAAAGACCATTTGCCTTCAGGTAATAATGATCAGGAAAGGAAAGGAAGTTAGCAGTGAATCAGCTTTGCACTTCCATTCATCCTTAAGTGGGGAGGTGCTGCAAAGCTCAAGTTTCTGGTTTTTTCATATTTGTAAATGAACCCACTCCCTAGTTCACAGTAGCCTACAGTACCAATTCCAGCTCATGTGACAATGGAATCCGGCAAGTCCAGATTCTGTAGGGCAGGCCTAGAGGCGAGATGATGCTGTAGTTCAAGTCTGAAGACAGTCTCCTGGAGAATTTCCTCTTCTTTGGGGGAGAAAAGTCTTTTTATTAAGGACTTCAACTGATTGGACGAAGCCCACCCACATTATGCGAGGTAATTAACATTACTTGCAGTTTACTGATTTAAATGCTAATCTCGTCAGAAAAATAATGTTAAATAAACAGAATAATACCTGACCAGTGATCCAGGTTGTGGCCTACCAAGTTGACACATAAAATTAACCATTACACCAGTGCACCATTACACCAAAAGCTCTATCCCTGGGCCCCAACACATCACAACCCTCTCACCGCCCCCAAATGCACCCAGAAAGTAACCATTATTCTAATGGAATCATAATCATTTTTGTATTCTCAAAGACAATTTTATCAGCCAAACCTGCATCCCTAGACATGGCAACTTATTCTTGCCTATTTGTTTCAATTTATTATTCCTTGCTTTGTTTTTTAATATTTATTTATTTTGAGAGAGCATGTGAGAGAGCAGGTGAGGGGCGGAAAGAGAATCCCAAGCAGGCTCCGCACTGTTAGCACAGAGCCCAATGACCGGCTTGATCCCACGAACCTTGAGATCATGACTTGAGCCAAAAATCAAGAGTCAGATACTTAACTGACTGAGCCACTCAGGTGCCCCTAGTATTCCTTCAAACTCTCCTCTAATTCATAGAGCCCACACCATGTCTCTCTTCACCTATAAAGAACTTTGTTAAAGAACTCAGGCCTTCATTATCGTTAATTGGATTATGCATTACATTCTGAATTTTTCTCAGAAGCTTCATATAAGCCCCTATCACGATTTCTGCCAGGTCCGTAGATGGGCTACAAGGCACAGAGCCACACACCTGTGTCTATCGTGTCCAGGAATCCTCGAAGTGGCTCGTAGCAGTCTCTAGAAGGCTATCGAGAGAGCTACGTCTGGATGTGCAAGGCACGGCACAGAGGCAGGGGCAGAGTAGTGCTTCCTTTAGCACTGGTCTCATTGGGCTTCTAAAGTGCACACTCCCAAAGCTCAAGCACTTTTGACGATAATAGGAATGCAAAAGGAATGGGTGGGTGATATGGGAAGGTACAGAAAAGCCAAGTGAAGGATAAGTGCAACAATACTGCAGAGACGTGGGGAAAAGACAAGTTTACTGAAGTAGAACATACAGGAAAGTCCACAAACCATGAGTGTATGGCTGGATAAATCTTCACGAATTGAACATGAGGCTGTGTAGTCAGCATCTCATCAAGACACAAGAGTGTCCTTCTTGCCTTCTTCCAATGATCACCTCCCCTAAAACAGGGCTTCTAATATTACACTTTTTCCTGTTTCTGTACTTTGGATAAATTAGATCATAGAATATATAGTCTTTTGGGGATGGCTTCTTTCACTCATGATTACACTTGGGCCATTTATCTATGTTTCTGCCTAGAGCTGTAAATCACTGATTTGGCATTGTCATATTTGATTATGTGAGAATTTGGATAATTCCAGTTTGGGGCTTATGTGGATAGCACAGCTACAAACATTCCTGAGAATGCCTTCTGGGAGCACATGCATGCGTTTCTGTTGGGTACGTAATGATGAATGAATTTGCAAGTACACGCTCACGTCTAGTTTTAACAGCGCCAAAGAGTTTTCCCACTTGATATTCCTATTGGCAGCTGATTGAAGTTTCCTGTTGCTCCATAGTCTCTTCAATACATGGTAGTTTCTGTCTTTTTGTTTTAGCTATTCTGGTAGCTATGTAGTATTATCACTTGTACGTTTAATTTGCATTTTTCTGGTGACTAAGGAGTTCAGGAAGCTTTTCATAGGTTTATTAGCCAGTGGGATAGCTACCTTCTTTTACAAAGAGTCTGTTCAAGTCTTTTGCTCATTTTTCGGTTGGGTTGTCTTTTTCTCACTGATGTGCAGAAGTCATTTCTATATTTTGGATAGGAGTCATTTGCCATATATACATGTGATATATCTTCTCTCCTTTGGGTTGTTTCATGTAAAGCTTTAATTCAAGATGGACTGGAGCATTTTGAAGCCTGAATGTAACACTGTCCTGTTTATTCTTTGTTTTTTTAAGTTTATTTGAGAGAGAGAGGGGTGGGGTGGGGTGAGGGGCAGAAAAAGAGAGAATCCCAAGCAGGCCCTGGCTGTCAGCACAGAGCCCCACACAGGGCTTGATCTCAGGTACCGTTAAATCATGACCTGAGCTGAAACCTAGAGAACCAGGTATTGAACTGAGCCACCCATGCACCTCACTGTCCTTACTGTAAAGGGAAGTAAGAAGTTAAAGAATCTCTCAGCAAGAGACAGAAGAGGGAGGTATAACAGAATAGGTCCAAGGACAGCAACGGGAACAAAAGAAACTATTTACTGTTTGTACCACCCTCAGCTTCAACTAACACATGCGTGCCTTCATCAAGCTTCTCAGCAACACACAACCACCCTCATTTCCCAGACAACAGAATCAAAAGTCAGGGGTCCCTCCACTGCACCTACAAATGTACCCCAGGTATAGCATGGGTCACTTCTCCAAACTAGCCAGCCCGGGAAACTGCCAGATCTTGAACCCAAGCTACCTGTCACCAAAGCCTAGTGCTGCCACCACAACATTTAACTACCCTGGCTGGCTTCTGATGTGGCTGGAAAAAAAAAAAAAAAAAAAAAAAAAAAAAAGGTAATGCCTTGGCTCACTCCATTGGAAAATTGTGAGTACTTAGGCTAATTTATGATTTTGCTATGCCAGTGAGGAAAAGCATTATTTCCCCACGGTATCTCCAGAGAGACAGCTGTCCAGTGATCTTCATGTGACCTTCTTAGCAACTAGCTCTCTACGAGGGTTTTGATAAATGCTTCCTGGAAGTACAGACAAATAAAGGAATGAGTGAATGCCTGCGTGTAAAGAGAAAACCTGCATTTTAATGTCGGCTTTCTGCAAAAGATACAAGTGATGAACTAGGCTTCTCAGCGTCCTCAGGTGTTATGAAAATAATTCAGGTTTCGGATGTCCACGAAGACGATATCAGGTGAATTATTTTAAGCCGTCACTTCTGAAACGAACCTCTGCACTGACAAAAATAGGCCAGCGAAACAGCTGCAGCAATAAAATGCGCTCCGGGTACTGGCAAGTGTGGCGCCAGTGAAACAGAGCAGGAAATTTCAAGAGCTGGGAGGAGAGACAGCAGGAAGCTCGCTTCAGTTCTCTTGACTTCAGCAAAGGGAGGAAAAGAAACCATGGGCGAAAGGGGCCTTGCGAGGGGCAGATACACCTAATGTGGCCCATCCGAACCAACGTCACATGCGTCTATTTTGATGTCTAAGCACTAGCGCTCTTCTTTAGGGCAATTTCAGAACCGGCACCCCAGGGCATCGAGAGCTAATATAAGCGCAGCCAGCGCCGCTGGGCCGGAAGTACCCAAGTCCTGGCCTTCTAGACAAAAGGGCTGCCGCAGGGGAAACAGCTATTTGGATCGCCAGGGAGGCCATAACAAATTTGAGAAGACGGAGTGCTAGGGTGGCTGAGTCAGTAGAGAGCCCTACTCTTGATTTTGGCTCAGGTTGCGATCCTAGGGTCATGGGATCGAGCCCCGCGTCGGGTTCCATGCGGAGCACAGAGCCTGCTTGAGATTCTCTCTCTCCCTCTCTCTCTGCCCCTCTTCCTCCCCCCCCCCCCCAAAATAATTTTTTTGGAAGATCCTTGGGGTGGAATATCAGGGCACTCTGATTTCATCTCCGTTTTGAGGACTCCATTTACATGTTCAGTCACCTCAAAGCAGTCATTCACTTACTGCATATCCCAGCTTGCCAGTCACAAAATGAGGATGACAATTCCTTCCCTTTATTACTTTATAAATCAAGTAGTTACCTAATGCTCGTAATAGTCTATAGGCCACAAGTCTCTTTCCTAGCAGAGTTCCAAACTTCAAAAAGCTGAGAGGTAAAGTTGTTTCTTAAGTCATTTTGGCAGCTAAACTTCACCTGACATAAACAGGTTTGGTAGTACAAGCTGAACTGAGCTAATTTGAGGCTTTTTATTTATTTAGTCCCATTGGTTGCATATTCCTAAATTTCACTGCAGACATGCCAATGGGATTAAGAATGTTGCTCAAGACCCTTTTAGGACTGTTATCAAGTATATGCAATATATGCTGTTTCAGCTTTCCAAAAAGCCAAAACAATTTCACTTTTAAAGTATATCTGGACAATGGAACTATAGGCTTGCATTACAACAAAGACCATGATATATAAAATATAACCAAATGCCCAAATTTCTTTTAACCATGGTCCAAACTGCTTAGCCTTCAATTTAAATGTTTCCTGAATAGGCATAAACCTACATCTTATTCTCAAACAGGTCACTGGTGGGGTCATTTTATCCATTAAGAACAGACACAGTACCCAAGGCTTATGACCTTTCTAAGGGCCTGCCAAACTGAGAACTGAAAAACAAAGCTATTGTTCCCAAAATACGAAAACAAAATTATAAAATAAAACCTACAAAACATAGCCCACAAAGATCTATAAAACTTAAAATGAGTTCATTTGTCAGTGGTTAAATTTAGTATTCTAAAATATCATAGCATTTGAAAATAAATGTATAGATTCAGTTTTTCTCATTTTGTAAGAATGCTCATGTATGCAAAATAATTGTCAAGAAATGATAGCCTCTCATAACTTCTAGTTGTTCTTGTAGTAAAATGATTACATTATAAAGGCAAAGTAATAAAAATTCTTCTAAATGTTTATAGAAAAATAGGTTTAGTAGGAGATGCAAATGCAATTTAATATGTTTTATATAAATTAGAACATAGGATGCTTTTAATGTTCAGCTTGGCCATGGAAAGAAGTGCCAACTCTGCCAATAAACACTTTAAGGACGATATTAAATATTGGGATTGAGAGTTTCTAGGTATCCTGAGCATCACCTAAGTTTCTTTTACGTTTCCTTAACAGCTTAGAGTTTCCTGGTCCCTTTTCAGTTACAAAGATAACCATCGCTGATCCAACATTACTAGTCTGGAGAACCACTCTGAGAACTAGCTAGACCTAATGCAACCTTCATACTAAACGTCCACTCAGCTTGACCTTTCGATCAAAAGAATTCATCTTCACCTGGATTAGTAAGTTTACTCCAACCCAACTTCAAATGGTGACAAATAAATGCTGGTCTAAATCTCAGGCTGTCGACATAAAAGCGTTATTTCCACAGGCATGAGCGGTTGATCAGATCACAATCCTTAAGCACAGAAATACAATTCTATCACCACATTGTGGAAATGACTTACCTGTCATTGTGGCGTGCCTGACATAGAAAACTAAAATTCTAGGGATTCTTTTGTTTTATCATTTAATACTGTTCTATCACTTACTACTTACAATAAGACCCTGTGGGTTAGCTACAGTATTTTTCTCCATTTTACACATAAGGAAAAAGAGCACAGAGATTCAGTGACATTCCCAAGATCAAGGTAGAGATATAGCTGGGATGTGTATCTAGCTCTGTGTGTCTCCAGAGTCCAAGCTCTTACCATTACTATGGCAGGAATGCCCAAGCTCTCCTATCCAAAGAATAAGCCCCATCAGTCTCCTCATTTTTCCCTTGCTTCCTTGTGAAAGATTACATATGCACACACACGCGCGCACACACACACAGCATATAAAAGATGAAGCTATCTTTGTCTTATAAAGCTGTATCCCACTATGGAACTAAAGACTTTTTAGACAAATAGTATCATTCTGAGGTCAAATCCTCTATCTTATTTCCCAAATTTCAAAGAGGCGTACTTGGAGATTCTGTGGCTGTAAGAAACACAAATAGTTTTATCAAGCTGCACTATAGTGATACAGGAGAGCCTGAAGCACAAGACAGCAGCCAAGCCAATGAAACCATTGTTGCTTCTCCAGCCAGCAATCAGCAACCCAAGAAGAAAGGCACTAAGTCTATCTCCACTGAACCACAAATTGCTAAGAACCACTACGTGGCTTTTATTGTCTTTATTTCTAGATTTCCCCCTGCTTGAAGTTATTAGCACAGAGGGCTTCTCTACCTCAGGCATTCACATATACTGTGCTAATGGGCATTTACACTGATAAGTAGATTCATAGCTAATTAACACCTCTGGTTTCCCCAACTTCTTCCATTTTCCACAGTCCCCAAAAACAACAAGATGTCTCCCCATTTATTCCACTGAAGACCCCCATAGGCCCTAAGACTACAGATTATCTTAAAGAGCACCACTGATGTAGCCATGCTTCCCTTAAGGCAGAAGTGAAGAAGTCACCTACTCTGGGTGACAGCATGTCATGGCCACCATCAAGGTGTTAACATCAGATGAACCCAGCAATCTCTTGTTCAGCTCATGATTTCTTCCCACAGCCAAACATTTATTCATTACCTATTTACTCTCGAGTGGCCTCTAATACCTACTAATGCTCCAATAATAGCCCATTCACTGCTGATCCAGTAACAGGGGCTTTTAAATCTCCATTTATGATTAAATGAACAAAAATAATATAGAAAGGGTATAAGAGCCTGTTTCCAAGCCTCATTTGTAAAATTCGTTTATTTTGAGAGAGAGAGCGCGCGTGCGCATAAGCATACGCATGTGTGAATCGGGGGAGGGGCAGAGAGAGGAGAAAGATTATCCCAAGCAGGCTCTGCATTGTTGGCACTGAGCCTAACTCCAGGTTTGATCTCACAAAGCATGGGATCATGATCTGAGCCAAAATCAAGACTCAGACAGTTAACCGACTGAGCCACCCAGACACCCCATATAAGCTTCATTTTTTATTTCAATATTAATGATACATTTTAATAATTTTACATAAATCCCACTATTTACTATAACACAAGACTCCTGAAGAAACCTGAGCTTACTCCTTAAACAAAGTCATTAAGTATTTGGCTGCTAAGATAACACAGCTCTATCAATGACTTCTCTCTTCTGTCAACAACTATCTTCAAAGAACTCAAAGGTGCTTTAGTCTAAGTGGGTTCTTTTGACTGGATAAATGCATTTGTATTGAAGTGAGCAAAGACTATCTTAACACAGGTTATTATGTTCCACAGAATGTTTGTAAGTCAAAATATTGAATGCCTTCAAAACTACATGTGAAAATAGCCAGAAAGGCATCACATTAGATAGCAATACATATTTCTCAGTACATTCAACAGCTTTTTTCCTCCAAACGTGAAACAGATTTGTCTTTTAGTATCCAATGATGGGTGGTTTATATTTGTGAGTCCTATTATACAAAAATTCTTAATTTTTGAGCAGTGAAATCATATATGGGGCAGCACAGTGGTCACTTCATGAGGGATTTCTGGTAACTGAGCCATTTTGCATAACAGGAGATACAGCAACTAATCTCACCAGGGCTTATGCTTATTAAAGAGAAAGTCAAGTGTAATTACTGGCACTATTTAAGTTGTTTTCTTTCCCCTTCCTCTATTTTCTCCCAGCTTTTTTTTTTTTTCTGATAGCAGTCACTGGAATTGTTCATTTTAGAGTTGAAATGAAACTATATGAATAAAATGCCTGCCATGTAACAGTCTCAGTCTCTCTCTCTCTCTCTCTCTCTCTCTCTCTCTCTCTCTATTCCTTAGCAAAATACCCTCCAGGTCCATCCATTTTATGGCAAATGGTAGGATTTCATTCTTGTTTACTGTTGAGTAACATTCTACTACAGATATATATACACATTTTTTTCCAATATATGAAATTTATTGTCAAATTGGTTTCCATACAATACCCAGTGCTCATCCCAAAAGGTGCCCTCCTCAATACCCATCACCCACCCTCCCCTCCCTCCCACCCCCCATCAACCCTCAGTTTGTTCTCAGTTTTTAACAGTCTCTTATGCTTTGGCTCTCTCCCACTCTAACCTCTTTTTTTTTTTTTTTTTCCTTCCCCTCCCCCATGGGTTTCTGTTAAGTTTCTCAGGATCCACATAAGCGTGAAAACATATGGTATCTGTCTTTCTCTGTATGGCTTATTTCACTTAGCATCACTCTCCAGTTCCATCCACGTTGCTACAAAGGGCCATATTTCATTCTTTCTCATTGCCACGTAGTACTCCATTGTGTATATAAACCACAATTTCTTTATCCATTCATCAGTTGATGGACATTTAGGCTCTTTCCATAATTTGGCTATTGTTGAGAGTGCTGCTATAAACATTGGGGTACAAGTGCCCCTATGCATCAGTACTCCTGTATCCCTTGGGTAAATTCCTAGCAGTGCTATTGCTGGGTCATAGGGTAGGTCTATTTTTAATTTTCTGAGGAACCTCCACACTGCTTTCCAGAGCGGCTGCACCAGTTTGCATTCCCACCAACAGTGCAAGAGGGTTCCTGTTTCTCCACATCCTCTCCAGCATCTTTTACACCACATTTTCTTTATCCACTGACAGACACTTGGGCTGGTTCCATGTCTTGGCTATTTTCAAAAATGCGACAATGAACACGGGTGTGCAGATATCTTTTCAGGATACTGATTTCATTTATTTTGGATAAATACCCAAAAGTGGAATCCTAGATCACATGGTATTTGAATTTTTAAGTTTCTGAAGAACCTACATACTCTTTTCTACAGTGGCTGCACCAATATACATTGCCTCCACCAGTGCACGAGGGTCCCTTTTTTCAGTGCCACCTCTTAGAGCAAACATAAATTTCAGTAACACCAGAAGTAATCAGAAAGACAGAAATTAATTCTATAAACTAAACATAAATGGCACCGGAGCAAACACAACAGCTGTGATTGAGCAGGCCTCCCCCACCCCTGAAAGTCTGTGTGTAGCAATGAACTCCAGATGTTCCTGGGGAAAACCAGCTCAGGCTCAAGCCACACTGCAACCGGTGAGACAGAGAAGCAAAGTTAAGAGTAGATACTAAAACTAAGCAAGATGTGGAGCTCAGCCCAGGAGATCCACAAAGTTCAAGTTCGGGCTTGTTTTGGGAAGCACAGTAATTAGCAAGAGGGGTTGGGGGCAGAAAGAAGGTACAGTTGAGCCAGCCCACACGTCAGAGAGAAGGTCCAGGTGACTGCTGAGAACACGGAGAGCAACTAAAGTACATCTTGGTTCCCGGACAGGTGTTCATAAAGGACTAGATTCAATTCCTTGGACTGAGGTGAGAGCTCTGCCAAGAGTTAGCTAGGCGAGGAGGCCTAAGAGTCAGAAGAGCAAAGGGTTACGATCATTCACTCAGAAACACAAGCACATCTGTGTTGGACTTCCAGCTCTGTTACTCATTAGTAATAGTAAGTACTTATTAGGTGGTCACAGTAGCAGGTAAGCCGGTGTTCCAACCCAGAGGGAGGGTTTAGAGAGTAAGTTAACTGTGCAGACTACAGCAGAGGGTTTAGTGCAGGAATGCAGGCCTGGACTTGGTCAACATGGGGAGCCAGTGAAGGGTGGGAGTGGGAGTGGTAGCCCCAGGGCTGGCTTCATAGTTGTGCCATCTTTCCTGCCACACACAGGGTGTGTGCTTTGTTTCTAAGCATAGGGTCCCACACTTGGTGTGATGCTTTGCTGTCATAATCTTGACATTCGCAGTAATTTTTTACTTTTTGCACCAGACCCCACAAATTACATAGCTGGTCCTGGGTAGGCCATTCAGGGCACGAAAGACCTTTCAGACACCAAAGATCTTGCAAGCAACCACAGAGGTTGAGATAAGGCTTCACTGACTACGGCTGGCTTCAACTTGCATGGCAAGACCCAGGATCCAACTCTAGGGGATGGAAAAAGCCAAGAGCAGAACAAACTAGACATGGGAGCAGGGATGCTATGAATAATTACCCCAAGACAACACAAGGGATCACCTGTGATGCTCCTGGTCAAATGGGGAGAAATGGTCACCCTCCAAATAAGTCATTCTAGCAAAGTGTTCTGAAGTTATACCTACAGGGCCAAGTTGGCAATAAATACAGAAGCTACTATCATGACCACAAAGCACTGTGTTCATAGAAAATTCAGATCTAATTTTGGAGGTGGGGGTGGGGAAAGGGTAGTTATGATCTTATCTTTCAAAGGATGGTCAAAACAGAATCATATTTTACATAGCCAAAACTTATGTTTGAAAAGCTGCCCATATGGTAATAATCGTTGCAGCTGGGTAGATGAGTACATGAAGTTCATTACACCATTCTCTCTACTGTCATGCATGTTTGGAAATTTCATAAGAACCATTTTTAAAAGTAAAAAGAAAGAAAACTAACTTAGATTTTTCTGTTGATATTACATTGAATAACTATTTCTTAAGTCCCCCAATAAATTATTTTGTTAACAACTTGCTATAAAATTACTTCAAAAAATAAACAGGAAAACAACTTGATTTGAGAATGATTTTTGTGTCAAGTGTTCTCAAATTACCCAAGTAAATAAACAGTGCTGGTGCCAGAATTTCTACATTGAGGGATTTAGGGATATAAAACTAATTGGAGAAAAAAAGATCAGAAATTCTGTCTTGAGGCTCTGTTTACATAGAAATCGCATTATTTTTATTTAGATTTCAAGTTGATTTTGAATAGCCTGGGATGGATGTGATGGAGCTTATGGGAAATTAAAGCTCTTGTATTAGTCACAAGAGGTTAGACGGTACTACAGATCCAAATTAACTCCAAATCTCAGTGGCTTAGGAACAACTAAGGCTTGTTTCTGGCTTGTGCTGCTGCCTGTCAAGAATTAACAAGGATCTCTGCTCCCCGCGTTCACCCAAGGGATCCAAGCCAGTGGAGACTCTGCTATCCAGTAACTGTGTGTGGAACACATGGCTTCCTCTATCCCTGGGTCAGGCAGTAGAGACTAGAGAATCACACATTGTCTCAGAATGTAAGTGACACATCGCCTCCACTACCAATTCACTGGCTGAAAGTTGTGATATGGCAACATCTGACTGCGGGGGGGGGGGGGGGGGTCAAATGGAATATTCTGTTAGGATTATTGTCACCACAAGATCCCAAGCACTGCTTTGGACACTGCAAGAAGAGTACAGCTCATGATTTCTGGGGTCTTCAATCCTAGAATCCGAGCTACACACTCCATGAGAATGAAAATGTCATTGGTATGTCTGGAAATATTTGTTCAACAAATTATAATGAAAAGAAGATTACAGGGTGAAATTTCCAACTTTTTCAAATACTAAATAGTATTCATTTTCATTTAAGAGGCATGATTAATTCAAATGAATATTAACAATTCATTCAAACCAGTCTAGCTGACCTTTTAACTGCCAATACTTTCCTAGCCATTGCTATGGATAATAGTAATGTTCATTTTAAGATGAATAATTGTTTTAGTTACCTATTCTTGTGCAACAAACTACCACCTAGGCTCAGTCGGGTGGTTTCACTTGGGGTCTATTGTCCAATTACAGTTAAATGGCGGCTAGGGTTAGAATCATCTGAAGGCATCTTTTCTCATAGGTCCAATACCTCTTCTGGGATGGCTGAAACAGCTGGGAACTGGCTGGGCGTCTCTTTGCACAGCCTCTCCACAACACTAGCTTGGGCTTCCATGTAGCATGGCATTCTCAGGACAGTTGGGCTTCTATCAAGCAGATAGCTTCTCCTAGCATAAGCATTTGTTAAGAGCGCGAGGCCAAAATGGCAAGGCTTCTTAGCACCTACACGTGGAAGTCCACAGTGTCACCTCATTGCACTCCATTGAGTCACAGGACCAGCTAAGCTCCAAAGAAAGGAAAGAACCCAAAGGTGTGAGTAGAAGTGCTTCAGTGGGGTGCCATCTTTGGTGACAAGCTATCATTAATCAGCTATTTCATTTAATCAGATCCTAATTTCCTACATTCTAAATATTTTCAACTGCGCATCCACATTTCTAAGGGTTTATGTTATGTCAGGTTTGCATTTCCATTTTTTCCTTATCTGCAAAAAAAAAAAAAAAAACAAAAAAAAAACAACAAAACAAAAAACAAAAACAAAAAAACAAAAAGAAACAAAAAACCTATAGGGGCACCTGGGTGGCTCAGTTGGTTCAGCGTCCGACTTCGGCTCAGGTCTTAATCTCTTGGTTTGTGAGTTCCAGCCCTGTGTCGGGCTCTGTGCTGACAGCTCAGAGCCTGGAGCCTGCTTCAGATTCTGTGTCTTCCATCTCTTAGCCCCTCCCGGCTCATGTGCTCTCTCAATAAACGTTAAAAAAATTTTTTTTAATTGTAAATAGGACATGACAGTTTGCAAAGGCATAAGAATTGGTATCACAAATCTGCCCTGATCTCTAGATTTATAATGCTAGGATGTCAACTGGATGTCAACTCCAGTTAAGAATGTTGCCACTTTGCTATTCTGGTCAAATTCTCAAATATGAGAGTGCTAGCATTGGGAGGAATACAACAATCGGGGAGGATAGTGCAGGTCTTCCATTTTACATGTACAATCATATAAAGTGTGTGTGTGCGCACGTGTGAGTGTGTGCAAGAGTGCGTGCTGTCTAGAATAGGTGGTCTGGCACTAGAACCCAGGCCAGGAAGTTCCCTACTTAACAGAAATTATTCACAGAACATAAACACCAGATTAGAGAAGCTTACTTCATAACCCTAACCTTTACCAAGGAAGACAAAAACAAGGCTGCTCCATAATTATATCCAAGCAGAGAGAAAAACAAGACCACTCTTCAAATCACTAAAGTGACCAAGCATCTCTCTCACCCAGGTAATATCAATGACTTCTGCTTCTTTGTCACTTACTATTTTACCCTTGTTCCACTGATCCCACCACTTTCTAGATAAAATTATCAAGATACCCAATCAGATTTACCCCCGCTTCCTAATAGTACTCAATCCAGAACAAACCTCACTTCCTCGTGCCTCACCAAAATCGTCTTTCCCAAGTCTAATTCCATAATAAATCCCACCCAACAATACTCTCTTACTCAGATTTCCCTCATTTTGCATGCTATCCTGTCTTATTTGATGCAGCAAACAACAACAAGCAACAACTCTAAATCTGTTTTCACACATGTGTGTTCCTGGTAGTCTTTGGTTAATGAGTATTATATAGTAATAATAACTTCATGTAACATATGAAAGGCTATTTATTTCAATTGACAAGTTCAGCAAATGCACACACAGACAAAGGGGGTCAGTTTCGCTTGGAATCCTGAACCACCATCAACTCGAAGTTTACATTTGTCCCCATTGACTGTGGAGCACCAGGCACCCATACATATACCCATGTTCCCAACAGTGGTGTTTCATACTGAAATCTCACGGCCGCCATAATAATCTCAAATGCCTAACACAGAGAACATAAAGGAACAACATCAGATTGATCAATGATTCAAAGTGTAGACTCTCCTGGCCTCTGACAGCCCATACTTCTCCTACCACAAAGCTTGTTGTTATCAGAACTAATAGAGATGAGGTGACATGCGTTTACCTCAATCATTTCACAATTATCAGCTTTGATGTGAACCTCAGTTAAAGAGAGGGTAGAAACTGATGATTTGGAGAAAAGACAAAAAAAATCTATGGATTTGAGGTCCCTCTTTCCCCATTCTATCCATGCTGTTATTTCATAGAATTCATTGCATTCGTCCAACAAATACTTCCTGAGCTCCTACCATATGCTGAGTACACAGATTTTCATATACAAGTATGAAAAATTATTAAAGATAATCCAGAAACGATACTCACTCTAGCCTTTTACCAATGGGCTGAACCCACCTGCTCTTTAGCATGCAAACAGCGATGTGATCTCTCTTCCCTCCTTGAACACCAATCTGTCCAGATAACTGAAACTTCTACTGTCAACCTTGCATTCTGCCAGGTCTATCTGCTGCTGGAAAATAACAATGCTGGAAAACCGGGTTGAATTCTCTTAAGTAAACTGTCACTCCTTAATGTACCGTATCTTTCCCAAAAATTCATTAGTCTTCCTTTTAAGGAGATGAGTTTTAATGTTCTTCCTATCAAGGGCTACTCTAAACACCGAGTTTACAAAGTTACAAAGTTTAAAGGGCTAGGAAGACATCAATCAATCGATTGATAATTGCTGACCAAAACTTTACACTGAGTTTTTAAGGCCTGGTGCTTGGATTGGTACCAATTAGCCAAAAGAAAAACTCTCCATTTCTAAATCATAGGAAGATAGTGACTTCATATTTATAAGGAATGTGCTAAATAAGAGATAGAACATATGATGGGAAATAAGAAACTTTTCAAAAGAGAAGTACACAATTTGTGTAAAAAAATTGTAATTTCAGTTTATCACCTGTGCTTTGGATTTGAAGACAGCAGTCAGCCAGTCACCATTCTTCTATATGTCACTTATTCAAAATTCAATTCATAATGACTTCTATTTCATAGATACTTGCATGCATATAAAACTTTATGTGCATTACATATAAACTGCAAAGCATAGGAAAAGATATTTTTACAAAGAGGTTCTCAAAGTATTCCAAGTAAAACACTAAACTGGTGCATCTTAAATAAATGGCATGTTTTTAAATAAAATGTATTAATGAATATATTAAGATCTGTGTTTTGAAAGTTGTCTGTTTTCAAATAGACTGATCTATACTTGAGTGGATATAAGTACTTGTTTCAACGAAGAAAGTTAACTGCGCAAAAACAACTTCAGAGTAGAGATACCTAGAGGCCAAAAAGTTGTGTTTTGGTCAGTACAAAACAGAACTACAAGTGAAAATGGGTTCAGTGGCTTTAAATTAGTCTAAAAACTTTAAGGAGATAGTACTGCCCAATGGTTAAAAGACTAGCGGGCAGCCACTCTGGAAAATAGTAGGGAGGTTCCTCAAAAAGTTAAAAATAGAGGACTACCCTACAATCCAGCAATTATACTACTAGGTATTTACCCAAAGAATACAAAAATACAGATTCAAAGGGACACGTGCACCCCAATGTTTATAACAGCACTATCTAAAATGGCCAAATTATAGAAACAGCCCAAATGTCCATCAACTGATGAATGGATAAAGAAGATGTGGTATATAAAAACAATGGAATAGTACTCAGCCATAAAAAAAAGATCAATGTTGTCATTTGCAATGACATGGATGGAGCTAGAGAGTACTTTACTAAACGAAATATGTCAGACAAAGACCAATACCATATGATTTCATTCATATGTGGAATTCAAGAAACAAAGCAAACAAGCATAGGGGAAAAGAGAAAGATGGGGGGAATCAAGAAACAGATTCTCAACTATAGAGAGCACACCAATGGTTACCAAAGGGGAGGTGGGTGGAGTGATAGGTGAAATAGGTGATGGGGACTAAGGAGTGCACTTGTGAGCACAGGATGTTGTATGGAAGTGTTGAATCACTAAATTTTACACCTAAAACTAATACGATACCACATGTTAACTAACTGGAATTTAAATAAAAGCTTTTAAAAAATAATAAATCTAATCGAGCAGACAAAAAAGAAAAAAATTCTAGGGTGCTAGAATCGAACAGAACCAACCCTGTGTGTCACTGGACAAGTTAATTAAATGTTCAGGTTGTCAACTCCCTCAACTATAAAGTATCACCTCCTATCATAGAGATAGAGGACTAAATGAGATAATGCATGACAAGAAATTAGCGACACCACACACGAAACATTCAGTAAAGGTGAGGTATGATGATAATGATTAAGAAGGAATGGTGAAGATATTGATTCTCAACTAAGCCCCTATCTACCTGTGTACCGATTCATTACTGTATTTGTGTCTGAGGTTTGCAAATAGTGTTCTGAAGACAAATTGAAAAAGATCCACTTTTCCTAGTGAATATAAATCCATGACAGTTTCTTTTCTAAACTGTTCTGCTGATGCTGAAAATAGAGGAAGACACAAAGCTAGAAGCCAGGATCAGAAGACAGGATCAAGTTACAGTTGTCCTTTCTCCCTCAAGCTGAGAATTTGTGTATGTACGTTCAAGGACTGAAGCCAATAAGCCTATTATATTGCAAACACAAAAGACAAAGGTTTTGGTAATAAACACAAATTTAGAAGGGAAGGATTAGCGCATGAGTGACAAAGAAGAGGAATAATTATTCTGTGTGGGATAGGGGTATAAAAGGATTACCACCCACTAGGCCAGCTCAAGAGAATAAATCTCAAGAGTTTTCAGCAGCTACAAGTCTGGTGAGCCCGTAAATATCCACCTAATAGTTCTGAAATTAAAACCCACTGTTACAGGACCATAGAAAAAAGTGCATCATACCATGGTAGGTGTATCTGTCAGAAAACAGAAAGAAAAAAAAAAAATGTTGGGAAAATGGAGCCCATACCAGACCACCGAAGAGAAGGAATTTCATATAGGGAACTAGTCATAAGACTACTGGGAAAGCAAAAAAAAAAAAAAAAAAAAAAAAAAAAAAGGCAGGGAAGAATGCGGGACACTGCCACCTCCCTTGACACTGGGGGAACCAGTGGGATGGTGCACAGAGGCCAGAAGCCAGGGCTGCCTCACTGTAGCTGGATCCACACAGAGGCTCAGAACATGGAGATATACTGTCCAAAGCAACAGCAAGGGGGGAAATATGTCCTGGTTTTTCCCTTCCTATCTCTTTCCAACTTGCGAACAATGACTCCAATTGCGAAAACCTACTTAGTACTCAGTTAAGAAGGAAGCCTGGGAGGGGCGCCTGGGTGGCTCAGTTGGTTAAGCATCCGACTTCAGCTCAGGTCACGATCTCACGGTAACGTGAGTTCTCTGGGCTGATGGCTCAGAGCCTGGAGCCTGCTTCCGATTCTGTGTCTCCCTCTCTCTCTGCCCCTCCCCCGTTCATGCTCTGTCTCTCTCTGTCTCAAAAATAAATAAACGTTAAAAAAAATTTAAGAAAAAAAAAAAAGGAAGCCTGGGAAAGCAGATGTCAAGAGATGGACGTGGAGTAGATCTGAAAGAAAACAAATGACCGGCACAATAGGCAAACATCAAGGAAACTTACCAAATAGATAAAAGGTACCACTCCTTTCGGTTAGGGTCAAAGGGGATCCTCAGTACAAAAGAGATGTCACCATTATTAGTTTTAATCAGGCTACCATTTGGAAATGCCATCGAATAAAGCCCCCCAGCCAAAATGGCAGTGTTAAGATTAAAAATCTGCCAATGTCACCACATTTGCTTCAACATGTGAGAAGGTAAAAATGAAAGCCCTTTTTGGTAGCTCTTCCACTCTTGGATTTCACATACAGGTAAGAATTCAAAGAACACATTGGGAAATCTGTACAGGATGGCTACCGTTTTAATTTGGCTGGGATATCACAAAGTACACAACAACCATCTAATCATTCCCAAAGTTCTTTTAAAAAGATCACTGTAATATCGGAGAAACAAAAGGATCTATTCTAAGAATTAAGAACTGTCCCAATACAACCCTTTCCACTTTTCTCGTTTCCTTGCAGCATGCGAAAGGTTTGCAGGGACAGCAGAGTCACAGATTCACTCTTGACAATCTCACAGGTACGTTCTCAGAAGAACCGTGTTGGCTTATAAAATGGAGTCCATTCTAGGGGGGAAAAACCCATAGAATGGTCGGCCATCTGAAATCGTTTAACCTTGGACAATATATTCTGCATCTCACTTTCCTTAGACTGTCGAGACTAGATTAGAACATCTCTCCATCTTCAGGTTGAGTGCAGAGAGGGGAGGAGCAACTTGCTCAACCCAGTCTCTAGAAAGTGGGAGAACAGAAATCACCAACACTGATTGAAGTCCAGGGGGCATTTTCAGGAAATGGAGTAAGTAAAAGGAAACTGGATATTCAAAGCAATCTCCCTAGGGGCGCCTGGGTGGCTCAGTCGGTTGGGCGTCCGACTTCAGCTCAGGTCATGATCTCGCAGTCCGTGAGTTCGAGCCCCGCATCGGGCTCTGTGCTGACAGCTCAGAGCCTGGAGCCTGTTTCAGATTCTGTGTCTCCCTCTCTCTCTGACCTTCCCCCATTCGTGTTCTGTCTCACTCTATCTCAAAAATGAATAAACGTTAAAAAAAAATTAAAAAAACAAACAAACAAACAAACAAGCAAAGCAATCTCCCTAGACTGGTACCACGGCCCCTCTTCCTGGGTCACCTTTTTTCTCAGCTCACACTCACAAAATATATCCTTCCAAAGTTACCAGAAACTACAGCATCCACACCAAGCTGATGCCAATGGAGGAAGAGATCACCTCAACTTTATTTCTACCCATCAGTCAACATAGAAATAGGCACTGTGATCAATTATTGCATAATGGAAGAACGTGTTTCTCTCATTAATTTCTTTCATTTTTTTTTTTTTGCTAAGTTTCAATTTCTAACGGCAGAGAAAAGATAAAAGGGAGTATACAAAGAGTTCTCACATTATGCTGATGTTAAGAGTATATTATCGCCAATAGTAAGTTTCTATAGAAAGTCAATAAAATGTGGGAGAAAATGTGAATATAAATCATTTATTATGTGCTCCTGCTATAGTCGCTGCAGCTTGCATAAGTGACCTGGAAAGTCTAAGAATTCTGATCATTCTAATAAAGCCAAAAAACAAATGGGAGTGTATTCCTTGTTGGTCTCCTAACTAGAAGGTAACTTAAACCCCAGTCCTACTCAGCTTTAGCTTTAGAGTCTAACGTTAGTGTTCTCCCCAAGTGCTGCTTCCAGGGGAAGCCCCTGTGGTCACAGCGTACCACCTGTAAAGACTGCTCGCCAAGCAGAAAGATCCTGTTTTGTTTATACACTGAGGCATAACCGCACTGTGCTGGCCTAACCTCCCCTAAAGAGGCTAAATAACGTTCAGTATCGTTTGCCCTAAATGGAGGTTGTTCATCACCCTGAGTAACAAAGCAAAAAAAGCGACTCTTTATAACACTAGTATATTTTCAGATATATTGGTGCATACACTCTTAGAGCTCCATGTGCCATACACATACACACATGTATGTACATATGCACAACCATGGGAACACACACAATTTCCGGGAACAGAAGGGAAAGAGGGATCATCTTTGGTTGAAGAAAAAAAACAAAGGCAAAATTCTTTCACACTGTAACTGCCGGGTAGACTTCATTAGCTATGCGCGGAGGAAGGCTTCGAATGTGGAATTTCGACACTTCCCTGTCCCTGTCCCCCTCATGTAGCGCTGAACCCAGACTTGAGGTGCAGAGAAGTAACCACTGCTGAACTCCACAGCCCTCTGCTGAGGGGCCAAGTTCAAGGCGAGAACCAGCAAGAGCCCAGGACCCTCCACATTTGCCCCGTGACCAAGTAATTGTACTGTGGAGCACACTTCAAGGAAAACGAGCACATCAAGATCCTTTGAAAGAGCATGTTACCTGATGTGGCTGCGAACTGGACCATCTGCTATAGGAAGGAACACCCGAAGACTTGCTGGCCGAGCTTCTCTGGAAAAGGGAAGGGGGAAAAAAAAAAAGAAAAGATTTCATGTTGTCACACGAACCGAATACACTTTATATTTCTCTAAACGAATTATTTATTCAGTGTCTACAGCTCCAAAGATTAACACAATCTTAGATGCTGTCTGAACTGGATCTCGGTTTCATTTCTTTTAAAACGCATTCTCCTCAGCAAGAATAATACAAACACTAAAGCTGAAACATCTGGATCCAACTCTCAGCGTGCGCTCATTGTTTGACCTGCCGCGCGTCACCCAAATGCTCGGTGTCTCAACTTTCCCTTCAGCGAGACTCAGGTAATAATTCTTACGGCACGGGATTCTTGGGAGGATCCAATATGGTGACAGTTGTGAAGCAGTTCATCCAATAAGGTGCTAGACACGTATGAAGCCTTAATTCAACATGCAGGAAATCAGGCCCATTATTCTAAGTTTCCACGTGCAACACACTGGCATACGAATATCCACATATTTGAGTCAGTTATTCTTTTTCTTCAATTTATCTATTTGGAGAAACACCGAGTGAGCACATGAGAGCACACGCACAAGCCAGGTAGGGGCAACGAGAAGGAGAGAGAAAACCCCAAGCAGGCTCCACGCCATCAGCACTGAGCTTGACCAGGGCTCGAACTCACCAACTGCAAGATCACGATAACCTGAGCCGAGATCAAGAGTCAGACACTCAATCGGCTGAGCCACCCAGGCACCCCAGTTATTATCATAAAGAGAACGTCACCTTAGGAAAGGCCTTACCATATCATCACTACAAGCTCCCTGAACTTGTGATATGCCACAAACTCACTGCAGATTAGCTCCCCCACAGTCATTCTTAACACCATGTTTCTTGGACTGCTTCTACCATCAAGGTTTAAACAACTACAAACCCACTTTCTCGGCAGTCCTTCCCTCTACTCCTGGCCAGTGAGAAGTGAATATAATTTTGGAGGTGTGAGATGGGAGAGAATTCTGGGAAAACCTTTTGCTCTCCTGATAAAAGGGAAAAAGATAAGGCTCATACCTTCACCACCACTCTTCTTTCTAAATACAGATGCGCTACACAGAGCTGGAATAACTATTCTGTGACCTCGAGGAAAAGGCCAAGAGAAGAGCAGAGATGCTAACCTGAATTAATCTTGTTCCGCAGTGACCTACGGCTTCAGACTGCTACTTCTGCCTGAGCCCTCCTTGCGTAATTGACTATAATCACCTTTTCCGTCACTTGTAGAAACTCGCGGATGCTTCACGGCAGAGGCATGAAGATGTGAAAGCAATTGGTATGTTTCGAGAATGATCAATAGGCCAATATAGTCCCGCCAACTTTCGTACACCCCATCACTGCATTCCATCTGCCTTTCGGGACCCCCGTGTACTTCTGTGCTGGCCTTTGCTGTTCCTGACAGCTTTCCTGAATCTCTGCCACAGGGAGGTTGGCATGCTGGCTAAATGTTATGTTCTGCCTGCTCAATTCAACTTCCCTCCAGCATCTGCCCATCTGAAGAGGCAGAGTTGGGAGCAGCTCTCCTGCCCCACTGAGGCTGATGGGATTGGACCCTATAGCACAGTGTGAGAAGCATTTCCGTGTTCCACTTGGATAAAGGGAAAACTATCAACAAAGTGGCGGAAAGTTAAACTAAAAGCGTAATCGCACTTCCTCAAGGAGAAGCAGTAGCAATGAATTTCAAATGTATCAGACTTTACCAGCACATGTCGGTGTGCCTTCTCTAATGCCGTTTTCCTAATTGTGAAATAAGGATAATTTAGATGGTCTCCGTGCTCCCTCCTTATCCAGCCCCAGATCTATTCAATTAAAGGGTTCTATACTTTCAGAGTATATAAATTACTGATTATAGATTCAATTCCTTTCAATGCCGAGGAAACATCTTCACCTCTGTTAACTAGAAAATGCTAATAATCCAGAATAGCCCTTTGCTTGAATATGTAGCAGATCTTGGCTTCCTTCATTTGTAGGAAGGGGCTGTTAGCTGATTTTCTAGTCCAACAATTTGGGCTTCAGAAGAATCTCTTCAAGTCTCTTTAAATCGTAAGATTTTGGAATCCACCATCAGACTAATCAAGACATCACAGAGTGAGGACATAATTTATCAGTTTTGAGCCACAATACAGGTTTCTAAAACTGTAACAATAATTTTTATACTGAGTATCAGGAAAATAATTGTGTTTATTTTAATTAAGATAGAACTGACATAACATTGTGTAAGTTTTAAGGTATTTGTGTTGTTTCAAAACATCTATGTATTGCAATAGGATTACCATCATACTGTATAATTATTCCATAAAATATATGTATTATGGATAATACATATACTTTATCCCCTCATCTCCTGACGGACACTTAAGTTCTTTCTACATCTTGGCTACTGTGAAAAGTGCTTCAATAAACATGACGTGAGTCTATCTGTTGGATATCCTGCTTTCATCCTCTTTGGGTGTGTACCCAGAAGTGGCAATACTGGATCATATGGTAGTTCTACTTTTAGTTTTTTGAGGAACCTTCACACAGTGTTCCACAGTGGCTACACCATTCCCACCAACCGTGTGCACGAGGCTGCCCTTTTCTCCACACCCTCACCAACACTTGTGAGCTCTTCTTCAAAGTTTTGGTTTTGTTTTGTTTTTAATCAGAATAAAATTATGATCATCCAATTCAAGACATGAGCACTAACATTCGACAAATATTTCACAGAAAAGGGAGATGTGTGATGTGCAGCGTCTGACCCACATCATTAAAGAACCTTGAAGGGGGAAGGACAGAAAATGGGCATTTATATGTAACAACCACCCAACGTGAAATGCAAGCTCTCCCTTCTTGATAAGTGCCCACGCTTACCTTTCTTCTAAAGGTCAAGTGTAATTAACTGTATCATGGTAATTGTAATCTATTGTGATCCACACACTTCACATCCTTTCTGGCACTAAGGATAAATGTAAAAGGCCAGAGAAACAACAAAATAACTGGGCAACATTAATTGCAAATTTTAAAGACAGGACCAGGTCTAGAATTGCAGCCTTGCTTCTGATGGAGGCGACTGTATTCAAAAAATCAGTCTCACAGCACAACACAAAATCTCGTTGGGTTTCTTTGATGTCCTTTTGAATTAACTAGCCACAATGTGTGGTTTGGATTTCAGCCTGGACCAAAATAAACTCACCTGACAAACCAGAAGTAATTGATCCTATCTTCATTTCCCCCCTCTTGGTGCCCTTAGCAACCAGTGGTTAATCAAAGGGCAGTACCCAGATCGGAATAATGAGGCATGCTGGCTTAAAATGCATATTCTCTGACCCCAGGAATTTACGAATCTCTGGAAGTGGGATCCAGCAATTTACATTTTTAAGAGGCTCTTCAGTGGATTCATATTTAGTCTTGGAAGCAAGGAAACATCTCCGAATACTCCCAGCACACACTTCTTTTGCTGTATGCATCCAGTGAAGAACAAGGATGATGATGAGTAGAGGTATCAAGACCCAAGGATATTATTGATAGCATTTTTTTAATCTAAAAAAGATAAAACGAACTCTCAAACTCCAAAGAAATACTTCTGGAAATTGTGGGAAGGCGCCTGAGGAAAAAGAATCTTATTTTTAATCTACTGATATAGATTGAACCTTCAGCCACCACAGCCCAATTAAATGGCTGGGTAGGAGTTTCAGTTTAGACACCCAATGCCTGCCCTTGGAAAACCTCCCCTGAATATCAAGAATGGGCTACTGTCCTTCTGATATGTTTCCAGCACATCTGCGCTTGCCGCCTATCAAAAAGTCCTAGGACACTCTCTTGTAACTGCCTTCTAAATGCAGTTTCCTCTTGTAGACTGTACATTCCACAGGTTATAGGGGAAAGTGGGGAGCAAGCTGGGGATGCGTCTCATGGACTAATGTAACTAGGCACGTCTGTGCTTGGGATACAGTAAGTGCTCAGTAAACACCAAATTAAATAGGTTCAATTTGTGAGTGTGGACAGGAGACTGCTTCCGCAGGAGACAGTGGCTACAGAACTAACACTCCCAGGGACAAATGCAGCAAAAGTTGATAGAATTCCAGAGCCCCAGTGGCTACTATGATGTCTTAGAAAGGGTAACACCAGTGGCCCAGACTTCAGGGTATTCGAGTGGGGAGTACCCTGATTCGGCTTCACAGAAAATAGCAATTGTTCAAGTCAGTAGGGCAAGAAATAAGGGAAATGGCAGACACCACATTGAAGTTGAGAGTATTGGTTAATGGACACATGTTATCCCGTATAAAATGTCTCAGGAATGCTGTGAGATAACCGCCAAAGACCTAGATGATCTACAAAAGCAGAGAGAAGCTAGAATGCAAAGAAATATTGAGACAAAAATACATACCCTACTTTGCAGCTTCTCTCCCCACCCCACACCCTGCCCCCCACCCCCCCACCCGCCCAGGCTGTGAGGCTTGTGCAAATCCAGGTTGCTTAAGAGAAAAGGAGCTCAGGAGGACAGTGTAAAACATTAGTGATAAAAGCGTGCAGAACGCTGTGCTAAACAAAGGGGGGAAAAGGCTGTGCAGAAACCTGGAAGACAGACCAGATTCAACGGCAGTTTGTAAGTGAGGAAGGCAGCCAGATGCTGCGGGAGCCTGCCAGCCGGCCAGCCACTGTACTTCATCTGCAACTGTCCTTTGCTTGGCCAGCTTCCTCCAAGTCTAATTGCCCATCAGCCTAAGACAAGGAACTTTGGGAACACGTACATTTTTCAGTAGCTGGAGTCTTTGCCGCATTAGGCCTTGAGCATATCTGAAGAACGAGAAACGAAGAAGCAATAAACAGTGTTGGAAGGTGCCAACTGGACATCTGCATTTAACATCGTAGCCCAAAATTCATTGACAAATATGATCCAGGAACCAACATGGGCTATTCAGACAGACTGAACTCTGGATGACAGACATGACTTTTGGGATTTTAATTTCAGATGGAAAACCATGCTTCCAGTCCCGGTGAGATGAATCATGTAAGAGACAAGACCAAATAGCAAAGGACCTAGATAGCAGTAACACTTGTAATAAGGTATGAAGAGCAGACTCAAAAACCTTCCCAGCACAAGAAACTTTGAAGAATTAATGGTAAAGGCTCTACCTACACATACCTTAAAATAAAGAGCTACCAAAAAAAAAAAAAAAAAAAAAAAAATCACAAGTGCACATACCTGGCAAGCAAAGAAAAGGAAATTGATAAAGGGTAAAGGATGGCCTTCTGGAATCTCTAACAATTTCGTTATTGAAGCCATCATGTCCTCTTTATAGCTGCAGTATCTTGGAACACACATCCCCATGCCATTCGTGTCCATGGGACACACAAACAATCTTTACCCTCCCCATCCTTTGTAAACACAATCACAGACAAATTGTCCTCATTTTAAGGAATTATTGAGGTCAGTTGACCACACCACCACAGTCAAGAAGTTCCCTCCCATTCCTAATGCTACAGAGAATCCTCACAGTTGGTTAAGGAATGGTAGCTAAAAGCTGATTTGAGGCCCCATACCCTGGCCGTAGGCTTTGCGTGTCCTACACCAGGGGCGAGGAGCCAGAGCATAAGCGGCTCCTTCACCAGCAGATGCTGCTTTAAATAACCAGAATATGGTCTCCAGGCTCGAAGATGGCCTCCGAAGACCCTGCTTCCGGATACTGACACCTCCACAATGACCGACAGAGTCGACTAGTAGAATATAGTAGACAAACGATATTCTTTTTGACCAATAAAATATAGTGAAATAAGGATGGGTCACTTTGTAGATTAGGTTATAGAAACTTGGACATGGTCGATCCAAGCCATGTCATGAGAGAAAGCATGCCATGAGCCACCTTAGGAAGAGTCCCATGTGGTAAGAAATTGAAACTTCTTCGGGCCCCTGGGTGGCTCAGTCGGTTGAGTGCCCGACTTCGGCTCGGGTCGTGATTTGACAGCTTGTGAGTTCGAGCCCCATGCTGACAGCTCAGAGCCTGGAGGCTGCTTCGGATTCTGTGCCTCCCTCTCTCTCTGCCCCTAACCCACTCACATTCTGTCTCCGGCTCTCTCAAAAATAAACATCAAAAAAATGTTAGAAATTGAAACTTCTTGCAAACAGCCACATGAGTGAACTTCAAATTGATCCTGCAGCCCCAGTCAAGTCTTCAGAGACTGCAGCCGGGGCTAACAGCTTGGCTGCACCTTCAGGAGAGACCCTGACCAAGAACAGCTACACAGACTGTTCACTAATCCCCTACTCTCAGACACTGTGCAAGACAATCAAGGTTTACTGTTTAAGCAGCTAAATTTTGGGATCATCTGTCACACAGCAATACATTAAGTAATTCACATTATTAGCAGAAGAACTATTCAGCTCTTACCATGATACAAGCAGAAGTCTGTAGAAAGCACAAAGTATTCTGTGAATCATACCTAAGGGAGGGGAAGACATTCTTCTGAATTACAGACAAAAAAAAAAAAGTTTCAGGATTTTTCCTCCTTTAGGTCTTTTTTTAAAAATTAAGTCCCTGAATTTTCACATTGTTATTTAACATGTCTCACAGCCACTTCCTTCAAAGAGACAGGGAACTGGAAGTCCCTGAAGACACAGGCACAAGGTAACCTCCAGCTCCCTTCCTGCACAAGACTAAAAACGGCGAACAGGATGCTCAGTAAATAAATGATAAGCTTCCTGTTATCATGCAGCTTTCTCTGTAACTCAACTTGATCTTGCTGTATCTTACAAAAGAGACCCGATTCACTCTAGCTACTGGACTCCATCTGCCACTGCACATCTCAGAGAAACGGAAACTCTCCTCCGGCAGCTGCACAAGAGGGCAGGCTGGGGTATTCTACTTCTAAGATACTGAGGGGGAGGGAGGCTCCCACAGACCCACAAGGAAAACGTGAGCTGATGATACAGTGTTCCCTCCCCTGTGTTATACAGAAACCGGAACCACAGAATGACCTACCGAAAAATGGTTCTTTGTTCAGTTTGGGAAATGCTACATTTCCCAAATGATCCAACCCAGAGGTCTGCAGAATTTTTCTGTAGTGGACCACAGAGTAAATACTTTAGGCTTTGTGGCCCATACTCTTTTACAGCTACTCAACTCTGCCATGTGGCATGAAAGCAGCCATAGAGAATACCGAAGTGAGTGAACATGGCTATATTCCAGTAAAACTTTATTTGCAAAGATGGGCTGGATTCAGATTTGCCCCACAGGCTACAGTGTCTATAGTGCTCCTGTCCCTTCACTGGAATGGTTAAGTACCAGAAAAGCTGAAAGGTTAACACATAGGACACCATTCCAACCTCTCTCTTGAAGAATCACTGCACATTCTGGCATATGAAATGCATTCAGAATTTCCGCTCCCAAGACATACCCATGGGTCAGTTTGTCCCAACATGACTTGTCCAAAGAATCTATTTACTTAACTTTTCCTTCTTTTGCTCTACCTTTCCCCACCCTTTTTCTGTCACTCAACTTCTTTTCTTACCGAGGATTTATTTACATCTCAGGGATCCAGTCTTCTATAGCACCTCTCTGAGGAAACAAGTTACCTAAATTGCCATGTAGATCAATCTGAGTGAACAATTTTATTCTCACGTTTTAGAAAACTGGCTTGGAACGCAGAGTGCCAGTGAACATCTTAAGCAATACCTTGACTTTCAAACATAGTGCAGTCCCAAAGATAGAAAACTTAAAAAATATGTGGGGTCTTATGTGTGTGTGTTTTGTGGAAAACTGGCTGCTTGCCACGTTTTTCTGTGTCCTTTACCTCCCCTCATTCCTACCCTAGAAGTAAGGGATTTTACTTTTGGAACTTGTGGTATGAAAAATCATCTATTAGGAAGTTATGGACTAGGTCATTACCTCCAGAAAATGTCAAGTCCCTAGCATATCTGAAACTTAAAAACCTAAAGTTAATTGCATTGGCCAAATTAGCCAATTGATGATTTTCTGCCAAAGTGTCTTGGAAACTTATAAAGCACATAGTGATTTCTGGGACTGTCAGAGTTCTTACACACAAAAGAAACCTTGAATTTCCTCATTAGTAGCCTATCATTATTGGTGATCATTGGCCAAACAGACCAATGCTGGAATAATATAGGAGGGGACCACGCCATGATGTGAACAGGAGGAGACAGGGGTCATTCACCGCAGGACATCTCAGAGGCTGCCTGCCACATAGAGTAGGTAGAAAGCAATCTGACAAGCAGATATTTTTTTTTCCCTCCCAAATCTGATATTAATGAGGCATTAACCAAGTCATTTCTGTTCATCTATAAACTGGGGTGGCTGAACTAAAGTCAAACTTGCTGTGAACATGTAAGTCCATCAATATTACCCATTCATATGTTATTTCAATGTATATGCATATCAGTGATGCCACACAGTGGACAGTGATAAGTCGGAAAGAAACTGGCTAGAGCCCAATTTCCCAGAATGGGGCAACCCCTAATCTGGAATTCCCACCCAGTCATTTCTTTTCCTCAAAGCCATGAGAATCCATAGGATAGTCAGACTTTCCTGAGCTTAGGTACCATCAACTTTTCAAAGCCTGAGGAGGGGGTGGTGGTTGCTAAATTTTAAAAGTGGTTTATTCAACCGTCCATCAGATTAGAGATTCCTCTGTCTCCCAGACTTCATCACAAGGAAGACATGTAATGCTCAGAAGTTTTCCCCCATAAAAACATATCCTGGGACACTGCACAGCCCTCCATTCTGATTCTGGGACTTCCTCCCACCTCTTCATCAGGAAACAGAGCGGGAAGACTAAGTTCTCCTTTGTACAAATAGCACCAGATGCCGCCTCAGCTGCAATGATCCTCGTAACCATGGGCACTTGTGACAAGGCTCCAATCTAGCCTTTGGCTGCGGGTAGCAAGGGGAACGTGGTCACGCTGTCATAATGAATCAGGTTTGTCCTCATGCTATTCGCCACGTACAAAACACGCTTGGCACGCAAGCTTTCCAGGATGAGTGTGTTTCCAGGTGGAAAACTTTTGAAGTCTTTGCTCTGTGACTGAATGGAATAGGTCAGAGAGAACACTTATATGACTCTTCCTGACAAATCCTCATGTGGCTGATCCTTTTTGTGGGCCTAAGAGATGCAGAAAAGTAGAAAAATGTACTTCAGCCCCCACTCTCCCAGGAAACCAAAGATTTTGTAATTCCTAAAGTAAGAAACAACTACAGAATTTTAAACTTTAATGAGACATGGTTATTTCTTCATAAAGTACTCATGAGTAAATTGGGGGTGAAGTTAATGCCTCCAAATACAGCCCTCTATTTAGAAGAATTTTGTTGCCATCTACATGATTTGAAACTTTAAAAATAGGGGAGGAGGGTGAGGAGGTAAAGAATTAAGCCTAATTTTAAAAGAATATGATTTGGGGCCAACATGTGTAAAAGCAGTCACGAGCATTAAATCACAAAAAAATTAACTGCCCAATGCAATGTGTATTTAAGTAGAGTCAATTCCAAGAAATTGTGGAAAGGCTGCCCTCTTCAGACACACTATTTTTTCTTAAGTTGCTATAGATTTTTCTACCTAAGTTTCTCTACAGGGGAAAATGGGAGTATGGGGTGAAGTATTTTTAAATCTGAGCTTTACTCTAATAAATAAATGTCAAACAAGGACATGGAAAAAAAACATTATTGAGTACCTAGTTTGCCTGTCTGGATTTGCCTGGAATATGTATCTTATAAGTTTTCCACATAGCCCTTGAAGCATGTAAGCAAGCTTCCGGATCCTAAGCTGTAATTAATTAATGGAGCTGTCTAGGCTGAAATGTTTACCTTGGCTGTCACATATCTAAGTGCATTCAGAATAACCACCTGAAGTCACAATAATTGGCTTTCATGTCATTAGAATTTGTAATAGCCATGATGAACTTCACTCTTACTCCACAAAAACCCTGGTTTTTGGTTTTATTCCTGTAATTCTGAACAACCTGAAACAACAATTAAGAGAGTCCTGTCATGATGGAAGGTATTGTGCATAGTTGGGACCTTGGGAGGGAAAGCACGAATTCTACTGTCAGCAGAGTTTCCTTAGAATACTCCACAGACAGGTACTCTACCGACTGTGAGAAGCAAGTGGAAAATTTCCTTTGAAACACAACTCGTTTTTCTACATTTCCTGTTCTGGGCTTACCACCCCCACCCCTGACATTTACTTTTTCAATGGCCAAATACAAAATATCAGTCTAATATAATGAGATGGCTTCCAAGAACCACACTCAAAAACCAGTTCAATTCTTTATAGTCAGTCCAGAACAAATTAGAGGTTTAAAAAAAAAAAAAAAAAAAAAACTACCAACAAATCATGAAATACTCCCATTATATTATCTTCTGCAAGAAGATGAAATGTTTGTAAGGTGGCCTCTTTTGTTTCATAGCAACAATGAAGAGAGGGTACATAATATACTCAATTAAACAGAGGTCATTGGAGAGGGAATTTGTAAATGTTATTTCTGAGAAACGGTTGTTTATGAAAATCAAATTGGAGTGTGCAGGAAAATGGTGTGTGGGGCAGTGATAGCTACCAATTTACATAATACGTGACACACGTAATATACATGTGCACTTTTGCAGACAAAGACAGAACTAACTTGTTTATAATTTGAGGTGAAGAGGCTGAGAGGAAGTGTGTGCCAGCATGTGTCTCCTCCGCCTTCTAATATTCAGCTTCATGTATAATTGATAGACTACAATTTTTATGATGGTTAAAAAACAGTCAATAAATTATGAAGATTTCAAAGATCATCCATTTGCCAGGAAGACTCAGGTTTTCCTTGACCATTCAAGGAAATAATTGCTATTCCTCAAGGCAGTTCTAGCAGACCAGCAATTTCTTTGGGTTCTTATGCTCCCAAAGTGCTCAGGTTCAAAACTAAGCTTGGTGGACAACTAGACCTCAAGTATGACCCATGCTTTCTATTTATGCAGAGCTTAAGTTGATAGCATTTGGGCAGAAAAGCCAGCCTAATACCAAATGCTGAACCCAGATTACACCTGTATGCAGAGATAAAATATGGAAATTCCCAATGGAACCAACAGAAGACGCTTTCCACTTGAGAGGAAGGCCTTGAGATAAAAACAAGTTCATCACATGCACTATAGCTTCAGGAGTTTCAAATACAGGTCTATTTGTTTACATCATTAAAATTCTATGAAATTACATTTTGAACATGTATCCAACTCTAGAGTATCCAACACATACAAAAGTTTATAAACTTGCAGTTCATATGAATATAAACATGTATTATGGATAATATATATTATATATTATAAATATAACTATGTGTGCATTTCTATTTATGCATTATTTCATTTGTTATACATGTATGAACATATTAGTATGTGTAATACCTAAGTATATAACATACTATTATGTATATTTCACTATATAACTTAGGTTATAACTTAGGTTATAACTTAGGTTATAACTTATAAGTTATAACATATATAAATATATGTTATATATTTAACATAAGTTATATATTACATAATATAAATTATATGCACATATTATCTATTATGTAAGCATATTACATATACATATTACATATAATATGCTTACATATATCATAAGCTATATAAGGACAGTATATATACTATATATTATATTGCTACATAAATGTATATACTAAACCATAGACACTGAACTGAATTTGAAATTTAAGAAATTTTCAAGGGTACTCCTAACCATATGCAATTTCTAACTTCCACGAGGACTTTGTAATGAAAACCCTTTTGTAAGAGGAGACACCGCTGTATCTATTCTCAACAGAGCACTCCACAAATCTTCCTGCTCCTGCAGACGTAAACACACCTTTAATACTGAGCTCAGGAACTCCTTCATACAATTTCAAATCAAAGCCAATTTGTTTTTTGAATTGGTATTGGCTCTCTTGGCCTTGGTCTACTGACTATTTTAAATAGAACTCTGTGGGAGAATCACTGATGTCTCTGTTGTAAGGTGCAGTCAAAGAAACACCAAGTTACCCAGGAGACGTGAAATAGTGAGTTAGCAGCCAGTGTTTAGACGACACCGTTTGATGGGCAGGTACTGTAACCACTGGACCTCCCAGCCGCTCCAGGTCTCCAAGCTTTGAGAAGCAAATGCTATGAGGCACCAGATTATGCTTAAGCCAACAGCACAATCATTGTAAAAGGCTCTTGAAACCCCTTCTTCCCTCACATTCACAGTAAATAAGCTAGCATTCACACCGTTTTCCCCTCACAGACAAACCATTACCAGCCACTGTTACCATGGCACAGACACACGCCAGGGAAAAGCCCCACACACAGAAGGGTCGTTTCTGTGATTAGCTGGTAGAATCCAAAGGAGAAAAAAATAGAGCTGGAGCTCAAGCCACACACGGCCATTTGTCCCACATGGACGAAATATTCATAACAAACAGAGCACGGAGCCAAGATGGCAAACTTCAGACATGAGCAGGTTTTTATGAATAATCACTTATAAAACTGCGGGAGAAAAGCAGAAGATATCCAATGTGTCATTCTCCAGGGCTTTGCTGTAGATCATGGCTTCACGAGGGACAGGACAGAGGCTGCTCTTTCTTGAGGAAAATCTCACAGCTTTACCATGAGCAGGGAGGCACGGGAGCCGCGGTTGTGCACACGAAGGTACGCTTCGGCTCTGGTGGCACACATAACCCCACTCAACACCAAGGCACAACTACTCCCGTCTGGATAGAAAGAAAAGTCTCACAGCTGCACCGTGCAGAGGAATGGCCAGGGGAGTTTCGGGAAGAGCTGGCACCTGCCTTTCAGCTTGCCGGTTCAGGATTTCTGATCACCATGCCAAGTCCAAGGTCAAGGCAGAATGGCAGGCTCAGAATGCTGCAGCTAGAAATCTCTGCAGTGGTGCCTGTTGATTGGTTTGCCCAGTTTCCCATACACACTTTCTTCTATAACAGTGGTGTATTCCTTTGAGAAACTCCTCTACCTTCACTAAACTCAGCAGTTCAGGTGTGCTGCCCTCTGGGTGACCCGAGCCTGCCAAGAAGTTTCATCAAGAATTTGGGTCTTGAATACAATGGCCCAAGGGCAACTGAAGATGATTAAAGTCAACGGAGGTGCCCTGAAGAGACCACTTATTAGTTCCTATAATTGTCCTAGAGCTTCCTTCATTGTTGCCTTTCCCAAACACTGAAGGCTCTTTTTTTTTCCCCCCTTGGAAATTTAATTCTATGTCCCACCCCAAACCCTTCCAATAAGTTCCATTTTCCTTAAGTTACCAGAGTTAGTTTCTGTTGGCTTGAAACCAAAATACCATTACTGACACAGATTCTTAGTGGTTACCTTTTTGCCAATTTCTTTTCCACTCTTCACTATACACTATTTACCAAGTTCAGCTCAGATTATTTTCTCTCCATATATACACATAATACATGCTATGTTATATTCTACATTACACTATTATACTATACTGTATTCTTTTTGCCCTTAAAACATCCTAATGATATGCCTATTATTATTGCAAATGCACTGAAGATGAGGAGGTCATTGAAGTTCAAAGAGATCAACTTAGTGGTGCATCAGGATAACCTAAAGCCTTTGTTAAAGGACACAGTCCTGGTCTCCACGCCGAGATGACCGATTCAGCGGGTCTAACAGAGGGCCCTCAGAATTCACTTTTCTAACAAGTTCCCAAATGAGGATGCTGCTCGTCCAGGACCACGTTTTGAACAGCACTAGATTAAATCAAAGCTTCTCAAGCTCTGATGTGCTCACAAATCCCTTGGGGAAGAGATTCTGCTCCAGCAGGTCCAAGGTGAGGCCCAAACAACCTCCATGCGAGATGAAGATGCCACCAGACCACACACAGCAGCAAGGATTACATGACTGACCCAGATCACACAGTAACTGCCAGCGCCTGGACTGGGTCTCAGGTTTGCCTTCTCTTATTCACTCCACCGCCTCCCCTAAGAAAACCTGGTCTTTACAAAGGAAAGCCCAAACCTCTGAAGGATCATACAATTTTACCAGATCTCACAGCTGGTTAGTTATATATTTAACAGGACACAATTGTCAGCTTTGATCACCAGCCCAGACGGCTTTGCTCCACAGTGCTCAAGAGTTCAAAAGTACTGTAGCTCCGTTTCTACTCTGCATTAAAGCCTGACAAAGACACCAAAAAATGGGCAAGGTCAGCACTCATTTACATTTCACTGATGGGGCACCCAAGTGGGGTACAGATTGCACAAACGGCTTGTTTATGACCATGCCACTAGAAGGCATCAAAGCTCGACCTGACCGAAAACAATTCTAATGCCAAGTGCATGCTCCCACCACCTGCAACAAAGAAGACAAGACACGTCCTTAACCTGAAAGATGGGAGACCCCCAAATGGATAGCCAGTTATGGGGACCCAAGACCCTGTAGACCAGGTATCAAAAACAGAGGTCCACTAGCCTCGTCTGGCCCACAGAAGCATTTTCTCTGGCCTATACAGTGTGTTTATTGGTGGGTCAGTTGCCTAGGTTTAAATACGGAGCAATTTTACATTCATTATAATCCAGAATGAAAAACTGTAAAGATCTGGCAACTCAGAGTCCGGATTCTCGCACCTTACAGAAACAGCTCTGGGTGTGAGGGGAGGAAGGTGGGGGCATGGTGGTCATTGATGTGGCCACCTTGTCTGGGACATGGACTTACAGGATAGAAGATCAACCACTCCCCACCACTTGTTCATCAGATCACCCCAGTCCCCAGTCAGCCTGCGGCCAGGAAACCCTTCAGGCACTGGAGTTCAGATGGCTGCCAACAAGAGATCCACGTGAAAAGGGTACTATAATGTCAACATTTCCCTGAGAGAGTAGACAGAAAGGTGCAGAACTGAGCCATGTTGTTAGGAAAGAATGTACCTGCTAAAGTACTGGAGGAGAAAAACCCAGAGTAGTGCCCCCGCCTTTATGTGCACCTGAAGGTAGACTCTTACTTCTGAATGAAAGCTGAACTCCTAGATGCCCCCTTTTTTCTCATAAAGTACAAGTTGCTAATACTATTTGAATCACCACAGCATACCCATTAATCCTGAAGTTTTGATAGCTTGATTGGTAATTGTTTGCTGGTTTCTGGAAAACTCTGCTTTGGTTAAAACAAACAAACAAAAAAACCCCATATTTTCTCTACCCTCATGGATTAGTGGTCCCTGTTGCACACACAGCCAAGTATGTTCCTGAACGAGGCCAAGGATCCAGCTGGCAAAATCCTGCTTTAGCATAATTTTAAATCGCCGAGTCAACATAATGCCACTCTTCTGTTTAAATTACTGAACAATTAAAACGATGTGGGGTGTAATTCCAGGCTGAGTCCAGTCCTGTATGCAGCTCTTTTGTTGTCATTGTTAAATGGCAATACCAAAGCACGTCCAGAACTGGACCGAGGGTAGAGTTTCAGGGCCACAAAATTTATGCAAGGAATTTAAACACTGACACACTGTTTACAACAAAAGGTTTGCCCCCTAATTCATCACACCTTTAAGACCACAGTCACGTATGTAAATATATGTTTTTGGTTTTTTGGTGTTTTTTTTTTGGAGAGTCAACCCTAAGAGCAAACAGCCCTATCCCCTGGTGTTCCGTTGTCTCCTTGCAGCCCGAAGGTAGAAATAATGAGCCTGCAGAAGGGAGTGACAGATTTTATCTCAGAGACACTGACCCGAATGACTCCATTAGCATTGTTCCAAATGAAAAGTCGCCCTCCCTCTATGGGGATCGGAGGGGGCTGCCGGGGAGCTGGGAGGCAGTGAGATGTTCAACTTCCATTTGGAGCCAGAACCAAGGACGTGTTGTGCCCTCACCCCCGCATCCCACACAAGCTGGGCCCTGCCTATTTCCTGTGTACTTGCCTGTGACAGAAGGAAAGCCTCTCAAATCAAGGAGCACTATCTACGCCCTCGGTGCTCTGGGTCACATCTATAACCCCACTGGGCCCACATCAAGGGGATCCAGGCAGCCCAACCTGATGGATGCCCTCCAGCCAAGCCCTGTGGTTTATCATTTTTGCCTTCCTCTTCCAGGATCCTGTTCTCATAGAAGATCAAAGTCACTTGCCCTCCCCAGAGTTCTGCCTTTCCAGGGAAAACCATCCTTTTCCAATTTTGAACCAGGAAAGGAGAAGGAGATAGAGCAAGGAGGTGGGGGTGATGGATGGAGGGCAAAGAGGGTTATACACACACACACACACACCACACACACACACACACACACACACACACACACACACACCCCAGAGTCACTGAGGACTCCAGGTACCTCACCCCACAACGTCAAGGCCCACTAAACCTGAGAAAGGAGTTCATTAGATTGTTATCTTTTGTGTGCCAGATGGTTTTTAATCCAGAGATGCTACTTATGGGCAAGTTTGGGGCCTGACAGGATTCCAAATTTTACCACTTACTTGCTGTGGCATCTTGTACAAGTTTAAGTAACCTCTCTAAAGGCCTATGCAGGGTTCAGTTTCTCCATCAGCAAAATGAAGACATTAGTTTCTCTTGCAGAATCATGTTGTAAATTAAATGTAAAACGCAATGGTGCACCTAGAACAGTGCCTGGTGCATACAAGATAATTCAATAAAGGTGACCTAATTATAATAGTAATAATATTTAAGCAAGCTCTATAGACACAAAGTCAAGAATTTTACATGCAGACGCAGCCCCTAACATGTAAAGCTTGCAGATGAGGCTCCTCCCTGCCTTCTATCCATATTGCCAAGTGAAAGCTTTCTCAAGCTAGGTTCCTCCCCAAGGACTGTTTTGGGAAGCCCCACATTGATGGGTGAGGCTTTGGTCATGGGTTTAATGAGAGCTTGAGAATCTCGAGTGACAGCTCTGTGGCAGGCCTCACCAGGAGGAATATTTCAGACAGCTCCCCAAGACAGCCCCTCATTCTGAGGAGTCTTAGTATGTTAGAACATGCTGGAAAACACAGAGTAAACACAGGATCTTTTGTAGGAGCATCATTTTTACTGGTCATTTAAAATTTAAGATTCTTTATAAAGGTTTTTTTATTTATTGAGGGGGGAAGGGGCAGAGAGAGGGAGAGAGAATCTCAGGCAGGCTCTGCACTGTCAGAGCAGAGTCTGATGCAGGGCTGAAATTCAGAAACTGTAAGATCATGGCCGGAGCTGAAGTCAGACACTTAACTGAGCCACCCAGGCACTCCATAAAATGTAGATTTTTAAGAATGGTTTATTCTTGAGAGAGATAGACATAGAGCATACGTGAGCAGGGGGAGGGCAGGGAGAATCCCAAGCAGGCTCTGTGTGATAGCACAGAGCGTAAGGCAGGGCTTGAACTCATGAACCATAACATTTGGATCTGAGCCAAAATCAAGAGTCAGTTGAGCGTCCGACTTCAGCTCAGGTCAGGATCTTGTGGTTTGTGGGCTCCAGCCCCGCGTCAGGTTCTGTGCTGACGGCTCCGAGCCTGGAGCCTACTTCGGATTGTGTGTCTGCCTCTGCCTCTGCCTCTCTCTCTCCACCCCTTCCCCACTTGCACCTGGTCTCTCTCTCTCAAAAATGAATAAACATTAATAAAAAAATAAGAGTAAAATGTAATTTTTACAATCACAATAAACATGGATACAAATGGAGTAAAAGGCGGGAAGGACAAGATTCTTAAAATATAAAACCTGAAATATAGAACTAAAATTATTTCAGGCTCTTGGGGCCAAAATGGCAACCAGTTTCTGTCTGTTGCTTTTAGGGCTGCTGGGAAACACACCAGGTCCTCACTCACCCTCAAGTCAACAGGTGAGGTGGAGGTTATTACTGCCATGTCACTGGCAAAGAATCAGGCACAATTCACCTGCAGTGACAAAAGAGATCGGCCGTTCCTAGGGCCAGCAGAGGAAAGGACCACAAAGGGACATAATTTGGAGGGTGACAAATATTCTACATCTCGATGATAGTGTTGGTTACATGGCTGCACACATAAGTCAAAAAAACTAAAATAGGCATAGTTTATTATATAGGAGTATAGCAAAATAAAATTGATTTTTTTAAATTTTTTTTTAACATTTGTTTATTTTTGAGACAGAGAGAGAGACAGCATGAACAGAGGAGGGTCAGAGAAAAAGGGAGACACAGAATCTGAAACAGGCTCCAGGCTCTGAGCTGTCAGCACAAAGCCCGACACGGGGCTCAGACCCACGGACCAGGAGATCATGACCTGAGCCGAAGTTGGACGCTTAACTGACTGAGCCACCCAGGCGCCCCAAAATTGATTTTTTTTAAAAGGCTTCAGTTTTTAATTAAGACGTTGAAAGAGTCTGTCGACTACACACCCAATTACAGGAAAAAAAAAAAATCAGATCCTATTAGAAAATAGAAAAACATTGTGGGGATGGGATGGAAAGAGATAATCCTGGAGAGCGTGGGGGAGGTGGAGGGACCAGTGCTGAGCCATTATTAGCCTATTTAGCTACACAGAGTGCAGAGGACCTTCCTGTGAAGGGAAGAAACAAGCAGAAAGAGGCAAGAAGATGATAAAGAGGCAGAAAGAGGGGTGGTGGGGCGTTGACCCAGTAAGCAGAATCTCTAGGGAAATTGGTGGGGGGGGGGGGGGGGGGGGGCGGGGGGGGGGGTTGGTCAGTGTCAAGAAACCTGGCATGCAGAAGACCTTCATTCGGATCAGGAGAGGGGAGGTATCTGGACACAGAGGCACTTCTATACATAGCCTCTGGTTCCCTGAGCCACCCACATGGGATCCCCTAAATTCCACCACCCTGAGGGACAGTTTCAAGCAGTTTCACATCCCTGGTAGGGATATCCGAACCCCGAATATGCAAGCTGTCCCTCTTCCTTTGGCTCCGTGGGACATTCTCCCTACTTCTTTCTACAAAGCTATTCTACCACCAAGTGTCTTCGCCAGGAGGTTCCATACTTAAAAAGGCAGACTTATTTTTAGCTCCTGACAAATCCTCAAGGTCTTTCAATCCAACAGAAATATGAGTGACTAGGCTTCTTTTGGCTGGGGGTGTGGGGAGGGGGGTGGGAAAGAGAAAAGAAAACCAACCTCAAGTTTGTTGCAATGTCACTTTTCATTCTTCAATGTTAATTTGGAAATTTGCTTCAACTTGCTGTGAACCTTTCCACAGAAATATATTGCACCGAACACTGAAGTGTTTTAAAAATACTGGCGCACTCTGGTAACCGTCTGTCACTCTTTGCGGCACATAGCAATTTAAAATTATTGGAGCTCTTAAATTAAGTGCTTAAATTTGAAGGTGATCACCACTTTGAGCATGTGGATTGCACAGCTATCTCAACTATAACAGTGCTTCAATTTTCTTTAAGCAGGTCATTTTGGGGAGCGATAAGGGAGTCTGATTGCCCAGCATGCATTGATTTAAAACTACTGGAGTCATCCATTCATTTCTACAAGCACTTCTGTTTGGGTGCAATCTTGCTCTGACGGCTAAATTGGGCCAAATTGGTCTATACTGCACATGCCCAAAACACTAATGTATTTTGGTAATCTGTTCTTTAAGGGCAAAATTAACAATCATTTCAGGCTAAGCCAAAACCAACACACCAGCAGATATGTTTGCCTTTTAAAAATATAAGGTCAACTGGGTGGGATTTTTCTGTGTGTCTAATGTCAAAGAGATAGCAAGGGAATATACGTATGGTTTTTCAGAGACATTTGGCCCAACATACTATATTCAATTTCTCACAAATAGTTTTATCAGAATGTAACGCCTGTTGGAGAATTCTGTGTCCTTGTTAGAACCCACAGGTTAATATTTTCTGGCCTCTGAACTACTGAGAGATCACCAGGTTTTACAACCTGACTGTGCACAGGGAATATAAAAGCTTTTTTCATTTTTTTTTAATTTTTTTTTTTAACATTTATTTATTTTTGAGACAGAGAGAGACAGAGCATGAACGGGGGAGGGGCAGAGAGAGAGGGAGACACAGAATTGGAAGCAGGCTCCAGGCTCTGAGCCATCAGCCCAGAGCCTGACGCGGGGCTCAAACTCACGGACCGTGAGATCGTGACCTGAGCCGAAGTCAGACGCTCAACCGACTGAGCCACCCAGGCGCCCCCAAAAGCTTTTTTCAAATTAAGTATGCCCTACTCAAGTTATAAAGCAAAAAAAAATATATATATATATATATTAACAATTCAAAAATTTAAGAAAATAACTGTTAAAAGGGAAAAAGGCCAAAGAACAAAAGGTCTCCTACCTTTTGGGATCAACAGATCCCAAAGTAACCCATCATCCAGTATTTCAACAAGAACAAAAAAAGTTTTGCTCTTGAAAGGAAGTGAGGAGGGGTGCCTGGATGGCTCAGTCAGTTAAGCATCTAACTGTTGATTTCAGTTCAGGTCAAGATCCCAGGGTCATGGGATTGAGCCCTGTGTTGGGCTCCACAGTAACAGCTCAGAAACTGCTTAAGCTTCCCTCTCTCTCCTTCTGCCCCACCCCGCCCCCCCTCTCTCATAAATAAACAAACGAGACCAACGTAAGGAAATGCTGACCCAGCTACAACAAAAATGACAGTGACAGCTGACATGCACTGAATGTCATGTAACCCTCACAGCATCCCCGGAAGGTAACTATTACAGCCTCCCCAACTTCTTTTTACTATCACGTAGAACTTGTCTCTTCATTTATAAAGAAAAGATTCCCAAATCTCCAAAAAAAGATATCTTTAGGGGCAGTCAGAGTGAAAACACAGACATATGTTCTCAAAGGGTTTCTATATAGCAGCTCTAATATGACCTAGCATACAGACCCTAATTCAGCCATTGTCAGTACACTTCAAATGAAGTTTAGGAAATTCATACAGTATATAACCGTCTCCACAATTCCAGTTTTAGAGCATTTCCTTCACCCCCAAAAGTTCCCTCGTGCCTGCAGTCAATCCCCACTACCACCCAAGGCCCAAGCAACATCTGATCTGGAGATTTCACATCCAGTGAAATTGCACATACAGTGCATAGCCTTCTGTGCCTGCCTTCTTTCATGTAACACAAGGTTTTTGAGGCCCATGTTGTAGTATTTATCAGTAGTTGTTTTTTATTGCTGAATAGTATTCCACCATATGGTTATACCGCAGGTGACAGACATGTGGGTTGTCTCCATTTTTGTGCTCTTATGAATAACCCTATGATAATTCACACGTGTCTTTCTATGAATACAGATTGTCAATTATCTTCAATGATAGAAACCTAGCCGAATTGGGCATTCATAAATTCATGTTTAACTTTTTAAGAAACTGCCAAGCTATTTTCCCCCATAGATAGTTCATTTTACAGACAGGTCTTTCTACCAGCAATGAATATATTCCCATTTTCCTGAGAAGAGGATGTACAGCAGAATTAGATACTTAGCCCAATATTACACAATGAATTACTGAAGCAGGGGTCTGAAGCTAAGATTCCCAACCCTCTGTACAACCTCCTTAATTTCACAAAGTTACACAGGTTACTTGAGGTTAAATAAATTTCCCTGTTGTAGGACTTAAGAGGATTTGGTGCCCTAATAATTGTAAGGAAATTACGAGAGAATTGAATAGCATCCAGCACATCCCCCATATATTTGGCCCAAAGGACCCTCTCCTATCTTAGTATAGGTCTTCTGCTGAATTCTCAAGAAGCAGAGCCTGAGAAGGGACCTAGCTACATGAAATTTGTGGAAGAAGCATAGCAGAATGAGGGAAACAACAGAAAAGAGAAAGGGGTGAAGCAAAGACGAGGTTGCAGATAGAGCCCAGCTTTTGCCCAACTGGAGGTTAAGAGAAGCTCTGGAACATAAATTACAAAACAAGGATCTTGCCAGCATTTTTCTCCTCAAGTCAGCCAGTCAATGGCTATGGGCTACCCCTCCGTGGGGCAGAGCGAAGGGGCCTAAAACCTTCTGTCCCTGGTGCCTCCAAATGGTGGACGGCAATGCTCAAAAGGTGACTTCTGGGAGCTATTAGCTGTCAGCTCACCGATTGTGGTCCTGGAAATGGGCCCGGGAGGGCACCCACAGCACCCATTACGAAATACAGCTTAACCCTCCCATACAGGTTAACACAGCAAACTCTTTCTCCCCTCTGGGACTTTACATTGCTGTCCTGACCTGAAAATCTGATCCCAACCCAACCAGTTTTTTTAAATGTTTATTTATATTGGAGAGACAGGCGACGGACAGACAGGCGACGGACAGACAGGCGACGGACAGACAGGCGACGGACAGACAGGCGACGGACAGACAGGCGACGGACAGACAGGCGACGGAGCCTGACCCGGGGCTTGAACTGGGGACAGTGTGATCATGACCTAGGCCAAAGTCAGATGCTTAACCAACTGAGCCACCCAGGCACCCCATCCCCAACCCCACCATTAACACACCAGCTTCTTCTCCCTTCTCACGTCTTGGCTCAAAATGTCAATTTAAAAAAAAAAAAAAAAGCTATAAAAGAATGGTGATGGTAGTAACAGTCCTCAAAACTAGCTGTAACTTTTCTGCATGATTGAGGGCTCTCTGAGCTCACGCTTCTCAGATGACTAGGAAAACCACAAAGCGTGTCGGGTAGAAGGCACTTCCTTCCACTCTGAGGCACTTCTCTCAGGACCACAGGCCTGCTGGGTGTATGTATCATTCAGGACAGGATAGCTCATGCTATAGTGACAATAAACCCCAAATCCCAGTGGCTCAAGGCTGTATCTTGCTTATACTACAAACTCATTGCGGGTCACCCGAGCAGGAGGCGGGTGCAGGCACTGTTCTATCCAAGTCACTCCCTCAGAGGCCCAGCTGAAAGATCAGCTATCGATCTCAGTGCTGCCCACCAGTTACTGCCAAACCAGAGAGAGTGTGTTCCAGAGGCTCTAGCATCAGCAGGGAAATGCTCCAGCCCGGAAGTAGCACCTATCCCTTCCATTCACAGCTCACTGGTTACACCTGCTCACCGGGCCTGGAACTGCCACAGGGGGCCTAAGAAGGCCAACTGTCCCACGTGCCCAGCAGAGAAGAGGCTAGTGGAGGAACTTCTACAGCCTTCCTTTCAGGCTTGACTTCATCTGATCCGCAAATAGTATGGCTCTGGTGACTGTTTCCAGTCAATGAAATCACTCCCTTTCGGATGGCCTCCGGTGTTACACTGGGTTTGGAAAGAAGAGAACCTCTAGCGGCATAAAGATAGAGAGCAATTAAAGAGGGCATAGTAGTGGTTAATGAACTTGCAAGCATTTCCAAGAGAACTCTGAAGAACTATTAAATCACAAGTCACCAGCCAAGTAAGTCTGAAGCATTTTCAAACGTGCAGACCTTTTCTCTTTCACTTTGAAGAGAAAGTTGGCTTGTTTCTACTTCTAAGGTAAATGAAGGTCAAGAAGGCCATAAAACTTATTTTAAGACCAAGCCAGTGATCTGACAAGGTTATAGAACACAAAACCTTAATTAAAGTTCCCAAGGAAAGACAAAGAATTTAACTACTTGCTGATATTGTTCTGTGTGAACAAAGTCTTTAAAAATTCGGAATCACAAAAAGTCTCTGCAATTAAAACAAGTCATCCCTTTTTCAAGGTACTTAGATTTAGGATGCAAAGGTAGCTTTTAACTTAATTGTTATTTTTTTCCCCAGGACCTTCCACACGCACCACAGCCAATTAAGAGAGCCTTCCTCTGCTATTCAGCATGTTTGTAGCTATGGAAGTGTACTTTAGATCCTTGCCTAGGAGATTAGCTAAATTTAGGATCCTTCCCTACTTGCCGGTGAGTTGCCTGGAATGACAAGAAGTTCTGAATATTGGGAGACGGTGGGGGGTGGGGTGGGGAGGGTGGGATGGAAGAGACCACAATCTTGGTCTACTGACATAGTATTGAAGTAATGCAAGCATAAACCATCCACATCAGCCATGCAAAATTGGCTTCCAGGTTTAAATTAGGAGGGATCACAGAAATTGCCAAGTTGTTTCCCTGGATATAGGAGGAATTTGAGAATTGTGACGATCCACTCAAGAGTCGAATCTTGGGGTGTCTAATTTTGCTTATATTTGCACTTGCAGTTTCTCTGAGTGAAAGTAACTGAATGTTTGAGGTAGGAACACTGCCTTCCATCACTTGGTAGCCCCTGATCACTCCTCGCCATTTCTTTGGCTACGCACACCTAACCAAATTGTAATACAGAAGAAATGTTATATGCCTAGGCTGAAGAAGGATACCACCAGTCCGTTCACGTTTTCCTATTTGTGGAGTGCCATTCGTTCAATTCTCTGACAGCCACGGACAGAGAAGGGAGAAGGCTTTTAATAATATGCTGCTTGACTGCTATCACTGTTCCCTCAGTCCTTCTAGTCCAGCCTCCTCGCTTTTCTTCAAACACGCTACATCCGTCTAGGCCTGCATTACTTCACATATAAAACAAACGTGTTTGACTCCTGAAAAATTAGAACATCTGGAAACAATGACCCTACCCGGCCATTGCGGCTACTGAGGCTGAAGTAGACCAGCAGCTGCCCACTTTGGCTGGGGCACATACGTTCCTGGTTTGTCACGGGGCCAGGGGCGGGCTGCTGGAAAATATTTAACAACCAGCCCTTAGGAGAGAGGGAGCCCTAATTGGTACTGTTCGCCAGTTCTGATGGGATAACTACTCCCGCCATGCTCGATTTCAAGCTACCACTGGAGTACCAACCATCTTAGACATTTCCTGACAATTTCACAACCGGCCCTCCTGAGCTGGTATAAGCTCATTCCAGCATACCACTACCCAGTGGCCCACACTCCACACCCACACAATGTAAACACATGAATTAAACCCATACCTGCTTCCCGTGCTCCTTTACCTGGCTGGGCTCTTTAGGCATCCAAATTAGCCACCACTGGAATAGACAAAGGACCCTAGATCTTTCCAGCTACCACAGGAGAGGATGCCATGGCTTACAGGGAAACTCCTCAGAGAACACTTTCTACATTAATAACAGGGCACTCCATTATGGCCTCCCTACTTTTAGATCTAGAAGGGGCTGCTAGAAGGTTGAAGATGTTATCGACATTCAGATTTGACTGTACAGTCTTCACCTCCTCATCCTTGTATTATTGGAACAGATTTTTGGATGGTCTCTCCCACTCCAGCCCTTTCTGTAGCTAGGCAGCCATGGGAACGATAGCCCTCCGTCACCATCTTCATCATGTTGTTCCCTTACCAGGAAGGCCTCAGAAGCTCCCTGTGGCTTGTCCTATCTAACCTAAACCCCTTGGTGTGGCATCCAAACCTGTCCGCCCATAAGCAAGAACAATAACCCTGGGCTATCGTGGCCCTCTCCCAACACCAGGGAAGGTCTCTGAAATCCCTCTAGACCCTCCACACTGTGTCTCAATTTCCTCATTCCCAGAAGACCGCACTAACTCTAATTCCCATCTTTCATCAGACTTGCTAGAATATCAGGTATCTAGGAAGCATGCTATCTGCATATTAAGTCTCAGGGACTTCCAGTGCTTTTTCAACACACTCATGTCCCCGCTAAACCACAAGGCCCTGTGAAGATAGGTGACATGGAAAAAAATCTACATTTCCTTTCAACACTTTCAGGGCTACCAGCAAAACAAATTTTCAGACACCAAGGAGGTGCTCTTCTCCCTACTTCTACTTGTAGGTTTTGGGGTCTTGAACCGGGGTCTATTGAGAAAACTATTCCCCTAGCCCACAGAACGACAGTCAGAGGATGTCCCGCAAGTGGGGTCTTTTTGTGTGTCCTACTTGTGTTGTACCAGGAGCTGGAACAAACTCCTCCATGTCATACGCTATAGGTTGAGGAACAGACTCTATTGAGGAGAGAGAAAACTCAAAGACAGGAAGTAGAAGCTGATGTGGAGGTCCCAGCCTACTAATCCTCTTAGTACATACCCGACCTTGCCTACAGCTATGGTAGACATTTCCAGCATGCTGAGAACATCTCACCTTAAGCACCTGCCCTCTCCAACTCTGAGGGGTTTTTCTCCCAGCACCACCTAAGCTTGCTAGGTAGCAAGGAGGCACAACCAAGAAACACAAGGCAATTAACGTCCTCAGGGGCAGCCACTCCCAATTGTGTGGATAAGCACACCCAGTGCTCCTTCTTTGGAGGGACACCACCACTGAAGGGCATTTTACATGGTTCCTCAGAAGGTCCCAGAGTCATCGAGCCTCATTTATCCCAGCAGCAATCTATTAGTTAACATACATCTTATCAGCGTTCCTGTTTTCACCTGTGTTTCCTTGTTCCCCCACATAAACTACCTGACCCCATATCTTGGGCTCTTCTTTTGGAAGAAACAGAGCTAAGGCATGCGGTCAGTGAGGGAAAAGTCTTAAGTGCCCACCCTCCCGCTCTCCCTGTAAGTAAGCTGGGTCCTGAACAATCACCTGGTCATTTGTAGGAACGGTTATTTGTCCAATGGGGGATTCCTGCCCATGTCATGTTTCCCTCCTTGTAGATCAGCAATTCTCAACGAGGCGATTTTGAGCCTCTAGGGACATTCGGTTCCGTTTGGAAACATTTTTGGCTGTCACAAGTGGATATGTCACATTTTGGCTGTCACAACATTTTTGGCTGTCCTCCAACGCGTCAGCATCGGGGATGCCGCTAAACCCCTTACAACGCACAGGATAGCCCTCTACAGCAAAGAGTTATCCGGGTCAAAACAGCAGCAATGTCAAGGTTGAGACATCTTGTCATAGCGCGAGCACGAGAACAACTCTGTTCATGGAGGCTAATCAGACCACTGTGGTGCCGGTTCGTCTCAGTTTGCGTGTCAGCTATTGACAGGAGTTATCTTGGCCCCGTCTGCCCCACACCTGGAGGCTTTGGGCCCATGGAAGATGCAGTCCCCCTGGGAGGAGAAGAAGCCACATTCCTATGGGAAGCGGAGATTGGAGTGCGCCCCTCCTCTAGAGGAGCACAGACCCTGGTACCAGCTGTTTGTTCATGTATTTCAAAGTGGGTCTCTGGGGTCCCTTTTCGATCTGGCACCCAGGAAATCTCTATAACCTTGCCCTCTTTCACTTCTCCCTAAGGAGGATATTCTTAAGACCACCCTCTCACCCTGTAAACGAGTGGAATAATGTAGAAGAAAAAAAGAAAAAACGCTCCCTTTACACACTTTTTCATCCTCGAATGAATCATAACCAGAGAGGCAGTCACCCTCCCCTGCCACTCCTCCCCACCCCCACACTTCCAACGAGCCTCGGGGTGAGAAACAGAATCAGATCCTGAGGTTGGCCTATTGCCACCTGGGTTGATCCAGAATGAGTAGTAGAATTGGCTCAGAAGCCTCTGGACACAAAGAGCGCTTTCCTTCAAGATTCTAACTCCCAACGACATCACTAGGAGTCCCACTAGGGTCATGAGGGGTATCGAATTACACCGGGGCCCCAAGTTGGGGAGCATCAGACAGGACAACCGTCCCAGGTCAGTCACCTACCCGGAGGGGCTGGACTTCAAGCTGCTTCTCGGGACACGTTCAGCCCCCACTGCACCTAGTAGGGCTCTGCGCGGGCATTCTACGAAAAGATTCCAGGCAGGACTGTCGCTGCCAGGCAGGCAACGGCCTACCTGCACAGCCCCCGTGGCTGCCCGAATTCATAAGCTCCACTCCCCAAAGGTGGCTCCCCGCCAAAGCAGGGAGGTGGCTCCCCGGTCCGAACTCGGGCCTCGGCCTCACGTGACAGCCCCATGTGCTCCGGAGCCGCTCTGCAAATCACTAACGGTTTCTTTTTCGGGAAACTCGAGAAGCAGGGAAGTGTGGCAGCCAGCTGACTGACAGAAATCCACAGAGCTGGCAGCCGGCCCCGGCCCAGAAAGACAAAAGGGTCTTTGGTTCACCTGGCAAGACTGTGCTCCTTCCTCAGGCCCCTTCCCATGGAGCTTATCTGATGCCTTCGGCCAGGTGTGCTGGAGCGGAGAGTGCTGACATCATCGCCCAGGGGGAGCGGCTGGCTGCTCCGGAAGCCCGTATCTTGGGCTCTTCTTCTGGAAGAAACTTCTGCCGGGGAAAGCCGGCAGAAGACGCTGCCCTCAGCAGACGGCCGGGGAGGCTTGGATTTCTCTCCTCCAAACTGGTAGCTCTGAGGTAGAGGGAGGAGCTGGGAGCCGGGGCTGGTCCCCGGGAGTGGGGGGTAGTCCTCCGGATTTACCCCTGGCCCTGGCTTCTTCCTCCCGTGGGATCCTTCCCAGAACTAAAGGACCCTTTCGAAGCTGTGAAGAAACGTCGGTGGGGCTTAAGTGAATCGGGCGGAACCCTCAGTTATTATCAGTCGGTCGGTCTCTTCCACCCGTGTTGACAGGCAAGGTTGCCATTAGGAGTTTCTTAGAGCAATAGTTCTCCAAGCGTAGCCCCCAGGACAGGCACCACCAGGGACGGGTTTTCAAAATGCGAATTCCCCCACTGACGCCACCCTCACCCCCTTAAATGGAAAACTCTGGGTGGGACCTAGCAGTTGGGTTTTACAAGCCCTCCAGGTGATTCTAATTGTGTGCCATCCACTGTTGGGAGGGGCTGAGCTCATCACCAGGCCCGGGCTTCCCAGGTGCTTCCGGCTCTCAGAGGGTTCACACCTGGCAAATGCAGGCCTTCCGTTTAGGCTTCCTCACCGATGTCGCTTTGGCACTAGCACCCCTCTCCCAAACATATTATTTACTGACTTCAAGCTTTTCAAAATTTGCAATTTAAACTTCTCCTCTGAGTGTGAATGTTATATTAGCATAGATTTCTCATACGATGCAAATGTCGCCAGGCAGATGCATTTCAACGCAGAAAAGCCCTCACACCTGTCGGCCCCTCGGTGAATTTATTTTACCCTAATACAAGCAATCCTATATGAACCCCATCAGCATTTTTTAAACAAAATGGTTACTTGTTTGAAAATGATTATACGGAGGGGTGGGAAGGCAGTGAAGGAAAGGATAGATAGGTAGATAGATAGATAGATAGATAGATAGACAGGGATATACACGCATCTCAATATGTGTGTGTAAGGTAACTATCATGGGCAAATATCTCACAAAGGCTGCTTGGGGGTTACTTCCTTTTAGAACAACATCACATCGCCTCTCATCTCAAAAATGCTAATAATAGGGTCACAATATCTCACCCTGGCTTTCACGGCTCTCCAAAATCATTCCTCACTGCAGCCCCTCTGTACTCTATAGTCAAGCTGTCCAGACTGCTTGCTCTGCCTTTTACAAATAGCCCACGTACTTCTAGGCCTTTCTGTTTCGCTTTTGTTGTGCTCCTTACTGGCCTCCCCTGTGACAACTCCCCCAAGCCCCCAGTCAGAATAAATTCTTCCCAGTCTAACTCCCTACTCAATTGGCAAAGATAAAAATTTAGTATTCAGGGGCGCCTGGGTGGCGCAGTCGGTTAAGCGTCCGACTTCAGCCAGGTCACGATCTCGCGGTCCGTGAGTTCGAGCCCCGCGTCAGGCTCTGGGCTGATGGCTCGGAGCCTGGAGCCTGTTTCCGATTCTGTGTCTCCCTCTCTCTCTGCCCCTCCCCCGTTCATGCTCTGTCTCTCTCTGTCCCAAAAATAAATAAAAAACGTTGAAAAAAAAAAAAATTTAAAAAAAAAAAAAAAAAAATTTAGTATTCAATGTTGGCAATAATATGAAGAGAGAAACACTTCCATGTACTTCTCAGGGATGTAAATGGGAGCAACTTTTCAGGAAATCCACTGGGCATTATAACCCGTTACCCAGTAAATCCTCTTATAAGAATCTAACCTGAGAAAATTTTCGGAAAATAATGTTCAATTTTTAGGGGATCTGTCTAATCCACAGACTGACCATCCTTTTGGTAATGGCTCTTGGGGTATACCGGTAATATAGCGCAAAGGGCTATATATATTAATATACAATATGTGCCTTAATATAATACTAAGGGCAGATTTTGGAGCTCACAGCCTGGATCTGAAACCTGACTCTGAGACAGAACACCTGTGGGACACGGGATAAGTAACTTAAATTTTCTGAGTGCCGGCATCCTCATCCACTTAAAATAATGATGTTAGTCCTATCTCTCCTATGTGTAGACTGTCCAAGATGCCCATGGTTAGCATTTGGCACGGTGTCTGACATCCAGTTCACGCTCAGGAACTATAAACTAGCTTTGCTTTATGACTTCATGTCTCTCTCCTATAGCTGATTGGCCGTACGTAAGCTGGATCCATCAGATTTTTCTCCTGGGAAGTTGGAATTGTGGCTCTGAGCCAAGTAGTCAGTCTGTTTGTTGCCTGGAAGCACAACATAAACCACATTCTTCCATGTGGACTGAGAATTTGTGAAGCTCTCTGCTAAGAACGAGAACACGGCAGCAAAAGCAAGAAATGATGCGAGCCCTGGGAGCTTCCCGATCCCCAGTTCTGCTCTCTCCCGTCTTAATTCCTGTCCTTGATTTGAAGAAACACTCATTTCTTTCTAATGCCTAGAAGAGCATGATGATTATTGCCTCTCCGCCCCTCAGATCCAGCCTTTGCCTTCTGCCTTTGCTCTGTGCCTTGGGGACTGAGAATGGGATTGTCATCACCCAGGACCCCTTGCCCTTTTAACCGCACCCCATGGCCTTGTGATTTCATGTGTGAGTTCTTTTTTAATTGAATTCTCAATCCTATTATGCTCTTCTATGACATAAAAGATATGCATGGGATTTTCTTTTATCCCCTGACTCATAGTTTGCTTTTAGACTAGGTTCTTTGTCTTCTCCTGTTATGCCTCTTTCCCCCCTCTACAGAGTGCTTTACAGCTGCCATGTGGTTTTCTTTTTCATCCCATGGTCATCATGAGACACTTGTCCAGAATTTCTATTTGATCTGCTACAGTGTGACTGAGTTTCCTTTAAGTTCCTTTCCACTGAGACCTATCGATAGCTCTCTAAACTACAAATAAAGCCTGGCATTCCAGGTCCTAGCTAGTTGTTTTTGTTTTCATCTTGGAGGACCTAGCAAGCTTGAGTGGAGGCGCTGAAAGAGAAGGAAAGGGAGCTTACCTGAGGCTGGGAACAGTTGTTATTAGAAGACCTGGATTCTCGAATGTCTCCTGATTTTGACAGATGCCCAACCTAAACCTGGGTCCATGCCATCTATGTAATAGCGTATCCCATGCCCCTGGGAGCTGTGCTAGGTGTTCAGATTGTGCTCTTCCTCACTTTATGGGGGAGCCCTGGAGTCTTTCCTTCCCCAGGGAGGGTTGTCTTCACTTACTTCTCATTTAGCCATTTCACTACCCTTAGTCAAAACAGGGAAAAGTGGGGTGAGGGAGTCCTTCGTTTCACTTTTCCCGTTTGGGGATGGCCAATGGAAATTATAGAGATTGTGTAGGCTCTGTGGCAGACACCCCTATGTTCACCAAAACCTTTCCCTTTTCTGGTGGGCACACAAAAGAACTCCGTTTCCTAGCCTCCCTGGCAGGTAAGGAAGTCTGGCCAGGTGAAATCAGCCACTCCCAAGCTTATTCCATAAAGACTTCTCATCCCTGATTGTCTGCCCTTCTTCCTTTTAATGGAGAGGTATGTAATGAGTGAGAAAGAAACTTGCATGTAGCATGTGAAACACTGAAGTTTTAGCACCGCGTCTTTCAACTATTAGCCTACCCTGAATAATATATTCACCAGTACTGCATCTTAAATGCTTTTTTTCCTTGTTTTCTTTCTTTTTCTTTCTTTTTTTTTTTTTTTTTTTTTTGAGAGAGAGAGAGAGAGAGAGAGAGAGAGAGGGAGACAGAGGGAACAGGGCAGGAGCAGAGAGAGAGAGGGGACAGAGGATCCAAAGCGGGCTCTGGACTGACAGCAGAGAGCCCGATGCAGGGCTTGAACTCACGAACTGTGAGATCATGACCTGAGCCAAAGTCAATGCTCAACCGACTGAACCACCCAGGTGCCCCTCACCTATGCTGCTTCTTAAATTTCGTAGCTGTGGTTCAGAGACATGTCGTGTCACACTACAATATTTTAATTCTTTTCTTAGCTGCCACTCAAGAAATGTAGGCCATTCAATGATTCCCTTTTCCTTATTTTGTTCCACTAATGATCTACTTTTTGTTACTTGCTAGTTTTTACTAGTGTTCATTCATTTCATCAGGGATATTTGTAAACCCATGTCATGCAATCATTGTTACCCAGAAGTGACACACAGAATATATTTTTTCAGTCTGTTATACCATTTTCCCATTCCATCTTGCAATGTAGGTAGGCAATTATAAACCTCTTCCTTTTCCAGACTGTAAGCTTCTTGGACTCAAGAATGATGACCTAGTTTTTTGGTAACTCTCATGGGTACCACAGCAGCTGGTTCATAGTTGGCACCCAATATTTCCTGACTAATAGGTATACTTGTCATCAGTAACAATGGACAACCAGAATTTTGTCTGCAAACAGCTGAAGGTAAATAAAAATGGAGTAAACATTGTGAATAAACACAAAATATAAGCTGCACATATATCTATCTATGACCAAATAGAACATTCTGCCACAGTACCTCAACTAGCCATCATTTTACCTGCCACAAGAAAAAGTCAACACAATCTACTGCAGTGCAAAACTTCTTGTCAATTACACAGAAATTACAATTACACGGTAGACAAATCTACTTTGGGAATAGTACCAGAACCCCAAGTAAAAATTTTGGAACTATTAATGTTGCACAAGCACAGGCATGCCAGTTTTGCTGCCTATTAACAAAGGCCTATTATGATACTAATCTCTCAACAAACCTCCAATAATATAATTCAATTTTTCCTGTAAAGTGTACCATCAACCTCATTACTTTCGAAGGACATTTGTGCAGTACATTCTAGCACTTTACTCTGAAAAGTCTACAAACCAAAAGACTCCTAGAAAAATAATGAGACACGTCAGTGGGACCAAATGGACAATTGCCAACTTCTGACTTTCCTTGGGCTTTCTGAAATACAGTCTGCCCAAGATCCCATGCACAGAAATTCAAGGCCATGGCTGGTAGTCACTGGAATATAAAGCGTAGGTTTAAACTAAAGAAAGATCTTCCTTCATTCCGTTTTCATATCTACATATCTATCTCTCCATCATGAAATGGAATAAAAATGTCTTTTCCTACCAGCTGATGCTCCCAAATTTACCTCTTCTCCGAGTTCCAGATCCAACTGAATACTCAGTGTCTCCATATGGATGCCTCACAGGCATCTGAAAGTGACGTGCAGAAGACAAAACTCTTCCTTGCACCATGCCTGTCCTACCCTAAACCTATTCGATGGTTGTCACCATCTCAGTGTATGTCCTATCCTTAATCATGCCACATCACCAGCAGCCATCTTTGATTACATTTTTTCCTTCCTCTATTTATCTCTTCAAAAATCTCTGGTATCCCTCCTTCTAAGTGTATCTCTCTACTCTCATCTTTCACAAAACTAATCTTGGTCTTCATTGCCTCTCACTTGGACCCCAGCCACAGCTTCCTACGTGGTTTCCTTCTTCTGCTCTTGTGTATTGCCAGTCTGTCTATTAGAGTAGACGCAGTCTATCTACGAGATACAGCCAGGTCAAACATTAGCCTCCCTTTATGAAAGCCTAAAAGGCACTAAATAATTTCACCCCTATGCTCTCTATCCACATTCTGTGTCATTTTCCCCCTTCAACATTTCCTTTTAGCTATAACTTTCATCCTTTTAGGTTCTCCCAACGTGCCAGGCTCTTTTTCACTTCATTTGGCTTTTGCATTTGTCATGTAACCTCCTGTTAAATATTTTCCCTCACCTTGAAATAGCTAATTCCTTACTCTTCTAACCTCACTTTAAATGTCTCCATCTCAGAGAAGCTTTCTAAAATCTCCCTCTCCCAACTTTTCCATCTGAGACATTGTTTACTCAGTGTCTTGTGTAATATTTGGCACTCAGTTGATGCTTAATAAATATGATTTAAATAAATGAATAAATGTGAGAATTTCTTTAAGTGAGAAGCCCACTGCGATTGAGATGAACTTTTATATTCTTGTTGCTTGTTAATTTATCAGTCAACTGTTACCCATGTTTCATAGCAAAACAGGCAGAGTTTTTCACAAAGCCAAGAGAAGAGTTATTTTTGTTCCCCAAAGGGAGAAAAAAGCAGGACTAATTCTGGTAGAGAAAGTGCTGGTAAGGTCAAGACTTAACAAAGGCAGAGAATAGAAATAGCTAACAGGAGAGGTGGATTTATCTAATGTGGAGTAGATGTGAACTCCTCCTTTGTCAATACTATAAAATCCACCTTGCTCTCTAATGCATTTTGAGAATATCAAGAGATGCTAAATCTCGCATCTAGATTAGTATAGATTAAACCAATGCTCATATGGCACAGGGCAGTCCCTGAAGTGTGCTCACGTAGACTAAGGAACCAGAGGATGAAGGAGACAGTGACATCTGCATGACCATGTATAATGAAAGGATTTTTAGAACAAGATACAGAAGGCACAAAACATGAAAAACTTCGTACCTTTAAATACACTGAAATTAAAATTACTTTTAAAACTCACAATGAAAAAAAGGAAAAGACAAGCCACAGACAGGAAAATATATTGGCTGTGCATATACCCAACAATACTTCATTCCCAGAATATATAAAGAACTCCAACATTTCTCTTTAGAGAGCAATTCAGCAATATTTGATAAAGTTGAAGACATTCACATCCAAAAACTTAGCAATTCCATTGTAGTCAGATCCTCTAGAGAACCCTTACACATGGCAACATGGTTAAGAATGTTCTGTGCAGTGTTGTCTGTAATGGTGAAAAACTGGGGACATCCTAAGAAAATGGATAAATAAATTATGGCAAAATCATATAAAAGAAAACTACATAGTTGTTATAAAATTTTAAAACCTTCATAACAAAACTATTTCTCATTTATGGATAGAAAAGTATGTATTAAAAATATGAAAACATGCATGAGAATAAAAAAAAATATCACACCCATGATGATGGTTCTTTCTGGAAAGGAAGGCAAAGGAAAATAATCAGCAAGCCTTGGGAAAATATGACCTGATAGGAGTGGAAGGAACATCCATCAGGGCTCATTATGTTTGCATTAAAATCATTTATATGTGTAAAATCTCCAAAAGTTACATTAAAAATTTTTTTAAACTTAGAAATTACTATAAAGAGAAGAAAAGTGGAAGAAAGTAAAATGAAACCTTGGCTAAGGTTAACACATAAAAACCAGACACTGTACAAAAAATAAAAATAAAAAATAAAATTCTAATGCTAGGACATTTATTTAAATAATCACTTTAAGTTGTGTTTTATTTATTTATTTTTTTAGTTAGAGATCTCTGTAGTTTTATTTTTTTTTTTAATATATGAAATTTATTGTCAAATTGGTTTCCATACAACACCCAGTGCTCATCCCAAAAGGTGCCCTCCTCAATACCCATCACCCACCCAGTTGTGTTTTAAATTGTAAGAAGTGTAAGTCTTTGCATGCAGATCACGGTCCAGCATGGATTCAGGAATTTTGTAACCACAAATTTGGGGGAATTTCAGCAACTGTTGCGACCAGTTCCCTTCCACAGAAAGAAGAATCAAAATTCACTGCCAATTCTAGTGCTGCCACTCGGCTCAGTAGGAGAGGTTAAGCATCTTGCCTGGTGGACATACTTCTAGGTTAGGCTGACAGGGCATAAAGTGCATCTCTAAAAGCAAATGAAATTACATTGTCATAAGTAGGTAACAGCTCTGGCCAGGGCACAACATGAGCAACTGTCCAATGAATCACTCCAGGCTCTTCTTTTTGCCTAAAATAATCCAGGGCCTTCTGTAGTGAAGGATGTCATGAATCTTTCTAATCCCCACACAGCAAGAGCATGCCTCTGCACTTTGGCTATGAGAAACCTTCCCAAGATAGAGGGAAGAAGAAAACAGTACAGCAAGAATTTGGACTCTGAGGAGGAAAAAAAAAAATGGGTCATGTTTTTGTCTCATTCTGCTCATCTCTGGAGAAACTAAATTCACTTTGAATCAACTAGGGATTTAACCTCCTTGTATGGAGGCTAAGATTTTATCATAATATTAAACCTGACACAATTACAACAGAATTTAAACCAGATTTGCTTTTGGTCTTTGTTTTTCCCATTAGCTCTAACAGACACTACTGCCCAAAAGAAATCAGCAATGTAAAAAAATATATTCTTTTCTTATAATAAGTCAGGACACATCACTTCACATCCTCATATTTTCCCAGTAGCCCATTGCCATGGCCATCATCGGGCAACACGGTCTCCTTCTGGGGGATATCTTAATCCCAATCCTCCAGGACAAAGTTCAGATTCAAGTGCTTTCCTTGCTCAACTCCTTGCAGTCTGTTTGATAAATGTGACCTACATCCCCAAAGGAGTGTTACCCTCATCCCAGCTTCTGGAGTTTAGAAACAGAAAAATGGTGCGGTAGCAAGTACCAGGTCACCCCTGCCTTCCACAGAGAGCCGTAGGCTGTGATATCTCCATTTAGAAACAGGCCAAGTCCAGGTTGGGATGTAGACAATATTTTATCGCAAACCACTTCCAACCTAGATTGTGTAATGTAAATGAATGTGACACCTCTAGGCCCCAAAGCATGGGTTCCCTATTTGAGGATCCTCTAGGGATGGTTAGAGGGCACTTATTCAGAAGATAATATGCCTGGGGCACCTGGGTGGCTCAGTCAGTTGAGCGTCCGACTTTGGCTCAAGCCATGATCTCATGGTTCAGGAGTGCGAGCCCTACATCAGGCTCGCTGCTCTCAGCTCAGAGCCCACTTCAGATCCTCTGTCCCCACTCTCTCTCTGCACGTCCCACACTCATGCTCTCTCTCTCTCTCTCTAAAATGAATAAACATTGGGGCGCCTGGGTGGCTCAGTCGGTTAAGCGTCCGACCTCGGCTCAGGTCATGATCTCACAGTCTGTGAGTTTGAGCCCCGCATCAGGCTCTGTGCTGATAGCTCAGAGCCTGGAGCCTGCTTCGGATTCTGTGTCTCCCTCTCACTCTGACCCTCCCCTATTCGTGCTCTGTCTCTCTCTGTCTCAAAAATAAATAAACGTTAAAAAAAAAAAAACTTTTAAAATGAATAAACATTAAAAAAAGAAGACAATGCACCAGAGATAGCATCTATAAGGCTTCCGCTAGCTTCATGTCTGATCAGTGCAGAAGTTTGTTAATTAGCATAATGAATATTATAGATTTGCATTGGTGAAATCAATGATTTGTTAATAAGCCTAATGGTTATTAGATATGGGCTTTCATCAGTGAAAATGATGGTGTTCAAGATACAAGGACAGGCTAGAATACAGCTAATATATTCCTACTCTAATATGAACAGAAAATTTTAGAAAATCTAGCTCTCCTTGCACCCTTAGTAATGGCTCCCTAAGTTTAATTTCTACTTAGTCCTGGGATGCTAGTTTCGAAAGTCCTTGACCTTTTGATTCTAAGAAGAAAAACAGAAAATTCATGCCATGAAATATTACACATTTGCCTTAAGTGAAATTCTCATACAAGATGATTTGGGAGTAGACAAAAGGGCAGAGAATGAGGATTTCATTGATTTCACAGAACTCTGTGCTTGCTTGCTTTAGATTTCAGATGTCCGGAAGAATCCTGTCTGTGACTTGTTTTTCTTATACCATATTGAGATACCAGGAGTGGAATAGCAAACATTACCTATCTCTGACACTAAAAGGAAGCTAATAGTTGTGCAGCACCAATTAGATTTACATCAGTTTTTAGCGTAAGAACTAAAGCCGACTCAAATAATGGCTTAATGAGGAAGCAAAATAGAAAAAGATCTGATGGTGTAACTTGACAATAAATGACTGATGGTAAAAGAGAATTAGAGACATGTAGACTTACGAGGCCAGAGAGAAGAAAATAAAAAACAAAATGGAAAAACTGAACGTAAAAATCAGGAATCAGAATGAAAAGAAACACTGCAAACAAATAGGTAATATTAAAATACACTTTCAAACCTTGGGAATAAGATAACATAATGACTTTATGTCCTTTTGATGTAATAGGAATATTGTCTACCAAGTCTTCCCAGGATTATTTAATTTTCTAGGAGAAGGTGCCTTTGTTTGACTATTTGGCATTGACTGGAACTCTCTTTGAAGTTGAATGTTAACTTTAGACTTTGATAAAAGGGGCGCCTGGTGGCTCAGTTGGTTAAGCATCTGACTCTTGATTTCAGCTCAGGTCATGATCTCATGGTTCATGAAATTCCTGAGATTGAGCCCTGCATCTGGCTCCACGCTGACAGTGTAGAGCCTGCTTGGGATTCTCTCTCTTTCCCCCGCCCCCTCTCTCTCTCTCTGCCCCTCCCCTGTTCGTGCTTGCTCTCTCTTTCTCTCTCAAAATAAATAAACAGATAATAGACTTTTTAAAATTCTTTAATGTTTGTTTTTGAGAGAGAGAGAGACACACACACACACACAGAGTGTGAGCAGGGGAGGCACAGAGAGAGAGGGAGACACAGAGCCCATATAGATTTAGTTTTTCAAATTCTCTTTGAATCAGCTTTAATATCCCGCTGCTTCCCTCGTTAATGAGTTAAATAAGTCTTTGACACGTCAGTCATGTTTTTAAATTTTTTTAAAAAATTATGCTTTGGGAGAAAAGTTGGAAGAGTTGCCAAAACATTCATAAGCAGCTTACAGTGCTCAAATACCTAAGAGACAGATCGTTGTCTTATTATTATTACTTTCCAAATACTGATGTAGAAAGATGCCAAATGTTTCCTTTGGGAGAAAAACGTTCATTCCCATTTCACAGAGAAGAAAACTGAGCTTGGAAGACGGCACGTAAACTTGCTCTCATTAAACACACCAGAGCTTGCACTCAAAAGGCTGCCCGAGCTCTTTCCCCAAGTTATACAACCTTTAGACTCCATGAAGAGAGCTGCAAAATGAAATTAAAGAATCGTCACATAAATAGGCTTTCGTCTCTAGCAACCTGTCAGTGCCACCACTCTGTGCTGCCCCAGGCATTTCGCTGAAGCCATTCAGTGCTGTCTGGCCAAGACTTGCACTGCCTGAGGCTGACTTTCCTCCAGCTGTGAGCTCATCTACATTCTTATCAAGGAAAGGAGGATGTTTTATGGGCTCCTTCCTACAGCTCTTTCCTAACGCTAGGATGAAATAATCTTGGCTCTGGTTCTAACTAGGGCATTTAGAGAACAATGCCATTATTATTGCAAATTTTTCAATTGTCAGAGAATGAAAAAAAAATTAATCCAAGGAGATCAAAATGTTCTGAAACCAACATTCTCTTCCATCTTAAGATCAAAGTTTTAAAAAGTGGCATCTCCCACCTCATTTTTTCAGTTCCTTTCTTCCTTTCAAGGTTGAAGGTTGGGGCGCCTGCGTGGCTCAGTTGGTTAAGCATCCAGTTCGGCTCAGGTCATGATCTCACAGTCTGTGAGTTCGAGCCCCGCATCAGGTTCTGTGCTGACAGCTCAGAGCCTGGAGCCTGCTTCGGATTCTGTGTCTCCCTCTCTCTGCCCCTCGCCTGCTCATGCTCTGTCTCTACCTCAGAAATAAACAGCATTAAAATATTTAAAAATAAACAAATAAATAAACAAATAAATAAATAAATAAATAAAAGTAAAGAATGAAGGTTGATTTTAATATACAGAGGGAGGACTGAAAAGTAAGAACTTCAACAAGACCCCCCAAAAAGAGACATTGAGAACTGTGGAGATCGAAAGATGTGCTGATTCTCAAACCCTCCCATTTGTTGTACTTTGGGGGTGCCTTGCACTGTGATAGATACATCCACCTGAAGAATGCTGGGTCGACTTTTAAAACACAAAGTGAAGTAATAGTGATGTATGGGGACAGATGGTAGCTACCCTTGCGGTAAACACAGCATAATGTATAAACTTGTCAAATCACTAAGTTGTCCAGGGGAAAATAATGTAACATTATGTGTCAACTATACTCAAGTAAAAAAATCCAAAACAAAAGATAAAGACAAAGTAAACATTCAGCATATAGCTCAATGATCTAGTATTAAATATTGTGAGGGCACCTGGGTGGCTCAGTCGGTTAAGTGCCCAACTCTTGGTTTCAGCTCATGAACTCACAGTTCATGGGTTCAAGTCCTAGGTGGTTGAGCTCTGTGCTGACAGCACGGAGACTGCTTGGGATTCTCTCTCTCTCTCTCTCTCTCTCTTTCTCTCTCTCTCTTTCTCTCTCTCTCTCTCTCTCTTCTTCCCTCCCTCCCTCTCTGTCTTTCTGTCTCTGCCCGTTCCCTACTCACACTCACTCTCTTTCAAAATACATAAATAAACAATTAAAAAATATATTGTGAAACAGACCCTAAGTGTCACGGAAATTCGAATGAGATTTCAAAACCCAGCAGGGTGTCCAGGAAATTATAAAGTTGGAGAGCAGGAAAGATTTCCAAGGGCAAGGTCGGTCTGTCTGTAGAGTCTGTATTGCACAATAGCCATACCAAGGTACTATTTATTGAGTGCTTACTTTTTGCCAAGTATACTCAGTAGCGATTTACACATATGTTATGGGTATCTAATTTCATTTGGTCATCAGTCACGTGAAACAGGTAAAAATCACACCCATTTTGTAGCTGAGAACACTGACGTGGTGCCAGGATCCTACCTGGGGGTTACTGAGTTCGATCCCTGTGTGTGTGTGCACAGAGAAGGCAGCAGGGCCACACGTGTGCTAGGGTGGAGGTGGGATGGTCGCTTGGTGAGATATCAAGGAACCAAGAAACCCTGGAAGCTGCAGACTGTGGGTTTGAGAAAAACATGCATTAGAGAATGGTTGTGGATTGTTTTCTTCAGTCTATGGCATGAGGAAATCACGGTGAGAGATAGAAAAGCAAAGACAGGGAAAGGAAAACCTGGACCATAGACACATATTTCTTGCCATCTCCAAAAGATAAGTCCCTTCTATTGAAAAAACAAAAAACAAAAATACCTTTTGCCCTCATACAGTTATATATACTTCTTTAGAATTTTTTTATTTTAATTATAAGTCTTAGTCAAATGTAAACCAACCATAAAGAATAATTTGGAAATTTGCTTTATAATTTTAGAAATATTTAAAATGCTTTACTTTAGAGGGTGCTAATAATGCTGTGAAATAGGAAGGGTAAGGACTACTTAATCATTGTACATATGAGGGAAATGAGGCACAGAAGGTTTCAATGCCCCCCCTTCTCTGTCCTCAGTTGCCAGGAATGATACCATTACTTGTCTATTAGAGTCAAACAAAGCAGATATTTGAAAATCATCCTTAACTCCGCTTTTTTCCACATGGCCGAACTCCAATCAGCCACCATACTCTAACAGCCCTATATCATTTTAATAATGCCATGCCTCCACCCTCTGCCTAGACTGTCAGAACCGAGGCAACCATCACTCCAGATTATTCCCACAATGTAAAATGGACCAACCTGCCTCTCGTCTCACGGATGCCCAATCTCTTTCCCAATGACTACCATTTTGTGAGACGTTAATTTGATGATCTCTCAGCCACCACGTCAACTATTTTATTTTTATGAATAAATACAAACTCCTTGCTAGAGCATATAAGATCCTTCATGACGCAGCCTTCATGAAACCTGAGTATTATCTCTCGCCATTTCCCCTGTACTCACCAACCCTAGTCATGCCTCCACCTCATGCACCGTATCTTCCAGCCACACAATACTTTCTTCTGGTTCCAGAAGCTTCACACTATAAATCTCTGCATGTTTTTACATGAGGACAGAGAACTCATCCTCATTGTTTTCACAGATCACTTCCTTTCCTGTCCTTCAAAATTCATTAGCTATGTCTCCTTCCCCAGGAAGCCTTTCAAGCATTCCCTAGACTAGCATAAGATGACTTTCTACACACACGTAGCAATATCATAGCACTTACCACTCACAAACCACACTGTTTTCCTGTTCGTCGGTCTCACCAGTAAGTTCCAACCGGGTCATTACATGTCATGAGATTGTTTTGGTCCTCTGCATGCATATGTGTGCCATCCGTTCTCTTAATAGCTTTCAAGACACATTAAGATACATATACATCTTAACACATTAAGTGGGCTTTCCTGGGTAGAGCACTCAGCTGGGCTCTAGAGAACCCAAAACACATAAGATATGTTCCTTGTCCTTAAGGGAGATTTCTACAAACCTGAAACAGGAGAAAACTCCAGGAAAAATAACACATACCCAATGTGATAGGCTAAATGATGGTCACACAAAAGATGTCTACTCAGACCTGTGAATGTAACCTCATGTGGAAAAAGAAATGGTCTTTGAAGGTGTAATTCAGTTAAAATTTTTGATATGAGATCATCCTGGCTTATCCAAGCAGGGTCTAAATGCAATGACAAGTGCCTTTATAAAAGGAGAAGATACTAACACAAGAGAAGAAACAGTGGAGAAGGTGATGTGAAGACAAAGGCACAGGTTAGTGCCATGTGTCTCTGAGTCAAGCAATGAAAAGGACTGTCTGCAGCCGCCAGAAGCCATGAGGCGTATGGAACACATTCTCCTATAGCTTCCAGAAGAAGTCAAACCCACTGACACCTTGATTTTGGAATTCAGGACTTCAAAACTGAAGGGGGATAAATTCCTATTGTTTGAAGTCACCCAGTTTGTGGTGATTCATTATAGCAGCCCCAAGAAACTAATATACCAGTAAGTAACAATATCTGAAATAATAAGAAAATAAGACCTCACCTATTTTCAACGGGCTTTTGCACAGATAAACACATGTCCAACAATTTAAGATGGGATCCTTTTCTTTCTGCTTGCATGCTCTTTTTCTAACCGTCAGACCCTAACGTAGGGATGTGCATGGAGAGATGCACTAAATGCTTTGCAAATATTGATTGACAGATAACTATATTTTGTATGATAAGGGAGCGATACTACCACAAGTGAAGCAAAAGTGAAAACAAGTACAGAAATGTGGGCCTCCCTTACTTCTAAAAAGGAAAACAAAAATCTGTCAGAAATAGGAAAGAACTGTCAAAAGTACACGGTATTGAGTACAAACGTTGTGAAACACGAGTCACAGTACAACTTGTTTTGTGACAAGTGTAAATGCATACATTTTCCATCAAGTTAGCAAGGAGGTATCGACTACCTCATCCAAAGGACATGTGCTCTTCTCCAACATTTTAATCACACTCTGCAGTAATCTGCAGTTCAAGAGAGGTAAGCTGATAACTGACACATTCAGAGCTATTTAGGATTTTAACACTGGGGAAAATGGTTTCTTTGAAAAAAAAGGGGGAGGGGGGAAATAAAAGAGGGAAAAACATATGATAAAGACTATTGCCTGGGACTGACAAGGATGGGCGACGAATGGCAGCCAAACTTTCCTCCTTTTATGATTTGAAATTCAATAACCTGCATCTTTTGATGGTAAGTGTTGTACTGCCTACTTCAGGGGCAAAGTCCCCCGAACTCCCCTGCCACGCATGCTAGGGCAGCGCTTACAAAGCTATAAAGTGCTATGTAAATCGGTGATAAAAATAGCAGTGAAATCATCTGCTTCCACATAATGGTAATAGTTAATAATTATTGAGCGTTTATCATGCAATAGGCACTTTCTAGGCTCTTCTCAAATTACCTTATTCAATACAACAATCTATTATTATCTCTATTTTACAGAGCAGGAAACTGAGGCAAGGGAAATGAAGTAAACTGCCTGCTGGTTGAACCAACCAGGAGGTGGTAGTGACAGGACTGAAACCCAGCAGGCTCATTCCAGGTCCCTTGGTTGCAATTACTGTTTTCTCTTGCATCTAGATGGAATAAGAGTGACTGGCAACAATTAAAAAAAAAAAAAAAAAAGTCATCCTATAGAATGAATCCGTCCTTACTCCACATCACAAAGCACAAATTAAACAACCACGTTAGTCGCACACATAACCACGTGAAAACGTGTGGAAAATAACAACACAGTCTTTGCAAGATCCAAGATTCAACAATGAGACAGACGTGAATGTACCTATAGCACAGTGCTCCAAACAAAAACAGGAATTTAACAAATAATGAATTAAAAAAAAAAAAAAAAAAAAAAAAAAAATATATATATATATATATATATATATATATATATATATACACACAGATTATTCTATGACCCCCTTTCCCTATCTTTTAAGCATTAGCTAAAAATTGGGCTGAAAATGCATAAAGATCAAAATTGAAATCCCCAAAGTATATAACAAATCCAGAAGTCATTGCCTACAGCAGAAATACATGTTATATTTTCACTAAACTGCTCTCTTTTCTTCCTGGGCACATAGAAAGGGCTCCGATTTGTAGCCCAGCTTGCATCTAAGAGGAGCCACGAGATCTTTCCTGGCCGACGGAATCTGAAAATTTCCATACATACCTCTAGATCTGGTCACTAAACCCTACCCTCCTGGATCTAAGGTATCAGCTCTGGCAGACCAGTCCTCCAACAGAGAACAACGAGAAAAATTAGATGCAATAGAAAACAGAGCAAAACAAAAGGCAAACTTAGAAGGCATGGCAGTTATCAGGGCAGACAGAACTTAAGAAACCCTATGCTACCCACAAGTGACAAATCACCGAGGTGAGCATGACTTTCTCTACCACTTCCATCAATCTCATCATCTCTCAGCATGTGTGACAAAGTGGCCAAATATGGAGAGACAGAGCAGAAAGCGGTTGCTGGGAAACTAAGATGCTAAGCTTTTGGCAATGCATCATGTTGGGGGGGACAATTCAGAAGTTTAGGGTCCACCTCAGGGCAAAGTCTCTGCAGGATCATACTCCACGGTTAGAACAAAGCCGAAATGGACCACATCTTACAAGGATTGGAAACTCAGCCTCAAATCAGCTCTAATCATTTAGCCAGAAAATAAATCGAATCTTTTATGGTAAAACGTAACAGTATCCATAGATTCTAATATTTATTAACAAAATGTCTGGCCTTCCGTTCAGAATTACCAAGCATATGAAGAGACACAAGAGAAAAGGAATTAACAGAAACAAACATATGGGTCATCCAGATATTTGAGCTACCGGCACAGACTTTAAAATAACTGTGATTTGTATGTTCAGGAAAATCACGTGAAGATGAGAATTTCACCAGAGAACTTGAAAAATAAAGTGGAAATTCTAGAATTAAAAAATAGATAATTACTGAAATTCACACAGCTTAGAATTCTATACCAAGTGAAAATACACATCAGTAATGAAGGTGAGGAAGGTTTAAGAAGCTTCGAAGTCACTCACCACTCTGTCCCAACAACAAGTAAGTACAAACTAAACAGAGTGAAAAATCAACAACTCTTCTTGGATCCCTAAGAAAGGGGAGGTCCAAGGACAAACTGCTGACCCTCAAGACCGGAGAGAAGGGTGAATACAGATCATCACAGCTTCCCAGAGCACAGAATCACGAAGAAATTGCCACAAGAACCAGTGCTGGGGTAAGAAAATTTGAACTGTGATTTGTGAATTAATTGCTGAAGGCTCAGTGTGGACAACTCTCAGAGTTAAAAACTCCAGTGGGACCCAATCACAGGGAAGGTCCACAACATTGTGAGATTTACCTCTAGGAGCTCAGCCAGATTCCTTTAGTAAATATCTGGGGAAAAAAAAAAAAAAAAGGAAGGAAGGAAGGAAGGAAGGAAGGAAGGAAGGAAGGAAGGAAGAAAGAAAGAAAGAAAGAAAGAAAGAAAGAAAGAAAGAAAGAAAGAAAGAAAGAAAGAAAGAAAGGGGCGCCTGGGTGGCGCAGTCGGTTAAGCGTCCGACTTCAGCTCAGGTCACGATCTCGCGGTCCGTGAGCTCGAGCCCCGCGTGGGGCTCTGGGCTGACGGCTCGGAGCCTGGAGCCTGTTTCGATTCTGTGTCTCCCTCTCTCTCTGCCCCTCCCCCGTTCGCGCTCTGTCTCTCTCTGTCCCAAAAATAAATAAAAAACGTTGAAAAAAAAATTAAAAAAAAAAAAGAAAGAAAGAAAAGAAAAGAAAAGAAAAGAAAAGAAAAGAAAAGAAAAGAAAAGAAAAGAAAAGAAAATCCCCACAGGCTTTCTGCAGGGAGAGAGAATAAGGAACCATTTTTCAAATAAGCCAGAGCGCTCTGTTCTTCATAACAAGACCCATCCTCAGGGAAAAATAGTTAACCTGAAACTAATCTGCTGGGGACTTATCAGAGCCTAGTTTGCCTAGGGAAAGGTAAACACCCAACACCAGTCTATTGGTGCTATCCTGTCCCACCTAAATGGAGAAAAAACCTGAGAAACACTTGTGAGAAAGTTCACAGTCCAGACACACAGGATCCCTGAGAGACTGAGACCTAATCACAGGACTAGAGAGTGCTTCCTGGGCGCCTGGGTGGCTCAGCTGGTTGAGCGTCAGACTTCAGCTCAGGTCATGATCTCATGGTTCGTGAGTTCAAGCCCCGAGTTGGGCTCACTGCTGTCAGCCCAGAGACCATTTCTGATCCTCTGTCCCCCTCTCTCTCTTTCTCTCTGCACCTCCTGGCTTGTGCTCACTCGCTCTCTTTCTCTCTCAAAAAATAAGTAAACATTAAAAAATAATACTTCTATAGACTGCTTCCCCTTCCCCACACCTCACCCCCACGTCACTAAAAGGCCTATCCACTGGAGTTGCTTTGACTCAGTACATCATGTCTGATTATGAAGAAAAAGTGAAGAAGGCATACCAAGAGGTAAAAATATAGTTTGAAGAGGCAGAGTAAACATCAGGATGCTTGCTACACCAGATATGCACCATTATGGCAGGGAAATTGGAATCATCAGATTAGATATTTGAAACAACTATGATTAATATGCTAAGGGCTTTAATGGATAAAGTACATGGCATGAGAGAACAGATGTTCAATGTAAGCTAAGAGATAGAAATCCTGAGAAAGACTGAAAAAGAAATACTAGAGGTAAAAAAAAAAAAAAAAAAAGAGCAAAGAAAACAAAAGAAACACTGTAAGAGAAATGAAGACCAACTTTCATAAGTTGATATAGACTGGACATGGCTGAGGAAAGAATCAGTGAGCTAGAGGATATAGCAATAGAAAGATCAAAAACTCAAAAGCAAAGAGAACAAAGATGAAAAATACAGAACAGAATTCCAGGGACTGTGGACAACTACAAAAGGTGTAATGTTCACAGAACGAGAATGCCAAAAGGAGAAGAAAAAAGGAACAGAAGAAATATTTAAAATAATAATGACAGAATTTCCCCCCAATTAACATCAGACACCAGACCACAGCTCCAGGAAATTCAGAGTTCACCATGAAGGATATATGTCAAAAAACCTCCACCTAGAAAAATGAGATACAAAGAGAGAGGGAGGCAAACCATAAGTGATTCTTAAACACAGAGACCAGACTGAGGGTTGCTGGAGGGGAGAGGAGTGGGGGGATGGGCTAAATGGGTGATGGGCATTAACGAGGGCACTTGTCACTTGTCAGGATGAGCACTGGGTGTTATATGTTAAGTGATGAATCACTAAATTCTACTCCTGAAAACAATACTACACTACATGTTAACTAACTTGGATTTAAAATTTAAATAACATGTAAAAATTATTTTAAAAAATCTATACCTAGGAACATCTTCAAACTACAGAAAATCAAAGATTTAAAAAAATATATCCTGAAGGAAGCAAGAGAGTGAAAACACATTACCTATAGCGAAACAAAGATAAAACTGCATCCAACTTCTCAGAAACCACGCAATCAAGAAAAGAGTGGAGGGAGATATCGAAAATATTGAGAGAGAAAGGAGAGAAAAAAAGAAATTAGACATTTCATAACAGACAAAACCCGAAGAATCTACATTACATGAGTTTTTACAATGTGCTTTACTTTGTGAAAATTCATCAAGCCACATACTGAACATGATAAAACTTTATTTTCTTCTAAAATGTTTACAGAATGGTGAGGAGGAGGGGAGATGAGAGATAGTAAGCTTTAATGACTATATTCACCCTTCCCACTGTAAACCACCTGTCACAGTCTCCAGTTCTCGATGGGAAAACTAATTAACTTCAAATCATGTTCACAACTTTGCTAATTACAAAATCCTGGACATTTTGACTACTGGACTTTCAATTACCTAAATATAACCAGAAAGTACATAGGGTTCCTGAGCCTTTATCCAGAGTCAACGATATACACACTAGGCAACATGGCACCCGGTGATCGTTCCGAGTCCTTGGCTGTACAGGTTGGGGAGGCCTGAACCAGGCCTCCTATGCCGAGATGCTTCAAAGCCTTGTTGAAAATGTCTGGGTCCCCCTTGAAGCCCCATCACACCCAAGTTTACCAGGAGATTTAGGTAGGAGTGGGGTTGATGGGCATCATCATTCATAAAATCAGGAGCACCGATGAAAGAAGTCAAGCTTTGAAAGCCTTGAGTCCTGGACCTGCTCAGGGTCATCATTAACCAGCTTTACTTGGAGTACACATCAGATGGGGCATCAGTCTGGCTGTAAATCTCAGGTAAGCTCTGTTAGAGGAGAACATGGAGCACTGCTGTTCACTTGTAGACGTATTGCCTTTGTGGCATGAATAAAAGCACCTGTGAGGTGCACCAAAAAAAAAAAAAAAAAAAAGGCATTGTGTTTGTAATTATTTTCAAACCCTCCTGAGATGGTCTGCTTGCTCTTTTCTTGTCTTTGTGCTCAAGGCAGAGGATGCAGTGGAGGATGGGAGTCAGAGCTTGGAACATAGCTGCCCCATCAAAAAACTCATTTTGGACTTTTTGTGAGTGAGACATAAACTTTAATTGGGTGGAGTTACAATATTTAAGGCTGTTGGGTATATATTTAGTCCCATGTAACTAATGTACTGCTATTAGAACTTTCAAGGTAAACCAAACCACCAAAGGCTCAAAGATGAAAAAAAAAGGGGGGGGAGTGACAGAAAATGTAACATGTTCATCAAGTACTGTTTTGTGCTAAAGTCTCTATTGATAATAACTAACATTCGTCAGCATTTATCACTAGCCACTGACGATGTAACCTTCGTTAGATACATTGTTTCATTCAGTTTCTACAAACACCATTTCAGGTGAGTATGATCATTATTTTTTTTGTTTTTTTGTTTTTTTGAATGTTTATTCATTTTTGAGAGAGCGAGACAGAGCGTAAGTAGGGGAGGGGCAGAGGGAGAAGGAGACACAGAATCTGAAGCAGGCTCCAGGCTCCAAGCTGTCAGCACAGAGCCGGATGCAGAGCTTGAACTCACAAACCATGAGATCATGACCTGAGCTGAAGTCAGATGCTCACCCAACTGAGCCACCCAGGTGCCCCTGATTATCATTATTATTATACAGATAAAGGTAAATGAATAACAGACTGACTTTTTTTTTAAGTCCAATATACTTAACATACAGTGTTAATATTAGTTTCAGGAGTACAATACAGTGATTCACGAGTTCTAAATATTACCCACTGTTCATCAAGATGAGTGTATGCTTAATCTCCTTCACCTAATTCACTCACCAACCACCCCCTCTGGTAACCATCTGTTCTCTATAGTTAAGAGTCTGTTTTTTGGTTTGTCTCTCTTGTCTATTTTTGCCTTCGTTCATTTGTTTTGATTCCTAAATTCCACATATGAGTGACATCATATGGTATTTCTCTTTCTCTCACAGACTTATTTCATTTAGCATTATACTTTCTAGCTCCATCCATGTTGTTGCAAATGCAAAACTTCATTCTTTTTATGACTGAATAAGATTCCATTGTGTATATAACCACTTGTTTATTCATTCATCTATCAATAGACACTTGGGCTGCTTTCATAATTTGGCTATTGCATGCCGTTATAAACATGAAGGTGCATGTATCCCTTTGAAATAGTATTTATCTATTATTTGGACAAATACTCAGTAATGTGATCCTTGAATCATAGGGTAGTTCTATTTTTAACTTTTTGAGGAATCTCCATGCTGTTTTCCATAGTGACTGTACTCGTATGTATTTCCACCAAGAGTGCACAAGGGTTCCTTTTTCTCCACATCCTCACCAAGATTTGTTGTTTCCTGTGTTTTTAGCTATTCTGACATGTATGAAATGATATTGTGGTTTTGATTTGATGATGAGTGATGTTGAGCATCTTTTCCTGTGTCTCTTGACCATCTGTTCATGTCTTCTGCCCATTTGTTAATGGACTATTTGGTTTGGGGGTGTTGAATTGTAGAAGTTCTTTATTTATTTTATATACTAACCCTTTATCAGATAACCCATTTACAAATATCTTCTCCTAAACAGTAAGTTGTCTTTTAGTTTCATTGATTGTTTCTTTCACTGTGCAGAAGCTTTTTTATTTTGATGCAGTCCCAATGGTTTATTTTTTGAAACTTTGTTTCCCTTGCTTCGGAAGACTTATCTAGAAAACACTATTGATATGGCTTGTCAAAGAAGTTACCCACCACCTATGTTCTCTTCTATGATGTTTAGGGTTTCAGGTCTCACATTTAGGCCTCTAATCCATCTTGAGTTCATTTTGTGTATGATGTAAGAAAGTGGCCCAATTCATTCTTTTGCATGTAGCTGTCCATTTTTCCCAATACCATTTGCTGAAAAGACTGCTTTTTCCTCACTGCATATTCCTACTACCTTTGTCTAGGATTAACTGAGCATATAGTCATGGGTTTGTTTCTGGGCTTTGTATCCTGTTCTGTTCTATGTTTCTGTTTTTGTTTCTGCACCATATCGTTTTAATTACCACAACTTTGTAGTATAACTTGAAATCTGGAATTTTAATAACTATAGCTTTATTTTTCTTTTTCAAGATTGCTTTGGCTCTCTGAGATCTTTTGTGGTTCCATAAGAATTTTAGGATTGTTTTGTTTAGTCCTATGAAAAATGCTGTTGGTATTTTGATAGGTATTACATCAATCTGTAGATTGCTTTGAGTATTATGGACATTTTAACAATACTTGTTCTTCCAATCCATGAGCATAGAATATCTTTCCATTTGTTTCTGTCATTTCAATTTCTTTCCTCATTGTCTTATGGTTTTCAGAGTATAAGTCTTTCATTTCCTTGGTTAAGTTTATTCCTAGGTATGTTATTGTGCAGTTATAAATGGGATTGTTTTCTTAATTGTTTTCTCTTTCTGCTGCTTTGTTATTAGTGTATAGAAAGGCAACAGACTTTCTACACTGATTTTGTATCCTGTGACTTTACTGAATTCATTTTTATCAATTCTAGTAGATTTTTAGTGGAGTCCTTAGGGTTTTCTCTATAGGGTGTCATATCATGTACAAATACGTCTAGTTTTACTTCTTCCTTACCAATCTGTATGTCTTTTATTCCTTTCTCTTATCTGACTGCTATGGCTAGTCCTATTATTTGGACAAATACTCAGTAATGTGATCCCTGAATCATAGGGTAGTTCTATACAACCCAGGTGCCCCTGATTATCATTATTATTATACAGATAAAGGTAAATGAATAACAGACGTTGTTGTTCTATACAACAACTTCCAGTACTCTGTTGAATAAAAGTGGTTAAGAGCGGATATCCTGATCTTAAGAGAAAAGCTCTGTTTTTCTTCATTGAGTATGATGTTAGCCGTGGGTTTTTTACATGTGACCTTTATTCTGTTGAGGTATATGCCTTCTAAATTTCTTTGTTGAGGGTTTTAATCATGAATGGATGTTACACTTTGTCAATTTATTTTCTACACTGATTGAAATGATCATATGCTTTTTATACTTTCTCTTATTGATGTGATGTATCACATTGATTGATTTGTGAATACTGAACTACCCTTGCTTCCCCAGAATAAATCCCCCTTGATTGTGGTGAATGATTTTTTTAATGTATTATTGGACTTGGATTGCCAATATTTTGTTCAGGATTTTTGTATCTATGTTCAGTAGAGGTATTGACCTATAGTTCCCTTTTATTTGAAGTGTCTTTATCTGGTTTTGGTATCAGGGTACTACTGGCCTCATAGAATGAATTTGGGGGATTTCCTTTTCTTCTATTTTTTGGAATAGTTTGAGGAAAATATATATTAACTCTTTTTTAAATGTTTAGTAGAATTTGCCTATGAAGCTATTTGCTCCTGGACTTTTGGTCGTTGGAAGTTTTTGATTACTAGTTCAATTTCATTGCTGGTAATTCCTCTGTTCAAATTTCTTATTTCTTCCTGGTTTAGATTTGGGAGATGATATGTTTCCAGGAATTTAGCCATTCTTTCTAGGTTGTCCAATTTGCTGACAAATAATTTTTCATAATATTTTTATAATCCATTGTGTATTTCAGTTGTTATTTCTCCTCTTGTTTCTGATTTTGTTTGAGTCCTCTCTCTCTTGCTTTTTGTTGTTGTTGTTGTTGTTGTTGTTCTGATGAGTCTGGCTAAAGGTTTATCAATTTCGTTGATCTTTTCAAAACGCCAGCTCCTGGTTTCCTTGATCTGTTCTACTATAGGTTTTTTTTTTCTTTTTTGTTTGTTTTGTTTTTTGGTTTTGTTTTGTTTTTAGGTTCTATTTCATTTATTTCTGCTCTAATCTCTATTATTTTCTTCCTTCCATTGGTTTGGGGTTTTGTTTCTTGTTCTGTTTCTAGATCCTTGAAGGTGTAACATTAGTTAGGTTGTTTATTTGAGATTATTCCTGCTTCTTGAGGTATGCCTGTATTACTATAATCTTTGCCCTTTGAACAGCTTTTGTTGCACCCCAGTGATTTGGGACCATTGTGTTTTCACTTTCACTTATCTCCATGTGCTTTTTGATTTCTTCTTTGATTTCCTGGCTGACTCATTCATTGTTAGTAGCATGTTATTTACCTTCCACATTTTTGTGCTCTTTCCAGATTTTTTCTTGTGGTTGATTTATAGTTTCATAGCATTATGTTCAGATAAGATGCATGGTATGATTTCAATTTTTTTTTTAATTTGTTGAGACTTGTTTTCTGGTCTAATATGAAATCTACTCTGGAGAATGTTCTATGTGCACACAAAAAGAATATGTATTCTGCTTCTTTAGGTAGAATGTCCTGAATATATCTGTTAAATCCATCTGGTCCAATGTGTTGTTCAAAGAGACGGTTTTGTCATTGATTTTTGGTTTGAATGATCTATCCATTGAAGTGTCTAGGGTGTTAAAGTACCCTACGATTATGGTATGACTATTGATTATTCCGTTCAGGTTTGTTATTAACTGCTTTATGCATTTGGGTGCTCCCATGTGGGTATATCAATATTTACAATATTAATATTTACAATTGTTATATCTTTTTGTTAGATTGTTCCCTTTATGATGACATAGTGTCCTTCTTTGCCTAATGATACAGTGTTTGTTTTAAAGTCTATCTTGTTTGATATAAGTATTTCGGCCCTGGATTTCTTTTCCATTTCCTTTGCTTTCAATCTGTACGTGTCTTTAAGGTCTGAAATGAGTCTCTTGTAGGCAGCATATAGATGAGTCTTGCTTTTTTATCCATTCTGTCACCTATCCCTATGTCTTTTGATTGGAGCCTTTAGTCCACTTGCATTCAAAATAATTATTGATAGGTACGATGTTATTGCCAATTTGGTACTTATTTCATGGTTGTTTTGTAGTTCTGCACTTTCCTTTCTTTCCTTGTTCTCTTGTGACTATTTGGCTTTCTTTAGTAATATACTTAGATTTCTTTCTATATTGTTGGCATATCTATTGCTGGTTTTTCATTTTTGGTTACCATTCAGTTTGTGTATAACATTTCTGCATATAGCAGTCCATATTAAGTTGGTGGTCATTTAAGTTTGAACACAGTCTTTACTCCTTTTCCCCCCATGTTTTAGGTATATGGTGTCATACTTTACATCTTTGTGTGTGTGTGTGTGTGTGTGTGTGTGTGTGTGTGTGTGTGAGTGAGAGAGAGAGAGAGAGAGAGAGAGAGTCCATTCACTGAGTATTTAAAGATATACTTATTTTCATGGCTTTTGTGCTTCCTACTTTTCTCACTCTTACTTGTGGTCTTTCCTCTCCATTCAGAGTCCCCTTTAACATTCCTTATAGGGCTGGTTTACTGGTCGTGAATTCCTTTAACTTTTGTGTGTCTGGGAAACTCTTTATCTCACCTTCTGTTTGGAATGATAGCCTTGTAGGATAGAGTATTCTTGGCTGCAGATTTTTTTCCTTTCAGCACTTTGAATATATCATGCTACATCCTTCTGGCCTGCAAAGTTTCTGCTAAAAAGATAGCTGACAGCCTTATGGGGTTTCCCTTGTATGTGATTGCTTTCTCTTCTGTTTCTGCTTTTCAAATTCTCTCTTTATCACTACAAATTTTATTAAAATTTGTCATTTTAATCATTATATGTCTTGGTGTGGGCCTCCTTGGATTGATTTTGTTGGGGGAGTTCTGTGCCTCCTGGATCTTGATTTCTATTTCCTTCCCCATATTTGGGAAGTGTTCAGCTATTATTTCTTCAAATAACTTTTCTGCCCCCTCTCCTTCTTTCTCCTTCTGGGATCCCTATAATGCTTGATAGTGTCACTGAGTTCCCTAGATCTATTCTCATTATGCAATTTTTTTTTGTTTCTCTCATCTGCTCAGCTTATTTTCTATTACTATCTTCCAGGTAAGATTCATTCTCCTACTTCCTTTAGCCTGCTATTTATTCCATCTAGTGTATTTTTTATTTAATTTATTTGTTTTGAAAAAGAGAGCAGGAGAAGGGCAGAGAGAGAGGGTCAGAGAAAGAATCCCAAGCAGGCTCTGCACTGTCAGCACAGAACCCAACGTGGGGCTCAAACTCATGAACTGTGAGATCATGACGTGAGCCAAAACCAAGAGTCAGCCACTTAACCGACTGACCACCTAGGTGCCCCACATCTAGTGTATTTTTAATTTTATTTATTGTGTTCTTCACCTCTGATTGGTCCTTTTTTTATCTCTTTTGTAAAGGTCTCCCTGATGTCATCCACTCTCTTCTTGAGTCCAGTGAGTATCTTTATGACTGTCACTTTAAATTCTATATCAGGCATATCACATATCTCCATTTGTTTAGCTCTCTTGCTGTGATTATGTCCTGTTCTTTCAATTGGTACGTATTCCTCTGTCTCACTTTGTCTAACTCTCTGTGTTTGCTTCTACATGTTAGGAAAGTCAGCTATGTCTCCTGCTCTTGAAAGTAGTGGCCTTATGAAGAAGAGGTCTTACAGTGCCCTACAGTACAGTGTCCCCTGTTCACCAACACCTGGCATTTCAGGCATATCTTCTATGTGTGTTGCATGTGCCCTGCTGATTTTGCTGAGCTGATTTTTCCTTTAGTCCAGTTGTCTGCAGTGGCTCTCTTTGCCTATCGTGCACAGTGTTTGGTCCCTGTGGTGTTAATAGGCCAGTCGGGGGCTTCCTTGGGCTTGCCAGAGATGCAGTAGCACCAAACTGCAGGGTGTTTTCCCTGCGCTGTCCCTTGAGAGGCTTTCATCGTTGAGCGGGGCCTATAGCCAGACCAGTCGTCTGCCTCCAGCCCACTGCCGCAACCACATTCCGACTTGCATGTTTGGGTATCTTACACTCCCCCCAGGACAGGAGTCACCTTGGAGTGGTGCTGGCCTCTGGTGCAGCTGCTTGCACACTGTCAGGCCTTAGGTACCAGCCTGGATGGGCTCCAGACAGGAGCATATTGGAGGGGGGTATCTGCAGCAGCGTGCACGGGGGGTAAGGAGCAGCGTTAGCAAGTTAGGTAGTGATTGCTGGAGCTGTGCTATTTCCTGCAGGTGGCTATGTGTATATGCTGAAAGATGAGGTGGGATATGGACCTTGCCAGTTCCTTTGCTCCTAGAGGAGTCTCCCAAGATCTCTATCCCTCTGGAACATGCTTCTGAGATGAATAAACTACTCTCCTTCCTGTATACCTCAGGTGTTTTTCAAACTGCTGCTTCCATGCTGTATCTGTATGAGGTTGTTTGTTGTCCTATCTCTTAAAGGGCAAGGACTCAATTTTCGCTTGCCATTCTAGTTCTCCCAGAGCCGAGCCCACTGATTTTTAAAATTCCAGTTTTTAAGTCTGACTGGTAGTAAGAACTCACAAAATTCAGCCCCTCTGGTTTTCAAAGCCAAATGTTATGGGGATCCATCTTCCCCATGTGGGCTCCCTGGTGTGAGAGTTTTTTTCCTCTCCTCTCCCTGACATCCTTCCCTCCCATGGATGGCCATGGTCCATTTCGCTCCCAACTGTGTCTCTGCCATTCTTACCCTCTTCAATGTGGCTTCTTCTTTACATCTAGCTGTGGACAGTCTATTCTGCCAGTCTTTGGGTCAGTTTTTGGATTATTTAAACTGATGTGGATGTTTTCTAGTTGTATCCATGGGATGAGGTGAGCTTAGGGTCCTCCTACTCTGCCATCTTCCTCGGAAGTCCTCTAAACCTACATTTAGAAAGCAGCAATCCATTCCAGAATCCACTCCATTCTAGATTCAAATGCAGGTCAGTCTTGGCCATTCACCAGAGCTAGTGAATGCCATTAGACCAGCATTTTTCATACTGAGCTATCAGATCCCTGGTTTCTCAAGGAACTGTGTGACTTAGGAAGTTACTTTAACTCTCCATGCCTCTGTTTCCTCATCTGAAATTCTCAAATCAAAAACAGTAAAACCAGGACTATTCTAAAGATCATACATATAAATTGCTTGAAAAGTCCTGGACACATGGGAGTTGTTTAATATCAGGTGGGTACTGTTTTTACTAATGTGGGTGGGATTATCAAATAAATAGACGACTCAAGCAAAATAAAAAGGGGGAGGAGGTCCGTAATGAAATAAATGTGGCAAACCGTGGCATTAATTCATTTAACAGATGCTTATTTATGGCCTATTATATATCAGGCACTGATACAAAGACGATTTGTGCAGTTCCTCTCTTGAAGTTAGTAGACAGAAGGGGAAAAATACAAGAACAAGTGAAAAGCAAGCAAAGTTACAAACCGTGAAAGGTTCTGTGAGGTGGAACTTGAATGTACCTTTGAATACTGGGAAAGTGTAGAAGAAAAGAAGGTAAGGGACAGGCCACAGGGGAAAGGAAAATAACTCATGAAAATTTTCCATGAAAATCAGACTTGTCTCCAGCTAATAGTTTTATTCCTCTTTGTTGTTCCAAAGACTGATGCATAATCTCATCAAAAACTGTATCTTTCGGGGCGCCTGGGTGGCTCAGTTGGTTGGGCGGCCGACTTCGGCTCAGGTCATGATCTCGCGGTCCACGAGTTCGAGCCCCGCGTCGGGCTCTGTGCTGACAGCTCGGAGCCTGGAGCCTGTTTCCGATTCTGTCTCTCCCTCTCTCTGACCCTCCCCCATTCATGCTCTGTCTCTCTCTGTCTCAAAAATAAATAAACATTACAAAAAAATTAAAAAAAAAACAAAACTGTATCTTTCTAGATATAGTCATTTGTCCAATTCCACTATTGTTACTATGATAATCAAAACACAGAATAGTACAAATAGAGAAGAAATTAGAAACTTTAGTATAAACAGTAATTATGTGAATGAGGAAACTGAGGCCTAGAGAGGCCAATGAATGGTGCCCCAATCTGGCTGCCTGGACCCACACTGTTCCCATAACATCATTTTCAATCCTCACAGAGCATCATTTCCTGAACTAGAAAAACAAACAAATTAGCAAATATTTATGGAGCTTGGTACAATGCTAGGGGCTAGGGAGGATTAAAACAAGTAAAGTGACTAACAATATACCCCTGCCCTCAGGGTGCTTAGAGTCTGGTTGAGGGAGTGGGTAGGAACACAGGGAAGTAATACAATCAACTCTTAATAGAATTTCAGGACAGCAGCCGAACAGAAAAACAGACAGCACTTCAGTCTCCAGTGTATCTAAAAGCACTAATTATTTTAAGAGTCTAGGGAGGGGTTTGGGGTACCTGGGAAGTTCTTTTGTAAGAAATCCAATCTGAGTTAGGTGTGGAAAGTCTGGAAGTATTTGAGAAGCACAGCGAAAGAGAACATTTCCAAACGAAGGTAATAAAGGAGTTATGCAGGGAAGTTCAACGTGTGTTGCATTTTGAGGAATAACCACGTATGCGTGTAGCAAAATAGGGAGTGGCAAACTCCAGGCAAGTAAAAATGATCAATTCAGTGGATCCTTTGGTGTGAAACCCCTCTTAGAGCTCATGACGATCATCAGGAGGAGTATTCAAGTCTCTGTGGACCTGGTATGGCCTTCATTCATTGATTCATTCATTCATCCACCCATTTGATATTTAGGGACAGCTTGTTCTATGCCAGCCAGTATTCTAGGCTCTGGGGATATACAAATCAACAAAACATAGTCAAAGAAAAGAAATATCCTTAGGGAGCTTATATTCTGATTTGGTGCTTCTCAAACCTGGATGCACATTATAATTTCCTGAGAAGATTTTTTGGAAGGATCTGAGGAACCTTAAATACACATTAATAGGTGACAGGAGCCAGTCTGAAAGGCTACATACTGTAAAATTCCAACTATATGACATCCAGGAAAAGACAAAACTAGAGACAATGAAAAAGATCAGTGCTTGCCAGGGGTTCCAGGTGGTTTGAGGGGAAGGATGAACAGGTGGAAGACAGAGGAGGATGTAGGGACATGAATCTATTCTGCATGACACTGTGATGGTAGACACATAACGTCTGCACTTATCAAAACCCACAGAATTGTGCAAAACGAAATGAACCCTAATATAAAGCATGAACCTTAGTTAATAACGTATCGATGCCAGTTCACCAATTGTAACTAACACACCACACTAATCTAAGATGTTCACAACAGGTGACAGTGTGCAGGAAGAGGGGATACATGTGAACTATCTGTACTTTCACAACTTGTCTCTTAACCTAAACTATTCTAAAAGATAAACTATATTAACACTAACAGTTTTTTAAATTATAGATTTTACCAGGAATAAAAAAAGATCTGCACTTGGGCCACACACCTGGAAATTCTGATGAAATACAATGATGAGTCTCAGGTACTCTTTTAAAGGGTACTCCATGGGGCGCCTGGGTGGCTCAGTCGTTAAGCGGCTGACTTCAGCTCAGGTCATGATCTCACCATCTGTGAGTTGAAGTCCCGCATCGGGCTCTGTGCTGACAGCTCAGAGCCTGGAGCCTGCTTCAGATTCTATGCCTCCCTCTCTCTTTGCCCCTTCCCCTCTCATTCTCTCTCTCTCTCTCTCTGTCTCTCTCTCAAAAATAAAAAAATAAAATAAATGAAATGAAATAAAGGGGGTTCCAAGCTTCTAAACCTACAATACCAAATACTAGCAAAGATTTCAGACAACTAGAACTTTCATCCATTGCTGGCGAGAGGGCAAAATGGTGTAACCACTTTAGAAAACAGTTTGGCTGATTCTAATAAAATTAAACATATACTTACTATATGCCCTAGTAATCCCACTCCTAGGTATTTACCCAAGAGAAATGGCAAATATTCACACAAAAACCTGTGAACAGATATTTACAGCAACTTTATTCATAATTACCACAAAATGGAAACAATCCAGAAGTCCTTTAAATGATGAATGGATAAACAAACTTAGATGCATCTACCCAGTAGAATTCTACTCACCAGTAAAAAGGAATGAACCACTGAGACGCACAAGGATAAATCTCAAATGCATTTTGCTAAAGGAAAGAAGCACTGCTCTAGTGAAGTAAGATAATCAACAAACAAATAAGCAAACATGCAGGAAATCACACAGCAATATATACTATAAAAATATAGCAGAGAAACGAGACAGAGAGTCTGAGGGATGGACTTGCAAATTCAAACAGAGTGGTCGGGAAAGGCCTCCCTGAGAAGGTGACATCTGAGCAAAAAGACCTTAAGGGCATGAGGGAGGGAGACCTTGTAATATGGCAGGACAGTTCTGATTTTATAGGAGGGCATAAGAAAGCCATCGGAGGGTTTTTGGAGAAAGGTCATGAATGAATCTCTATTTTAACTGACCTGGCTGCTCATTGGAAAATAGATCCTCGCGGTTTAAGAGAAGAAGCCGGAGACCACTAATGAGACTATTTATAGTAGTGAAGGTGGAAGATGATGGCTGAGAGAAAAATTCATGCTGCACAACTTCCCCCACCCCCACCCGAGACACACACAGAGGTTTGGAAAGGGACATTCTTTCCCCTAAACGGAACAGAGACAGAGCATCTACAATAGGCATTATGTAGCTTGTGCAAAGTGCTAATTAAGCTGGTGATGGCAGGAGTAAAAGGAGAAAAATGCTCACTCTGAATGTTCCTGAGACATGTTTACCGCATTCTTTGAAGAGTGGCAGTGGAAAATGAAAGCTCAGTCTGATGAGCACCAATCTGTCTTCTGCAAGTGCTATGTGATGAGAAGGCTACGGGACACAACTGATAGGAGAGGGACGCAAGGAAGCAATTAAAAGATCTCCTCTGTTCAGAATGCTCCTCTGTAAGCAGAATCCCGCCTGCTCAAGACTCCGACACCCAGGATGCCAGCGAATGAGATTCTATAAGCAGTACTTTCAAGTCAGTACTACAGAACCTGAAAAATCAGGCCACTGCCCAGGTTCCATGATAAGTGAGAGACACAAAGAGCCCACATTCTTTGTTCCTTTCTTAGTTTGGGTTTTCCCAGACTCCAACCCTAAGCAGGGATTCAAGTGCAAGCGTTTCTTTGGGAGTTGCAGGAAGCATTACTAAGTAAGTGAGAAAATGACATAGTGAAGAGAAGGCAGGCCATCAAGCCAGCTCCCCTTGTGGATAAATGGAACTTAACCCTGAATGGAAACTCTGGGGAACTGTGTAAAATAATACCTGGGACATATACCACCCAAGGAACTAGGGAGCTGGGGTATTTATACACCAACTCCTATCAGTCATTGGTTGAGGGCTGCTGAAAAGCAGGGACTAAGTTATTTTCCAAGCACCTCTTTACAGTGGAGGCTTTGGAAAAAAGCCATTAGGCAAAGAAAAGCAAATACTAGCATCTGGAAGTCAAAAGGAGCTCCCTAAACTCATAAGACCCAAGGAAAAGAGCAGAGCACCCACTCATTCTTCTATACAACACAATTCTTCTCCATGCCACAAGCAAGACAGTTCTTTACATCTGGCCAATATTTCCTCTGCACAGGAAATGATTTCAACAAATTGCAAAAAGGAGGAACTCTTCCCTCCATCCATTTCTCTCAAAGCACTCCTCATTGATTTATCCATTACATTATTGTTATAAATTAATAAAGTAAGGCACACGTTAATTTACTTTATAGGTTTCTCAGCCACTGATTTCCTATTATCCCTTTCTATTACTCAACTCACTGACTCCTGCGGATAAATTGTCTGCAACGCAAATGCATCCCAGACTCTTGGATTTTATTAAGTATATAAAAGGTGTGTGATTTGTATTAACAACTCAACTCATCACCCCATATTCAAAACTTAGCCAATTAAGCTCAAGTGCATATTAAAATAGGAAAGAGATTCCCAATTTCTAGTTAATATTCTCATTGCCTAATGAATTGCTCATTCTTTTTAATTCTAGTGCCATTTGCTTAATTTTCTTTTAATTTCTAAAATGTAAGAAAAACATGTCTAATTTCCTAGATGTGTGAAAATATATTGTCTTATTATTGCTTGTTAAAATTTGTTAAGAACATTGAGAAAAGTGCCATAATGAGTGATAAGTAATAGATTCCTCATCTGACACAGTGACTGGTACACAGTAGGCACTCAGTAAATGCCTGTTGAAAGGACGATTAAGCCTACAGTTACACGACTAATGCCCATGCACAAATCAGGAGACCAGCTTAGTAATCACTGTAACAGCTTGTTTATTTATCTGGTAGCTATTGTCCTCGTAGGTTTTTGGCGAGCCGGGTAAAGTGAAAAAATATGCTTTTCTGTATACTATTTCTTAGGACTAATTGGTAGTTCTTGATTTTTATAGCCCTTTGGTGAATTAATAAATTTCAATGGAACAGAAACCATTAATTCACTCATTTATTCATTCGAAGTATTTATTAAATACTAACTATGCAGTGGGACTCATGAATAATTTCATAATGCAGATAAGGTTAAAATGATGCCCAGCCCTCTACAATGTCATCTGTGGTGAACAGTTTAAAATGCAACCACAGTGCAGCTTGCAGAACAAGAGAAAATGACTCCAGAGGCAGTCAGGAAAGTTTCATCCAACATGGGATATCTGCCTGAGGAGGTTTCTAAATGGTGAACAAGTAGAGAAAAGCATATCCTACCTTTTTTTTTTTTTTTTTAAAGGAATCTGTTGTAGTGTCACTGTATTAATCAGCATTCTCCAGGGAGAGGAAGTGTGTGTGTGTGTGTGTGTGTGTGTGTGTGTGTGTGTGTGTGAAAGAGTTGATGTTGCATCCGTAAGTCCAAACTGCAAGCCAACAGGCTATAGTCTTGAGGCAGAATTCCTCTTCTTCTGGAAATCTTAGTCTTTGCTCTCAAGATCTCCAACTGATTGGATGAACCCACATTATGGAGGGTAATCTGCTTCACTACAAGTCTACTGATTTAAATGTTAATCACATCTGAAAAATAACTTCCCAGCAACATCTAGCTAGAGCAACGTTTGACCAAAAACTGGGTAGCAAGGTCTAGCCAAGTTGACACATAAAATTAACGATCACAGTCATGGAATTAGTGGCTCTCAAAGCACAGTGTCCAGCCAGAATAATCAGCATTCCCTGGGAACTTGTTAGAAATGCAAATTCTTGGGCTCCCCCCACCACTCCCTGACCTCCTGAATCAGAAACTCTGGGAGTGGAACCCAGTAGTGTTGTTTTAACAGGCCTTTCAGGTGTTTCTGATGCACACCAGAGTCTGAGAACCAATGGACTAGAGTATTAGGTTCTACTTAGGTCATAAAGAAAAGTGTTAACACAGAAGCAGGATATTAATTGCCTTATTTTCCATGGGCCTTAGTCACTTGATAGATTCCATGTCTACATGGCATATCTGATAGTCCCAGCAATATCAAGTTGTATTCTAATTCTGGAGAAACAACAAAAGAGGGCACTATTGATTGTTTATAAATCCTTACTCAGAGATACTAAATAATGAATCCATTGAACGCTTCCTCCATCACTACCTCCAGCTCTTGAGCTCTTGACTCTGCTAGGCTGCCTTCAATTTCCTTGACTAAGGTCAATAGGACCCATATCAGAATTTGCCTCAAGACAGTCCTTCTATTGGTATTGATCATACAATGGGAACAGTTTCTGAACTGTTTCACAGCAGTCAAGAGACAGTATATTAAGATAAGCAAGGGGAGTAGTTACTGTTTGAATTCTTGTCAGTGATTTAAGTACCCTGTTCTTTAACTGGTCCCCAAGTCTTTTCTATCCCCATAGTAACACCGTATAACAACCACAAAGCCTCATGGCGTGCAACAATGCGTGTTAACTGCTCACGTATCTTACGTAGGCGGCTCTGGTGACCTACGTGGATCTCGGTCTCATGTCTAAGGATTAGCTGGATGTTGGTTGATCCTTGGATGACTGCAGCAACTAGACACTGCTCCATGGTGCTCATCCTCCAGCATCCTCTGCCAGGCACAGTCTCCTCAGCATGATGGCCGAGTGCAAGAGGGCAAGGAGGAATGGAACACTGTTTACTTAAGGCTCTGCTTGCATGCCTACTAAAATATCATTGGCCAAAGCAAGTCACATGGCTGAACCCAGAGTTGGGGGGTAGGGACACTGCCAAGTTACTTGGCAATGGGCCTAATTCTTCCAGAGAGAGGTAAATTGAGGCCATGTTGAATATCTACCTCACTCTCTAACTGGAAAACTGTTCCCTATCTCTTCTCTACCCTCTTTCCCAGGCTCCCTCTTACCTCTCAGATATAACTTAGGTGTCACTTTCCTTGTAAACCTCCACTGACTCCAGTGGAGGGACTCTAGTCCTCTCCTGTGAGCTTCCCTGTAGTTCCCTGTAGTTTCCATTACTGAAGCCCTTAGTGATATAGATGTAAGGTAGCAAATCCAAGAAAGCTAACTGACAGGGATGCCAATAACATATATTTGGAAAAAGGCGGTGGTATTTGATTCCTAAATGATTGAAGAACTGTATTAAATGTTTGTTGGGGGTTTTTGAGATTTTAACTTCTACAGTAAATGACATAAAATTCTATTTAGTATGAAGACTGATTTTCCTCACCAATATCCACATACACGACTGCTTTTCCATATGTCCTTCCTTCCACCTGTAACTTTTCCCCTCTGTGACAAACTAAATCCTCAGATGTCAAGGTTCCACTAGCCATGGGTAGTAGCTATCCCACAGCACTCCACTTACTTTATTTCCATACTAATGACTCGGTTTTACAACTGATGTTATGAAGACAGTGGATTATTTACACTTGTTAATGGGGTTCTGGTATACCTCCAGACAGTCCCCTCAACGGTGTAGGGACAGAATGGAAACTTAACCAGTGTGCCCATCGTGGACCAGTGCCCAGACACCGGTGTGAGCATCAGGCAACAGTCTCACTCTCTAATTTCCACCATTTGATTCCAATAATCTCAACTAACTAGCCTTCTGCTCATGCTCTGATTTCCAGTTTCTTTTTGGTCACTAGAGCCTCACTGAAAACCCTAACTTGGACCCTCAATTCTTTACTTAGGTATTAAGTATTAGGTATTATCTTTCTATGCCCAGGTAGACTAGACCCTGTTTCCAGTGTAGTTTCCGGACCTAAAATTCAAACACAGCAGTAACACAAGCCCCCCTCCCTGGCACCAACATACTTCCAAAGGCTCCGTTATTTGCACGGTGAGCTCCTTCGACCTCACCTCCAAAGGCTGTTTCTCTTTTGCAGCTTTCCTGCCTCTACACGTTCCCGCTGAGATCCGAGCATCCTTGCTTGGCAGCAAGCTTTTAGAATTGCTCTCATCTCTCATTTCTTCTCATCCTTTCTCTGTTTTTGCTCTCTCTTTTATAAAATATTCATTTCCCATAATGTTTTAGTTCTCCCAAATCTGGGTTTTCCACTTCCATTTTCTCTTACAAGAACCATGCCCTGCCTGCTTACCTGCCGGTCCAAAGTGGGAAACTAGATGATGGGATCTTATAATAATAATAATTTTTAAAAAAGAAAAAAAAAAGAACCAGACTCAGCAAGTACACATCATTAGCAGGAAGCATGTTGGTCCCAGGAGTGGTGATTATGCATTTAAAGAAATAATAAGGATGGAAAGCTTGAAAACTGTACAGCAAAAAACATTAAAAATAATCACTGACTGGCCAAATTTGTGAAGTCAATGACTTGCAAGCAGTTTGATTTGTAACATAAAAGGGACTTTTAAAAAAATTAACACACCAATGTGCTATGAAGTTCCCTAGTCATTCTTCCAAGGAGGCAATGAAGGCTGACTCAGGAAAGGGTTTCTACCATGGACTCTAGGGGTCCTTAGGGCTCTGTCCTAACTTTACATGCTACCACTAAGAGATGGCAACCACTATCATGGATTGCACTTCCCCTTTAAACCACTGGCATCCGTAGCTTTAGGCCGTACTATCTCTCTGAGTTCCAGACCCACATAGGCCATAGTCTACTGGCATTTCCATTTGGGTGTCTTGGAGGCACTTTGTGCTATTTAGATTTCATTTGTTCCTGCAAATACACTCTCTTTTTCCTTCACTCTGCTCTGGGCTCCAGGAGACTATCTCTATGAGCTTCATCAACTAGATCCCTGACTTTTTGAATCTAGATGAGTTTAATGAGTCACTGGCAGGAGCTCCAAGGATGAGGGTAAAGAGGCTGGGGTCTTTACCCTCCCAGCTTCCACCCTGCAAGAATGTGTTCTGACAAGTCTACAACACTATGCCTAAGGCTGTGTTTGTTGTTGGATGGCTCTTTCCTATTGGTAAAGTAAGTTCTGAGACCCATACTTTCTCTTTGATCTTTAGACCTATAGGTAGTGGTAATGATTTTCCATTATTGTTGATGCCAGATTGCTTCACTAGCTGCGGCTGATTTGCCCTGTTCACAACGTTGTGAAAGGACTATTAAACCCTCTTCAGTTGTATGTTCTGAGCTCATCTCTGCATTCAAATTCACTATGTCCACACTGGACATTCCTCATCCTACCCATGCCCAGCAGCCCCCGTCCTGACCCTTTTCCTCTACTATCTACCACAGTGAATGGCTCCACCACCTATCTGCTAGAACTATCCAGAATCCTGGACCATATGGATGACCCCTCCCCATCCCACTCACTACTATCTATCAACCATCAAATCTAAGACTCCCTCACATCCTTCCACTTCTCTTCAATCCCACTCCAGGCCAACATCATCTCTTATCAAATTTACTGTGCCAGCCTCCCAAATGATCTCTATACCTTTGATTGACCCATTCCAACTCCAATTCCTATGAGTGACTTGATGACTTAGTTTTGTATCCTCTAAACAAGTCACCCGTCTTTGTTTATCCCAGTTTTTCCTTGTGTCTTATCTCTTCATCCATATTGACCTACAGTTGATGTTTGTCAATATGATGGTCATGTAGTATATTAGCTGTAATCCTCACAAGAATTAGGCTAGATGTTAATCTTCCTTTGGCTGAAAAGGGAAATAAGCTCAAAATACATAAGCAAATATTTCAGGGTCACGTTGTAAGAAAGTGACATAATCAGAACCTGATTCTGTGAGAGTCTAGTGCCCATGTACTTTCCATCTCTGCCTCCATGTGGTACATGATACAAGGAGAGGTCAGTGACCAGCACTTATTTTTGTTCCTATAAAGACTCAGTGAGGCAGCTGGCAGAGGAGAAGCCCGTGGCTTCCTTTCCTGCATATAGCAAACCTTTCACAACCAGTAGAATCAAAGATTAACAAAGGCAGCTCTCAGTGGCAAGATGTGACTTCTTCAAATGACTTCAGATGGAGTCCCAAACTCTCTAGATGTTCTGAGCAAATTTATCATGGTTAACCAAATATCCCCATCCTTGTTCCCTAGCTTTGCCTTGACTCTGGATTTCACCAAGAACTCTGAATTGCTTAGTAAACCCTTTGAACATTCCCCCTACATTAACTTACCAAGTGGCCTTTTCACAATATTACATCATCCTTGGGGCTAGGTGTGGTGCCCTGGGCATGCCCTCCTTGTTTTGGGACCTCAGTCCGACCCTACTTCCAGCTGGCCATGTCCATTTCATTTTCACATCACTAAGTCCTCACTTTGGTCTGAGGTACTTCTACAATAAGGATGGAAGTGCCCAGGTCACAAAAGCCTAGGAAGAGAGCAGGAGCTCTCGTAGGGCAAGAGCTCAACACACACTAGCCAGATCGGAAGTATACACTTGTGTGGTTAAGGTAAGTATCTCTTGAAATCCATTCTGTGAGGAATTTCTAAAAGGAGCCAAACTTGGAATGGGCATAATCCAAATAATAAGAAAGAAAATCAAACCAGAGACAAAGAAAATAAGTCCTAATCATGCTTTGCAATGAAAAATTACTGAAGATAAATGGACCATCCTATGTAAATCACATGCAAATATGCTTTATAATACAGACCAGCTAGTCCCAGTCTGAGGTCATAAGAGTCTGGGATTTGGAACATTCTAATCTGGCCCCGGGTTTGAATTAAGTACATGAGAGGCACCAATGTAATTCTGACAAATAGCGACAAAGGAGAAACCAGCGACGGCAGTGATGTTGGAAATATCAGTGTTTCAACTGGAGAAGGTACAGGTTTGCTAGCCATGGGGAAATACGGCAGCATGGTGACCTGTTTCATGATAAGGAGAAGCTAGAAGGAAACAGAAGAGCATTTCTGCATCAAATATGCATACGTTATTTAGCTGGGCAATTTTTAATTACTTTCTGGGAATCTCAGCGTGAGATAGCACTTTAAAGGTGACGTAGTCCCCTTTGAAGACTCAGTTTGAACACTGAAAAATACGAAACACATGGGCTCACAAAAATCTGTGTTTTCATTTCAGTTAGACCTTTCACTGGAACACCTAGATCCATAAAGATGATAGAAGAGCTACAAGACTTAATACTTCAAAGGAAAGGTATATAATGATGTGGGCAGTCATTCAACGTCCCATGCTCTCAATTTTCTCATCCCCGTGCATTTTGAGAGGCTCTAAAAAGACGGCAAAGCCATTTGTAAATAACAATAACAATAATGGTAACTTTAGAAGAACTTCCCATGCTCTGTGTGTCAGGCACAGTGTGTATTCACACTTCCCATACACTTTTTAATGCAGTGCTGCCATCAAGGCTCTTAGACACGCCATAATTATTTCCATGGTGGCGCATGGGAACTGAGGCTCCCGTGGTCCATGGGGTTAGGTCACATGAACAGCTAGTGAGACAAAGAGTTGACATTTAAAGCGGGAGTGTCTGACTTACAGCCCGATGCTGCCTCTCCCGCCCCGGTAGTCTGTGGATGGTAATTCTTGGGGCTGTTTGAATGCGCTCCTCGGGGAGCCCCAGAAGCATGGCCAACCTGACATGAACAAAGTACAAGAGCCGAAACAAGGCACTGTAGGACTAAAATGGGAAAAGTCAGAAGTTTAAGGTTAAAAATGGATAGAAGCCTCGCCCGCTTTAGAAATGCCCTGGCCATAGTTCTTGTAGCCAAGGTGGAACAGTCAGACACACGGCCTGGGTGAATTCCAACAGTAGGGGAGAAGGCCGCTGTGCCTCACTCATAAAAGAAAGCTGCGGGAAGGCCTGGGATAAAAGAGGAGACACAAAGCATGTCAACAGAGCAGGGAGGGCACAGTGGGGCAATGAACAAGAGAACAGAAACAGCCTAATTGTTAACAGAGACAGGAAAACGGGCAGAAGTTAGCAGGGTAAAGGCTGCCTGATGGCACTGTCCTCTGGGGAGTAAGAAAAGAAGCCGCAATTGAGGGCAACTTGGGGGCACTTCCTTAGAGTTTATTAAAAGCACAACTGCATGGGGACCAAATGGGAATGTTTGCTACCAGCTCTTCCTTAATACTTCTCCGGAAATGCTTTTCCTTCTAAAAGCTAAAGAGCTTCAAATCTGTTGGAGGCTGTGGAAGAGAATTTTGAAATTAAAACTCTCAGAGGTAGAGCTCTTCCAGAAGAGGAGTAGAAATAAAGGTTCTTTAATTTTTCTGTTGAGAACCTGGAGAGAAAAGGTAGAGAGACTTTACATGGAAAGGAGCCAAGAAGACTTTAATGACGTCCCTTCTCGGGGCCAGCTAGGAGCCTGGTGGATGCTGGACCTGAGGTTTCCCAGCCTTACATAAAACTACCATCCAGCAGGGTAAACCATGGACTTGCTTCCCACATCAAAAACAAATCACTTCCAAGTGCAGATTGGTGTAACTTTTTTGAAGAGTAACTTGGGGATACACATCATAACATTAAGGATTAGTGATTCCAAGATTAGTAATATTACCTATGAGGTAAACACATCTACAGGGATGTGTGATTGAAGATATATATTAAAGCTTTATTTATAATAATGAAAACCTGGACAACCTAAATGACCATGTATAAGAGACTAGTTAAATAAATAATGCCGCATTGTATAATAAGATATTTGCCCCTTTTGGTCTATTTTGGGCAACGTAGAAAGATCTTCAAAACACAGTCATTAAAAATAACAACATACAACTTATGTAACCTGAAAACCCTAATTTGTAGTAAATGAATCTACACACAGAATTCGATATACTTTTGTGTGCATAAAAATTTCTAGAAAAATTCATTGAAAGAGTTGTTTTCACAGTGAGAGGTAAAGCGAGGGCACATCTGAGATGGAAGTCGTTTTCATTTTCATTTTATATCCTTCTGAACAGTCTGCATTTTCAAACTACGCACATGGACTTAAAAACAAAACAATATTTAAAAAGTTGAAAAGAAGATTCTCTGCGAGGGATTATAGTTGAAAATGGAATTTCTTTAAAATTAAGATACAAATCCCTGAGCAGAAACTATAGTAAAATGGAGTCAATACTTTAATAAATTTTTCATCCTTTATGACCAACCAGAATTTATCCCAGGGATGTAATAGAGGTTTAATATTAGAGAATCTATTAACAAAATACATTACATCATTAGACCAAGGAAGAGGAATTACATAATCATCTTATTGGATGCCAAAGGACATTTGGTAAAAAGTAAAACCTGATAAAAAAGAAAAAAAAAACCTCTATAAATAGTAGGCTGTCCTAATGGATAAACAGTAAGTATTTGAAAACAACAGCCAGCATCATAATTGGAATTATGGACACATTCCAATTATACAGGACATTTTATACTTTTGAACTTTTTAAATGATGTTCATGTCTAAGTTTTACATTAAAACAATTATGTTTTCAGAATCTGTCTGGAAAACTCCTCTGAGACAAGTGAGAAAGGTAAATATGTGAACGTCAGAAAGCATCCTCAGGCACTGAAAAACACCCACATTGCTCAGCCCCAAATCAATGGGCCAAGGCGTCACTTGAGAAGTTAGAGCTCACCACCACCACCGGGTCGGAGAACCCTTAAACTCTTCCCATGTGTGACCCTAAACTGCTTTCATAATGTGCTTTCCTTCAAAATCATCTAACAAGAAATTACCCAGCACTTTCTCTGCGATCAGGACTGTGTTAGGTTTGAGACTCGCAAGATAGAAAAGCATGTAGGCAAAGGAGTAGGGCACCAAGAGCTCCTAGAAGGTGTCCCCACGTGAGGGCAGGCAGTAGAGCATGACCAATGTCCACGTCGGGGGATGACTCTGAGTGTAAGGGAGAATGGCTGCAGGGAAGACAGGCGGAGCTTTGAAGCAGTCTTTCATGTTTCAGTTAAGTGTGGCAATTTTGAAGGTGGCAGTGAGGAGGGAGCTGCTTCTCTGGAAGCATGCTGTGGGTGGCCAGTAGCCTCCTGGAAAATCAGGGTGCTGCTGAAACACAAAGAGATGGAGAGACCGCTCGGGGACCAGTGTGAAAATTTAGGGTTACTCGTTCACAATGGGATGCAGGTTCAAAAGACTGAGAGAAAATAAAAGATTCGGTCTCAGGGCTCAAGCGGATGGGAGAAGTGACTTTTCATCCGATAACCATGATTCCCCCAAGGAATCCCCCTTCCTTCCAAAGGAAGCATCTTTGGAATCTTATATACCCTAACTTAGACACATGATGTCAGAACTACCCAAGACTTGGATTGAGGTCTAGTGGCTCCCAATTTGACCCTCCTTACATCTTACTCTACCACTGCATGAATGTGCCAGTGGATATTGAGCACTTTGTGTGTGCAAGGCACTATGAAGAAGATAATGGAAAGAATGATGGCACACCCCCCCCCCCGAAAAAATATTCAGCACAACTAATTAGACCTGTGACAGTGATTCTTAATGGTAACATCATCAGGATCGCCTGGAGGGCTTATTAAAACAGATTTCCGGGCCCTACGCCCAGAATGTCTGACGCAGCAGGTCTAGAGTGGGTCCTGAAAATCTGCATTTCTAACAAATGCCCAAATGATGCCAACTGCTGCTGGTTCAAGGACCACACTTTGAGAACTACCGACCTATGAGAAATAGTTAACTACAGATGCTGTGGGAACTCAGAGTATCGAGATACTCATTTACAGAGATAAAAAATCATATTATAAATAAAATTTTTATAAGTTCTCAGAGTTATGACTTTTAGGTCTATGACATCCTCTGAAAAATGCATGTGGTTAATGTGCTTTTCATAAAAGGAGAACCAGGTTCCAAATAAATTCAAATAATGGGGGAGAACACACTGCCTTGATTCAGACCTACTCAATCAAGCATTTGAAACAAAGGCTTCCAGAAATTGACAAGATCAAATCCTGCAGTACAAAGTTCATGGCACAAGCTCATGGTCTCTGCAAGTGTGGGCCAGTCTGGGCCCCTGGAAACATCTCTCCGCTCAAGCTTTCTGGGAAATATAGTAACAAGAGCTACAGCTATATAGCACACGGCAGTTTATAAGTACTCTTACATACATTTACCCAAGGGCCCATTGAGGAACATATGAGTAAGTGTGCTGTAAACTGTAAAGTCTATTTAAATATTAGGTTATCATCATAATTTGATCCTTACAAATTCCCAAGCATGAGTATCGCTAATTTTTAGCTATGAATAAAGTGAGACTATAAGAGAAAAATGGCTTGACCGCGGTCAGAAAACTTCCAAGTAGCAGAGATACAATTAAAATTAAGACATAAAATTTTGATTCCAAATTCTGTGTTGTAGGAGATGGAAGATATACCAGAAATGTCAGTCTCTGCACCTGCTCCATCCATAGTCACCAAGGAAGGGACAGCCCTGGGTAACCACATCTTACACCATGCCATTCTCTGCCCTCACTTTTTCCTCCCTGGGCCAGAGCTGAAGATCCAGCCAGCCAGTCCTTAAGCCCGGGGTTAGACGACGATTCTCAAAGTTAAAGGTGCATTAGAATCACCTGGAGGCTTGTTAAAACAGATTACTGGGCCCCCACCCCAGAGTTCCGGATTCAGTGGGTCTGGGGTAGGGACTGAGAATTTGCATTGGTAACAAGCTCCCAGATGATGCTGATGCAGCTGCTCAGGGGACCTCACTTCGAAAACTCTAATTATAGGATCACTGGCCAATCAGATTCCCTCCCTTTCTTCAAAATTTAAACCAGCAAATTCTGAGAGCATGAGGTAGTTAGTGGAGGAGGGAGATGAAAGGAAACATGGAGAGAGGGTTAAAGAGTAAGAGCTGTGAGAGGTTACAGCAAACTAGTGTTATAAAGCAACAAACTAGAAGTGAAAGCTATGGGGCCAAGAAATGTTTTCCGAACAGAGACAAAGAGTGAGCAGTTGACGGCAGGGCAGATAGTAGCAACCATGCAAAGTGCCCCTGTGCCAAAGGAGCTTCATGGCATAAGTCCAGGTTATGTAGCTTCTTCTAGATCCCCTCTCGATCCTCCCTCCCCTATTAGACATAGAACCTCAGGAAAGTTTCTCTCCCTTTCAAAGAAAGAACTGCACTGATCAAAAGAGAAGGTTGGAGCATTCTTCAATAAGCCACCCTGTCTGTCTACTTCCCAGTACAGTCCATAGATTTGGAAACACTATCACCTCACTCGCAGTGTTCTGCAAAGCACGGTGGCTGCAGAGTCACCCTGGACCGCCAGACTCCTTAAGATGGCCATTCCCCATCCCCGGGTGCCCCACAAGGTTGGTCTGATCTGTAACCACCCATCTCTCCCGGGTTGTTGCCCCGACCAGTATTTGACACATGTTTATTCCCCTAAGATACTTCTTCTCCTGGAAGAATTTCCAGTACACCTCCCAGCCTGGTAGAAAGAGGGAGAAACAGCCAGGGAGTTAAAACAAAAAATCATACTCTAGTTCCCAATACTGTAAATGACTAGTTGCATGATTTGGGGCAATTACCTTGTAAAAAAAAATCATGCCCAGAAGGCTTATGTCTAAGATAAAAAAAATGTCTTTAAATCACAGTTTACGTGTCAATGCCAATCAACTGGTAGTGATTTCCTTGGAGTGCTGCCTTGAGAAGGATAATGAGCCTATGTCCATCAAGGGTGTCGTGACTGGTTAATAATGTCTGTCATGGCATGAGAAAGGGAAGGGATATCTGAACGCTACATATTTGCCCTTCCTGATCCAGATGCTATCAGGCATCCCTTCCATTTCTTAATTCTATGATTCTTGGTTATTATCCTTAATGTGAATGCACCAAGCATATATTTACCTCTAAGATGTTCGCTTTATTTCTCTTGAAGGGTCATCGTCCCGGCCCCCAGTTGGGTCTTGGGCTCCACTTTCTTTTCAGGTGAACATTACAAGGCTCCAGCTCCCAGCATTAAAAGTGCACAGCAAATGCATAATAATATAGTGTCTGCTAAGCACTGTCTAAAAAGTAGCATTAATAATTCACACCACATCCCTGCTTCCTTAGAAAAGCCTGCATGGGGCAAATGAATTCAAATCCCCAGTAGGGGGGAGCTGCAGCCCTGTGACCACAGTTCTTGGATCCAGATAAAGTGGCTGCAAGAAAAGACCTTTGATGAAAAACACCTTGGTTTCCCCTATTTCTTTTCTTCCTTCGCCTCTTTAAGAGTGGTGTCATATTATTCTGGGGGCTCACGGGTGGCTCAGTCCACTAAGTGTCTGAGTCTTGATTTTGGCTCAGGTCATGACCTCACAATTTGTGGGTTTGAGCCCTGTATCGGGCTCCACGCTGACAGTGTGGAGCCTGCTTGAGATTCCCTTTCTCTCTCTCACTTTCTGCTTCCCCCCCCACCCCCACCCCCGCTCGCCCTCTCTCTCTCACAAAATAAAAACTTTAAAAAAATTATTCCAATGCACTATGGGCCTTGTTTCTGTAGAAACTATATAGCGAAAAACTGCGTAGCAGAGAAAAACATTAGGTCAAAACACTCTTTCAAAGAGCATTAGAAAGACAGCACTCCTGGGGCACGTGGGTGGCTCAGTCCATTAAGCATCTGACTTCGGCTCAGGTCATGATCTCACGGCTAGTGTGTTCGAGCCCCGCGTACGGTTCTGTGCTGACAGCTCGGAGCCTGGAGCCTGCTTCCGATTCTGTGTCTCCCTCTCTTTCTGCCCCTCCCCCCACTTGCACTCTGTCTCTTTCTGTGTCTCAAAAATAAATAAACATTAAAAAGAGAGAGAGAGCACTACCTCTCTTGCACTGCAAGTGTCAGTGAGCTGCCTCTACCCTGGGTAAGTCACCTCCCTGAGCCTCAGTTTCCTTATTTGTCAAAGGGGTTTAAAATCGGTGACTTCTCAGGTCCCTTCTCGATGACCTTCTCTGCAAACGACTGTGACATGGGATTGGGAAATCAGATGTATTTAAAAAGGAACTCTCCTGTTATGGCATTTATAATTAAAAATTCTAATTGTCCTCTATCAGTGAGAATCCCATAAAAATACCAATTGAATTGGTTAAATATTGGCTACCTTCAACTCAGTTGGACACACACCCCTGGTTCTCCGGGAGAGAGTAGAGACAGACACCCAGGGAAAATCTGGGACTATCTGGAGACATTTTTGGTTGTGAAAACTGGGCTGGAGGAGGAACGTCCCTAGGGAATAAAGTCTAGGTTGCTGGTAAACGTTCTGCGATGCACAAGACAGCCGTCCCATGTCAAAAAACTATGTGGCCCAAAACGCTAACAGAGCTGAGGTGGGGAAACTATGCATTAATTCCATCTCATTGCAACAGAGTTCACAAAGATCCTTAGAGTGGAAAATGAGATCTTCAATCTGATAGAACAACAAGTTTCAGTTGTTTCGATTGATGTAGCTCAAGGTAATAACTGTGTGGTCTGGGTCAACTGCCACTACCAGACAGCTAAAATACTCAGGATTTCTAAATACTACTAAGTGGTGAAACAAAATCACACTTGGCAATTTCTGAGCTGATGAGTACTACTTGAAGCAAGTCATTTTTCTATAGTAGCATACTTTGCCTGTATGAATTTCAGTCTCTCAATTTTATTTTTAACTTTTTTCAAGAAAAGCTGCAAGATCCTCTTTAATTATCATTAAATGCAATAAATGAAACAGTTTTCTATTTCTCAGCCTCATTCAGCTAAAATACGAGAATGGAAAGTCTTGCCAAAAGAATGTGCCTTCTATTTTGGAAGGGAACCAAAAGCACCTTCCTGTATCCAGTGCTGAGATTGCCAAAATGGAAGCTATAGAACAAAAACATCTTTTTGCAGTTCTGCTAAATTTTATTTTTGCATGGTAACTATCTTTAGAGGATTGGAAAGATTCCCACAGAAAAGCCACTATACCTGCTTTCCTGCCTGACCCAAAAGGAAAGAAATAATAATTTTTGTGCTACGCTCTTAAGATCGGAAGATGGTCATTATATAGCATAAGCCAGCCTATCCTGACTAATGCACTCCGAAATTGGCCCCGTCTCTCTAGAACAGGACAACAAATTTGGGCCCCTCATTGCCTCAGGGGTACAGGAATATCCAAGATCTTAAGTAACCTAACTCATAATTAAAAACAAGTAAATCCCAGATGCTGCTTTTTATAGACACCCTGTGCCTCTTTGCTGTACATTAAACAGGGTCTGAGACACTCCCAAATCAGTGTCTGCACTGGTACAAACTTTTGTCCCGGTTTCTGAGCACCTTCCTTAGGGGCGACGGAGAAAAGATGATCAGTGAACACATTTTCATAAAGCGTCCTTTAAAAAAGTACATTGCTAAGTGATGGAAAATCTATATTTGAGTGGATCCTTCTTCCTACCTGAATTCATCCCAAAATACAAATTTCCCCTTTGTTTGACAAAGATGCTAATCCCAAGTATCCTACTTGATAATGATCTGAGCCATCTCTACTTTATATTCTTGTGACACTTTCATGTGCAGGGATTTCTTAGGCATAGTTAAGGGATTTGATTAATGATTTGACCTAATCTCTGCTCATGTATTTATTTTACTCTTTCACATCTCTTCTTGATGGCAGGCTTTCTGTGGTCATGAAGCCCATCACAAACACTTCACAGGAAAGCTGAGTCATTTATGCAGACTTGTACATCTGACATTTTATTCTGGTCTCAATTATCCAAATAAAGTAGAACTCCCCCACTTTACCCCCTGCCAACTGTCCAATCAATCCCACTTATTACCAAGTTGCCCATTGTCTTTTATGTGTGGAAACCTGATTTATAAATTCTCCAACTTTCGACAGGTCATTCCTCAAAAATATGCTCTCTATTGCTCTTAAAATAGCATGCGATTTTTTTTTAACACTGTGAATAGTTTTATACTTTACTGTGGAAAAAACTCACAAAATCTTGTATGAAGCCCTGGAGTAATGAGAACACAGTGGATCATCTTTGGCTTAAAGGGCAGACAACAGGGCGCCTGGGTGGCTCGGTCGGTTGAGAGTCCGACTTCGGCTCAGGCCATGATCTCATGGCCTGTGGGTTTGAGCCCCACGTCGGGTTCTGTGCTGACAGTCAGAGTCTGGAGCCTGCTTGGGATTCTGTGTCTCCCTCTCTCTCTGCCCCTCCCCAGCTCACGCTCTGTCTAGAGCTCTGTCTCTCAAAAATAAATAAACATTAAAAAAAAAATAAAAGGGCAGACAACAGCTCCATGCAAGGAAGACCCAAGACATCTAACCACAGCACATGGCAAATATGAATGGGTCAGGATATCTAAACACCCTCTCTATCCTCGGAATCTTTACTTTAAAAAGCATGGGTAACCGAATGTATAGTAATCACCTGTTTACCTCTGACAGAATATAGTAATTTATCTATTTACAAGTCTGTTTTTCCGGGACTTCAAAATGAGCTCCGAGGGCAGGGAATGTGTCCTATTTATCACCTCAAGGCCTAGAACAGTACATGGCACATGGAAGGTATGTGATTGATTGAATAGCTACGTGAACGAACGCCAGTTTTTCAACCTGATTTATCTGGCATATATATACTGTTTTGCTCTGCCTCTCAGATTGATTTTGCATTAAGGAACTATCACTAGGAATCTCCAACAACTTTGGAAAAATTTTCCCTTCTCCAATGAGACCCCTATAACATCTATTTTGTTACGGGTAGTCTTAGGAGGATGCTGACACTGTGTGCCCTGGTAAGATTGACCAAGAAGAAATGGCGGGAATTAGGGTTGCAAATAAAGAAGGACTTCCTTATCACAGTGACAAAATATTGAAATGGGGATTCCAAAAGACACTCTGGAATCTCCAAAACTTTCTCTTCTGAGGAGACCAAATGAAAACCCAGGAATTCTTTATCTCATGAACTCTCAGAGGCCATTCTTGCTCTATGACACTACTGAAGGGATGACAGCAGGAAAAGAATTTAACCACCATTACTGTGCCATAAGACAGGAGTAAAAATGCCAACCTCTTCACTGAAAAGCAAAAATAAAGGAGACTGTAAAACATTTTGCAAACTTAAAGGATTCTAGCAATGCTGAATAATAATTTTAATGCCTTCCAACACAGCCACTACATTTGCCAGGATTATCTCGAAATAACAAGTGGGGTCTATTCTGCCTAACAGAACAAACATTTGTTGTGAGTGCCCTGGAAATCCATATACAAGGCTGTTCTGTCTCTTGGGTTTCTCCGTCTCTCTGTCTCTCCCTCCCTTCCTCCTTCCCCCTCTCTACCTCTTTCTCTCCCTCTCTCCCTCTTTGTTTTATAGTCTTATTCCTGTTAACAGATAATGACAAAAAAAATGGCTGCGGTAAAGAAAATATCACCCAATTTACTTAAGACATGGAGCAAAACCTTAGAAAGTTCTTTTTCATTTCAAGTAGCAGAATGCTTCTTAATGAAAGCTAAGTAACTGAAGACCAAATTACTTCCAAGTATTCTAGCTTTAGGAACCTGGGCAAGAGTAAATGCAAAAGGACATGGTGGAAGACTGACTGCATCAATGCCCAACTGATGGCCATGCTGTCACCTCTCTCAGGCAATGTGGCCTGGCAGCTCCTCCCATCAAGAGGAGGCGTTAATTTCTTCACTCCTTTAATATGGACTGGCTGTATGATTTGCTCTGCTCAGTAGAACATGGCAGGGGAGATGCTGAGTCAATTCTAAGCCGAGGCCTCAAGGCACTTTGCACATTTGCACACTCAGTCTCGGAGCCTCCACCAATGCCACTCAACAAACCCAGGTTAGCTCACTGGAAGGGGAGGGACCACATGGAAGAGATCCACGTTGCCCTAGCTGAGGACAGTATCAATGACCAGTCAGATATGACCGGCCCAGCCCATATCAGCACAGCTGGCAACCCAACAGGAAACTCACCCCCCACCCCCGCACCTGAGTTAGTTTAGCTGAGACAAGAAGAAAGCTGAGCCAAAGACTCGTACACAATTATAGATGATCATTGTTTTAAGCCCCTAAGTTTTGGAATGGTCTGTTATGCAGCAATATCGAAATGATACAGGCTTCCTCTTTATCTTCCTACTACATGATCGATCGATGTGTCATTTATTAACTTCAATGGAGTTGATACATCCCAAGACCCTGGACATATATATACTTTGTACCTGCTGCGTTATGATAAATGATTAACATTTAGAGCATCACATGTGGTGCCTAAACACCCCTATGTTTATAACTATCAAAATCCTAATTACAATTCATGGAGACCTTTCTTCTGTTGCTAATATTAAAGCAACCATGTCCAAGCATGGGCAAAACAGTGAAGTAGAACATACAAATTGTCAACACCATTTCATCCGCTCTCTATTATGAAGTCTTCTTTCCTCTCATAGTTATTGCCCTATTTCAAAATTCATCAGGCAGTTTCTGTTATTCATGGCAGAAAAGAGAATGAAAACCTCTATCAAGACCAGAGACTTTAAGCAGAGGCTACTAACCCTATAAGAGCAACAGAAAATCTAAAAACTCCTTGAAATTGTGAGCAAACATATGTATGTTCATATATGCATTTTTTACTACAAAAATTGTCCAGTATCCCCTCTTAGCAACCAACAGAATTTTTAGGCAGAAAATTCAGCAAGGATAGAGAATATTTAAACAACATAACCCACCAACAGAATCAATAGGACGCTCCATCCCACAACAGCAGTGCACATAGAACATTCAGTAAGATAAACCACCCTGGGGCCATAAACAATGTCAACAAATTTAAAAGAACTGAAATTATGTAGAGTATAATCTCTGATCATAATGTATTCAAACTACAAATCAATAATGGAAAGCCAATAGGAAAATCTCTAAACATATGACAAATGAATACACTTCTAAATAATCCAGAGGTCAAAGAGAAAGTCTCAAAAAAACTAAAAAATACATGAGCCTAAATAAAAACAAAACACAACAGAACATATCTTATGGGTGACACAAATAACGCAGTACTGGGAGGGACATTTATAGCACTACCTGCTTACATTACAGATGAAGAGAAGTTTAATTAATAATCTAAGTTTCTACCTCAAAAATTTAGACAAAGAGTAAGAAGGGGAAAAAATAATTTCAAATAGAGAGGGAGGCAAACAATAAGAGACTCTTAAATACAGAGAACAAATTGAGGGTTGATGGGGGGTGTGTGGGAGGGGCAAAATGGGTGATGGGCATTGAGGAGGGCACTTGGGATAAGCACTCATGGGAACCTACCCCCAAAATCAAGATCACACTGTATATACACTGTATGTTAGCTAACTTGACAATAAATTATATATGTGTGTGTGTGTGTGTGTGTGTATATACATATATATATATATATGTATATATATATATGTCAAATAAGCTTACAGCAAGTAGAGGTAAGGAAATTATGAAAGAACAGAAATCAATGAAATTCAAACCAAAACAATAAAGAAAATAAGGGAATTAAAATATTAGTTTTTAATAAAACTAATAAACCTTTACCAGGACTAACAAGATTTTTCATGGAGAGAGAGAAGGCACAAATCACCAATGTCAAGAATGAATTAGGCTCTTAACTATAGAGAACATTGTGATGGTTACCAGAAGGGAGGTAGGTGGGGGGATGGGAGAAATAGGTGATGGGATTAAGGAGTGTATTTGTGATGAGCACCAGTGCTGTGTAGAAATGTTGATTCACTATATTGTACACCTGAAACTAAGATTACACTATATGTTACCTAATTGGAATTTAAATAAAAACTTTAAAAGGAGGGGGTGCCTAGGTGGTTTAGTCAATTGAGCGTCCAACTCTTGATTTTGGCACAGGTCATGATCCCAGGATCCTGGGATCGAGCCCTGTGTGAGACTCCGTGCTGAGCATACAGCCTGCTTAAGATTCTCCACCGACCTCTCACAAACTCTCTCGCTCTCAAAGAAAAAAAAAAGGTTATTTTCTGTAGGGACAACTATAGGTCCCGCAGCCATTAATGAAATAATAAGAGAAGGTTATGAACAACTTAATGCTCATAAATTTGACAATTAGGAAAAAAAGGCATCAATTGCTCAAAAACCACGAACTACAAAAATTCAACCAATATTAAATAGACAATCTGAATAGGCTTATAACCATCAAAGAATTTGTATTCATAATTCAAAAGCTTCTAAATAAGAAATCACCGGGGCCAGAGAGTTTCACTTAGAATTGTGTCAAATATTTAAATAGGAACTAACCCCAACCTTGGCATTATTGACATTTTACATTTGATCATTCTTTGCTGTGGGGGGCTATTTGGTGTATGGTAGGATATTTAGAAGCATCCCTGGTTTCTACCAAATACCAGTCTCCTCTTTTTTCCACTGTGACAACCAAAAATGCCTCCAGGCATGCCCAATACCCCACTGGAAACAAAATATGTGCTGATTGAGCCAGTAACCCCTGGCTCTGTGGGGTTACTATGTAGGAATATGGGAATATACAACTGTTTTTAATGGGTATTGACTGCAGTATTATCAAATGTCTACATATAACCTATTCTAGCCTAACCCAATGAATAAAACTTTAATCACCTTGATTCTGTAGTTGTAAATGATACCTCAAAATTCCAACTTAAATATTAAGGTAAAAACAGAATGCTTACTCACTATACTAATTTGTTTTAAAAATAATCCAGTGTGGCACATACCTTTGGCAATGATACACATTTCAGAAGCTTGCTGGGAGAATTAGTACTTAGAAAAGTGCTTTAAAGATAAGACCATATTAAAATTATTAGTGCAAATTTTAAAACGTATATTGCCCTAAAACTAGATTTTGCCAAGAGATGTTCTGAATTTCTCAACATAAAACCTCTACTCATCTCTCCCTAATTACTTGTTAGTGGATTTTACAGTTGCAGGGCTGTCTGTTGTGCTATGTTTATTGGTCCCTGACATTTAATACTTATAAAATTTTTGTTTACAGAAGGTGACCTGTTATATTACACAGCCGTAACTGGTTCATATTCTTCTCCAAGCCATTGCTGGACCTTAACTGAAGGGCATAGGGAAAAGGGAAAAAAAAATAAAAGACTGGGTGTGGCCTGACCAAGGGGAGTAAGATGGCATGTGGCCAGAGGATCAAATAACCAGTGCCCTACGAGGCTTGAATCCAGAATCTATGCAGCCTTGTACATTTGAGCTGGCAGGAGGGCTATGGTTCTGGGAAGTTTGCATGATTTAAAGAAGGTCTCCGGGCATGAGCTGACGATAGATAACAGCAGACCCAAAAAGCAGAAATTATAGTGAAGAATGGGTTTGGTGGGCATCTTTTCAAACGCTTGGTCAGAAAAGCAAGACTAACCCCAGACCTATCCTGCAAGAGGGAATAAAGCTGCTGACACATTCCAGGAGGTCAGATCTGGTTCAGAAACGAAGAAGAGCTATGGCTTCTGGATGTTCAGAGGCAGCACCTGACCATGCTAGGTATGCAGGCTAACTTTTATGCTCATTAAGATATTCTTGGACCCTGTGGATCAAAGGGTGCTCCTTAGTAATGTAAAACACGACTCTGTGGAGAGACTTACCCAAGACATCCTGACATCAAGACTGTGAAACCGGGACAGTGAAATATACATGAATATTCCTAACTACATATTTAAATGCCTTGCTTCAGAGGCAAGTTCCTATGATTCATACAGAGATGAAGATATGGCATTATAAGAGCTAAGGAAATAGGGAAGGAGAATATATCTGTCAGGGGCAGAAAAACAAAATCAGCCCAAATGTTTCAAATCAAGAGACAGCGATTCCGGTTAGCAAGGGTAAGAAAGGAACAAGGGATGTTGAAGCATCAAGACGTTAACAACATTAGGAAGCCATTATCTCCTGCTAGAGCCAAAGAGGTAAGAGCAAACAATAAGCATGACAGAAGTTTCATGAAAGTTGGAGCCATGGCAGAGGGACTCTCTTATAGAGGCTGACGTCACACAGAGACAGAGCTGACAGAGATGGGGCTTCAAAGCAAGGAGGGGACATAGAAGAAATAGCGTGAACTCTCTTTCCTGATGCTCTGTGATATCTTTCTGGTGCCTCCCATTGGCCAAATCCTACTGAAAGCCTATATCAAGGGGCCCTGAGGGTTGTGGTCCAGAGTAATCATCCTTTCATGTCACAAATCAAGGAACATATATGCAGAGGGTAGATCTAGGTGTCAAGGCAAATGGAAAATTAGCACAGGAATAAATACACACTGAATATTTACTATAAAAAGCAGACACTGGAGTAGGTAGGTGTTTTTTCTAAATAAAGTCGTGTGTAAATAGAATTGGTGGGTGATTTGAGGAAAACTTCCCCCCAATATATCCCTATCAACCGAAAACTTCCACCATTCAGCAAGATTTGAATTTAAATAGGTGCTCTGGTAGTTTTCTGGAAGAATAACTCTTTATATAGGTAAAAAACATAGTTTGGTAAAGATTTTCCAAGAATCACTTTTGAGCTTTTCTTTTCACAGCTCTTATATGGATATCATCTAATCACAATCATTTAATAGCAGGTGTTGGTGGATTCCATCTACAATATCCTGTAAATTTGGCTGGAGGGCTGCTTAGGGAGGAGAAAGAAAGAATGGAAAAGATTGTGGTGATGAATGATGGTGACTGCTATCTTCAAATGCCTGGTGGGCTGTCAAGTGAGAGAGAACTCACATTTCTTTCTTATAACTATGGGGCTTAGAACAAAGGTTGAAAATTAACGACCCATAGGTCAAATCTAGCTGTAGAAGTGGTTTGACTCTCAGTGTTCACCCACAGAGTGTTGTAAACGTTGTGAACTGGTTGCCAACTTAAAAGCCAGGAGATGCCACGTAAAAAAATCCATATTCTGATTTACTCGAAAAAAATTAGAATTATCTGGCCCACATTTCTCTAAAGAGACAATATATAAGAGCTGAAAAGCATCCTATTCTTCAGTTTATCATAGTCCGTCTCACCACCTATTGTATTCACTACAATGTGGCCACATACCAGATGCCATTTATTCTAATACTTGAACTTGAAAATTTTTATATCTGGATTACTTAGCTCATATTTACTACCTGTTAAGCCCCTGTAGGCATTTGAATTTGAATTTCTTGAGTTAGAACTAGGATCTATGAGCAACACCACAGAGACTTAGATCTTCACCTCATAATAAGGGTGAATTCCCCAGAAATGGTGCTGATTGCCATTTGGAAGATAACAAGTTTACCGACACTGAGGATTTCCAAGGGAAGCTGGATCGCCATTTGGAAGCAACTCCACGGAAGGAATTTAAGCATTGGATGATAATACTTAAAATCCCTTCCTTGAGATTTTACTAGTATTTAGACTGTGATCTTTTAAAGTCATAGAGTATTCCTCATTCATCACTGATTCTAGCATAGGAATTAGAATATGACTGAAGAAAGATAAACATACTATGTCAAATAATACTACGATTCATTAACCATTTCTTATTTTAAGGTCATGATGGCTACAACATTTTTTTTTAGTCTGGAAAAATGACATATTAAGTTATTGTTGTTCATTAACAAACCCATAATCTTATCTGCTTACTTAGTCAGATAGAACAACCCAGCAGTCATGAGACATAGAATAAGTTAAAGAGGAATGAAGAAATAAATTCTAAAAATATCAGAGAAGTTCTCAAATAATGTTTATATCCTTCAACATTTTGAAAACAGATCACTCCAGTGAGTTTCACAACAAAGTTAGTCGCTTATAAGAAAAAAAAAAAGGTACAGAACATGTTGGGCTCAGCAAAAAACAACAAAAAAAGAATTCTACTAATAGTGAAAAAACTCTAGCTAAGTTGCTTACAAAATATTTGGCTTAGTTTAGCAATTATATAGTTTGCACCTACTTATACATGCCATTCCTAAAAATAAAAATTAAAAAATGGAATGACTCTGTGAAGAGTTCAAGACCCTCTTTTGTCCATTCCTAAGAGAGGATGCTGACATAGGACACAGACCGAGATCACTATCTGACCTTGTGGCGAGAGCATAGAGTTTTGCTCTAATCATAGAAGCTAGTTTAGAAACTAATGAGCAAAAATTTTAATAGGTTCCACATAGCATAGACTCTTCGGATTTCTAGTCTTTTTAGAATTTCCCTTTAGAATTTACTATCATTGGTACAGTAAGATGATCCCTGGACATCTTTGGGATATTTATCTTTGAGTTTATTCTTTCCTGCCTTTTCTTGCCATAGGATGCAAAGATAGCAAGGGCCAAGGTAAGGTTGTGGCCAATGGGGAAAGAAGCCAACATGGTAACTTGACTTGCTTTTGATCTAGATCACAAAACAACAAGAACTTTTGAGATCTAACTACAGGCCAGCCAGCTCACCCAACCTAGAGTCTACAAATAGTAACACATCAGGATTTAACATGTTAGAATGATGAACACTCTGCTTGCTCCTTCTTTTGTGCCACCGTAACTCCATTCCCACAGAGCATTTTCCTGCTTTAAACTTCTTTAATGTTTTCCCATACCATGCTCTGACTGAAATCCCAACTCTCCCCCATAGTCTACAAGACCCAATCTTCTACTTGAAGAGTAGCAGACCCATCTTCTACTTTAATCTCATTTCATATAACTTTCATTAATAACTATCCTCTCTTCCACTGGTCTTTCTTAAAAATTCTTTTAACATTTATTCATCTTTGAGAGACAGAGAGAGAGACAGAGCATGAGCGGAGAAGGGGCAGAGAGAGGAAGACACAGAATCCAAAGCAGGCTCCAGGCTCCAAGCTGTCAGCACAGAGCCCAGCACGGGGCTTGAACTCACGAACCTCAAGATCCTGACCTGAGCTGAAGTCGGACGCTCAACCAACTGAGCCACCCAGACGCCCCTGTTCCACTGGTCTTTCTTAAACATACCAAGCTTATCCCTGCTTCATGGCCCTTTGCATACTGTTCCTTAGTTTAGAACACTTTCCCCCAGTCCTCTGCCTGGCTGGTTTTTTCCCATTCTTCTGGTCTCAGATTAAATGTCATCTGCTCAGAGAAACGCTCCCCAAGCACATACATTTCCCATCCACAGCTCTCGTCAACATCACTTCCTCTTCTAGAACATAAGCTGTAAGAAAGCCTGGTCCTTCTGTGGCCCCCAATGCCTGGCACAGTGCCTGGCCAAGAAAAGGCTCTCAATAGAATGAATTTGCCAGGAATGTCCACCTCAGTATTTCCCATGTAGAAGTCCACAGGATTTTGGAGTTCAGGATCCAATACCACAACCACCAAACGTCACAACCACCAGGTTAACAAGCACAAGTCAGAGGTGAAAGCTCCCTAGAGTAATGTAGGACATACAAAGATGAAAGAGTAATGTTGGCTGGTGTAATCAAGCAACCCCCTGTACGAAAGTAGCATTTCGTAGGTACCTTTAAAAAGTGTGTTGGATTTCAATAGGTTAAAAAAGGAGATGAAGAAAGAGCAATAACACAAGCAAAAGATTAAATTCAAAGCCATGCCCAAAGATTGATATTACACACTAGAGACGGTTCATAAGTGAAGAGTGAGAGAGGAAAGAGAAAGTAAGGGGGGGGGGGTGTTGGAAAATATGGAATGGCAGCATAAAGAGTACGAACATACCTCATTACATACTGGGAGGCACGAAAGATTCTAGATCGGGAGAATGTCATGACCAATGACATGATGTGAGGGGAAATTTGTGTTTCAAGAAGGACTGCAGTAGAAGCGCACCTGGGTGGCTCAGTCAATGAAGCATCCGACTCTTGATTTTGGCTCAGGTCACGATCTCACAGTTCATGAGATTAAACCCATCATCAGGCTCAGCACTGACAACGCAGAGCCTGCTTGGGATTCTCCTTCCCTCTCTCTCTGTTCCTCCCTTGCTCACTCACGCACACGTGCCTGTGTTCTCTCTCAAAGTAAACAAACACGTAAGAAAAAAAAAGATGGGCTGCAGTGGAGAGAGACTGAAAGTGAGAGATCAGTTAAAAGGCTTTAACAATCATTTGAATGGCAGCATTGGGTGTCGAAGATACAGTTTTGTCAGAAGATGGAATAAAGGGATGAATGTCACAGAGACACGCTGGAGGCTGAATATTGTGGATGTCAAGGATCATCGAGAGAGGTTTTAGTGAAGAAATAACATAACTTCTATTTGGGAGAAGAATAGTTAAGGAAAAGCTGGGTTAGAAAGAGGAGAGGCTGAGTCTTGTGACAGGCAAATGGTTTGAGTTGCTGGATGGATCCAGATAAAGATGTCCTACAGTCAGTGGAAACAAAAATTCAATTTCTCGCTCTCTCTCTTCTCTTTTTTTTTTTTTTTTTGACGGGTGGGTGGTGGCGATGGTACTGTGAAATCATCCCTCTAGAGATAATAATTTATTTAAAGAGTGTGAAGTTCACGGATAGAAAAAAAACAGAGGTCAAGGAACAAAGAAGACAGAACTTTAAAGAACATCTACATTTGGGGGACAGAGGAACAAGAAAACAAAGGAGTTTTGTCAGGTAGTTCCAAAATAGACTGAACACCTGCTCTGTGTGTCAGAAGTTCAAGTTCCTAACAATAGTATAAATAAATGTATCTGTTTATCTTCCAGCATGATTCTTCCTGCAGGATTGCAAATGTCTTATTAATGTCACCTACACCATCCATTTATCATAGCTGTTTATTATTCATCTTGAAATGACAGCATACCTGGCACCTGCTTAAACAGTTAGGAAGATAGACTTCCTGCTAGAACAGATGTCAGGTAAAGGGAGATAAGGTCTACCCTTCAACCTTAAAATCAAGATTTAGAATATGGGCTTCAAGATGCAAAATCCCTTTGTACGAGTTCTTTCCCCCACCAAAGCGTTTCTTATAAGAAATTTCATTGCTGTACATTTATGGTGAAGATAATTTCCTACATGAATTGTGAAATCTGTTGATTTTTTTAAATGTTGTTTTTATACTTCTCTATGCTTACAGATATGAGATCTATAGCCGATAAGCGGTTAGAGTTGCCCAGAGAGAGTGAAACAAGGAATAAGAGGCAGACCTGCCTGAATACGCAAGGTTCACAATAATAATTCCAATTTTTATAACCCAAGGACTCGTCTTTCTAGAAGCGTTCCCTTACTACTTGTTCTTACTTAATCTTCACTTTGATCAACAGCCTCAAAGTTTAAGCTCCTAAGGCGAGCCCCACCTAGCCAACAAAACTTACTTTATGTTCCTTACAGTGGTCCTCAGGGTGTGGTCTCCCACCCGTCAGCATCAGCCCCACCTGGAACTCGGGAGACAGGCACATTTTCTAGTCCTACCCGAGACAGTCATAAGAAACTTGAGAGCGGGGCCCAGCAACCTGCATTTTAACATCCCACCCCATCCCGGTGATTCTAATTTGAGAATCATGGTCTTAGACCAATGGTAAAAATTCCAAGGAGTTTTCCATTCTCTGCAGGACAAGATCTCAATCCTACACCTCATCAGAGCATTCCTTTTACAGATGAGAAAACCGATCTTTCTATTGTATCCCAAGCCTATCTTCACTTGGATCCTGTCTTACATTTGTCAATAAAGGAAGTACAAAATGGTGACCAATTACACATATAAGGTTATTAAATGAGAAAGGCATGTGATTACAGTTTGATTACAGTTGATAATCCAAGGAAGAATGGTGTAGGAAAATACATTTTAAAAATTATTATTAAATAAAAATTTAGAATTGGTAGTATTAGCACTTACATGAGAAAAAGATAATGAAAACTTATTACCTTAAATACTTATTTTTCCAGCACTTCCATTACAATGGCCAAAATTAATATTATTTTGACTATCTTTATGTTCATAGGGATAAAACTGATAAGCAATCCTACTGCTATTCTCTACTAAGATTCAGGGCTTCTCAAGGACTAAAATTTTAGCTAATGGTAGAGAAAAATCAATACAGATATAGAATATCTTGCTGCCTTTAAGCAAGAGACTTTCAAAAATGTCTCAGGAGCAACACTGAAAAGACAAAGGAGACTATTTAAAGGGGTGTCCACGTAAGAGTAATTTGATCAACAAGAATAATTATAGTTCTTTGGAATAACTGGTACCTAATGAAGAGCCTTGAGCCCATAACAGTACTCAACAACGAAAAAGTATAAGGTATACAAAAAGGTCATTAAAAAACAAAAAGGGCGTGTTTTAAAAAAATATTTCTAGTAAGCAGGTTGGAGATTTGACATATAGAGATGTTCTGTTTCTTTTATTTTACGTATTTTTTTTCTCAGTAAATAGAAAAGAACAGCCACAGTGAATTTGGAGTCAAGTAAGTCAAGAAAATTTAGAGATTTTTCTTGGTTGACCAGAGAAGTGATCCACTCTCAAGTGGATCCACCCACAAGTCAGATGTGTGTTGGAGGCTGATGCATGAGGCAGCAATCCCAAGAAGAGAACCTGCTGTCCAGACTCCTCCTTTCATCCCCTAGATGAAGAGGTTGCTGGACGTTTTCTTATCAAAAAGTACTGAGAAACCAAGGCACTGATGACATAAAGGCTCACTGCCTTGGGACTAAGATGGAACTGAGCCTTGATTCTAAGAAAAACCTCAGGCCAGAAAACAGCAGCCCAAGTTTGAATCCACTTTGGAGAGATCCACTAAGATCCCATATGCCAAACAAAAATCAAGTGGTGCCTACCCCAGAATCTGTAAACTCAGCTAGTCTGAGACTGCATTCTTTTTCAGATTACTAGTGTAACTTTAGGAAAATATAAACACTGATAAGCACAAAAAAAAAACAGGGAAGGGATAAAACAAGTTTATAAATAATGAAGACATAACTCGAATCCATATTATAAACATTTCTTAATCTTTTAAGTGTAGGTCTAACACATTCTGAATCCCATGCTGATTATCGTGCGTGTGCGTGCGTGTGCGCGTGCGTGTGTGCGTGCATGTGCGTGTGTGCGTGCGCACTGCTTTTAAGTTTGTGAAGCTTTTATATGACATTGGTGGAGGTTTTATTGAAATATTTAGGTGAATCTGTCTGCTTATTTCTAACCAGTATTTAAATATTTAAAATGATTTGATTCGTAAAGTATGTTTTACTTATGGCAAAAGTAGTATTTGAGTGTTTAGGAAAAAATTATTAATGAGATTGAAAATGTGAGTATGGGGCGCCTGGGTGGCTCGGTCAGTTAAGCGTCCGACTTCGGCTCAGGTCATGATCTCGCAGTTTGTGGGTTTGAGTCCCGCGTCCGGCTCTGTGCTGACAGCTCAGAGCCTGGAGCCTGTTTCACATTCTGTGTCTCCCTCTCTCTCTGCCCCTCCCCTGTTCATGCTCTGTCTCTCTCTGTCTCAAAAATAAATAAACGTTAAAAAAAAAAAAAAAGAAAATGTGAGTATGAAAAAGGTGTCAATGGCAGTAAATGTTTTCCCTACATAAAAGAGCCTTGCACATTTTAGGAACAATGTTATTGTCTGAGTTTTTCGTAATAGGATTCTTGCGTAAAACACAGTCCTATCCTCCAAAACCTGAGCAAAGACTACTAAGAAAAGAGATAAGGCAGACTTTGATACATACTAGGGTACCATTTACATCTCTGATAAAATAAACATCAAACTCTTTACTGGGAAGCCCAGACACGAAACATGTTTCTTTGTGCATCTTCCTCCCAACACCCAAAATACAGAAAGTAGGTGTGTGATGCCTCTAACAAAGAAACAGGCACATCTCTTACTTTACAGGGTTGACATTTTCAACGTTTATCTTTAGAAGCTACAGTAGGTCAGTCTGACATGCTTTTTGGAGCATCATAACTTGAACTTTGAGAAATGGCCCAAGTTGATAATGCTAATGGCAAAGACGAAATCCCGTTGGCAAAACTGCCACGCCGGAAAAAGCAAACCTCTTGTACAACAGTCCTGATCAATGTGTTAGCTACTCCACACAATATTCGATATGCCCACCAAAATGTCCCAGCACAACAAAGGCTTGCGGACAGAGAGTGCCTTGAAGCCCGTGTAATGGGATTTGACAAGAGCCAGGCACTTTAGGCAGGCTCAATCAATGTTAATTGAAGCAGAAGTGATTCAAAGGCAAATGGAAGTCCTTGAGAGGTGAAAGGGGGGCTCTGGGATTGTGACTCCCTCCTTTTCCCATTACCCCCTTATATTTAATTACTTGTTCTAGCCGGTGAACTGTAATTTGATTTGCCATCAGGTGACTCTTGCCTGGTCTCATATGTTAGTTGAGTCTTTCATTTAAAGGAAAAGTATCTCAGAACCTGTGGGGGTGCCTGTTTCACAGGAAGGAAACTTCTCTGGCAAGTGGGTTTCAGATTGATAAAGAGTCCTTTCCAGTCCCTAACATAGCAGAAGTATCAGTAGAAGGACAAGGGGAGAAATGGTTTAGTCTTGAATGATACTGCTGTATTTTCTCTGGGGCATTATTATCTTGATAATTGACCAGCACCTGAATTTTGAATTCACTTGGGCTCCCTACAGAAGCAGATCCTAAGACAGGAATTTATGAGAAAATTAACTACTTACTGGGGAAGCGATTCCAGGAAACACTGGTTGAGAAGCAAGAGGCTGACACAGGAAGGAAAGGCAGCCAACAAAAGTGGGCTAACAAACTAGTTCCCACCATGGGCAACTAGAGTGTCACCTCACTGGGGAACTCCAAGCCAGTGCAGAACATGCCTCAGTTGGCCCACCCAAGGGTGAGGAGCTGTGGCATATATATACCAACTCTCTTCAGAGGGGTTGAGGGCTAGTCTCGGTGGGGTGAAGAATGGACACCCCAGCACTTCTGGCCCGGGATCACACAGGCCCCACAGCCAGAGAAAGCCCTCCGACACGGACAAGGCCAACTGCATCTGCTATGACCTGCCTACAAACATATAAAATGCTTTATAGTCCAGTGTCCTTTCAACACATACACCATAACACCACCTTCTGGATGAGATGTTGGAGCAAAATGGGAAAAGGCTGTTTCTGTGTGACAGAAATGATGTCCTTTGATACAGCTTATACAGCTTTAGGAACTAAGGTTTGAGACAGTATGGTCAACCAAATATTTTGCCTACCTAATGGTATTTTGCCTATACACGGTGCTCTCTCATTTACCCTTGAGAAAGTTCTCAGACTCAACATTCGCATCCATTAGGATCTCCTCTGGATAAGATGCACTGAAATCTTTGAATGCTAAACAGAAGCAGAATTCAGCCTAAGGTAGGCCGAGCCTGGACTCCATCCAGAAGAACACCTTTACTTTTCATATTGATTTGCAATTAGTTGCATACATTTGCCAAGAGCTTAGATAGTAATTGTGGGAAGCAGGCAGGAATGGTTGATAATTAATCGTCCCAAGTTATAAGGAAGGACAATGAAGGTGCAAAGGGAAGGTTCACAGTCAGAAGCCAGTAAAGCAGACAGGGATTCGGGCCAAGGAGAGGAAGCAGCTGACCAAAGTGGTGAAGAGCCCAAGTTTTGGAGTCAGGCAGACCTGGTGCATTCCAGCTATGACTCTCACCAACTGGGGAGCCTGGTCCACTTACACAGCAATTTCATGCCTCAGTTCCTCATCCAGGTAATGCGAGTTCAAAGTACCTACCTCACATGTTTGCTGTAATGAGTAAATGAGCCACTACTTAGAAAGATCTTTGCCCAGCGCCCATCATGAAGCAAACATTTAGTAATTGTTACCTGCTTTTCTGTTGTTATTATCACCATTTTGATGACTTCAAGGTAGAAAGTAGAAAATGTTCTTTCTACTACGCACGGCTTGAAGTCCAGGGATACCCACGGGACTATCATACACACCAAGGCAATCAGAGAACAACTCATTTATTTGCCACCCTCCGTGAAATGAATCATCTTAGCTCTTGCTTTTGCGTCACATTTTGGTCATCCAGAAATCTCAGGTGTGATGGTGGAGACGGCAGGGGCGTTTTCAAAAGTGCTTTCTCTACGGAAGTGGCAGTCTGCTGAGGCCGGAGATGGGTCAAATTCTTCCCCCACGGTGAAAGGGCCCTCTTTGTCAGTATTTAGAGACCCTACTGGCCTCGGATGCTATGGGCCTGATGTGGCAAACAAGTGGGAAAGATGGTATCTCAGACATCTATATGAATGGTAAATTTCACTTTCTGGAGAAGCAATAGCGCTGTCTCCGTGAAGCAGGTAAAACACCTGATGTATTCCACAGAGGGAGGAACCAAGGTATTTGGCTACTGGTCAAGGGAGGGAGCAGAAGATTCTCTTCTCCCATTAATCTTCACCTTTCTTTCTACTGGCTTTAAGCAAAGAAGCCTAAGATGCTATTCACAGGCTACTCGGTGCTCTCAGTCAACTGTATAGTCAACTATAAGGACTTAAGAGTGTTCTTTCAATTCTTTACTAACAAAGAAAAGAATCACCATTTATTGAGTGCCGCCACGTCCCTGTGTGTTTATAATGTGGAAAGTATCATCCATGCGATGCTCTTTTATAAGCACGTATCACCATAAATACAGGATCATTATTCCCGTTTTGTGGATGAGGGAATGGACATTCTGAGAGTCTGTAGCCTGTTCTAGAGTCTCACAGAAATAAATGGGGACTCCAGAATGAGAGAATAATGGCAGATGGCAGCACAGTGGCCTAAATGGGTTATGCCATAACTAGAGAGGTCTAGAGTTGACTATACCATGAAGAAGAGAAGTTGACCACACACACGGACCACACGTGTAGACAACAGATAACTCTGTATGCCACTGAAGGAGCACTGAGCTTCATCCAGCCGAGATCTCTGACTGGTCAACCACTCAAAGGTCTACCTTGGACTTTCTTACACAGCACTGAGGACACAATATTGAAGGAAATTGACAGAGACCTTGTTGCTGAGTCAACCAAAAGTGTTTTATTGCAAAGCAGGCAGTTACAGAGCATTAAGTCAGCAACGCCACAATTTCCGTAAACTCAAACACAGAAGCAGGCCTTGTTCTCTGATTCTTCCAAAATGAGCAGATCCACAGACGGACCTGCACAACCCTGCTGATGAGGTCAGCGGATCTCCAGTTCCTGCTTTGCCTTGGAAAACGGCATTTCCAAACTGTCCACTTATTGTTGGTTAGCTCACATTCAGGGTATTTGAAGCCACTTTTGGTATTTATAATTTCTCTACCATTCTAACTGCAGGATCAGACAGGAATTAGATTTCAACCTACAAGGTTTGTGTTTCTTTGTAGCGTAACATATATATCAAATAGTGTGCAAGAGCCCCAGGTATAATATATGTTTGATTATATTTCAACTCCTAGCGATACCACATTGAGATCGCGTCACTAGCTAAGCAAATGTGACTCGGGCCATTACCTGGATCCAAACTTACAAAAAAAAAAAAAAAAGAAGAAAGAAAGAAAAGAAGAAAGAAAATGTATTTTTAATCTAAGGATCAGTACTACACAAATCAAACCACGCAGCCCCATTTACTAGGTAACCTGGGATTGCAATTCAGAAAATCCTTCGGGACAGAATTTATTCATAAACAAGGCTAATGTCAGCAAGAGAATTATACTTTCTAAAACAATTCTTTTCTTACAGTTCTCAGGGCCAAGAGAAGAAAAAGAAAAGACAGTGGGGTGGGGGGAAGGAAAGAAAGCCAACCGTTTAAAAGCATCTAGAACTGTGTTATGCACGTGATGGCAAAGCCAAAACAGTCCGATCCGGGACCACACGCCGCTCAGAGAGCATCGGTCTGAAGGGGTGCTGGGCTTGAGTCCCACTCCAGGTGCTTCCTGGCTCCAGCTGCTATGTTTCTGTCCTGGGGACCAGCAACATCTTCCTCACTGTCCTTCAGCAGTTCCCCCAGAGACCTGAGGAGGTGGTCTGTCCTCTGGCCAAAAGCAGAGCCTGTGGAAGGACACACGGGAAAAAGCCCCTCAGGCCTGGGCCCAACCATCTGACAGCTAAAGGCCGATGGAGTCAAGGGCAGAGGGAAGAATGATGTTTCCTCACCTCCGCCAGGCTTCCTTCCTGCCGACTCTCCAGAAGGGTGGCTTTATGCTTTGGAGCAGCCAGTGGCTTGGAATCTTTGAGATCTTGTAGTGAGCTCATTGGGGTACCCATCACCTTTCAGTCCATGGTATCTCTGTTGACAAGAACATAAAATAAATACCCCTGCATCACTGGTCGATGAATCTTGAGGAGAAGGAGACACAACAGAGTAACACAGACACACAGAAAGAAGAGAAGGGAGGATGAGAGAGAATAAAACTCAGAAAGGATACTCTACCTGCCACCTTTCCCTGGAACTCCCCTAGATGGTCGCATGCCGGACAGGAGGCTCCAGGTGAAGTCTAAGACCGCCCAGACGTCTCAAAGGTCTGAGAGGTCAGGAAGCATCATTCCACTGCCACGCAGGCACCTGAACTCAAAACTCAGCTCCTTGAGAACCTCAGCCAGCCTTGCCCCGACTCTCCTGAGTGGATCCTGTCACTGAAATACTACATAACAGAGAGCAGTTGGAAGTTAGCAAGAGGTTCTCCATTTTCCTTTGCCCCAGGGTGGTGGTCAGGGAGAGGGCGGGGTGGGGGGGGTAGGAGGGGTGTCAACAACCACCTGGTCTTCTCTTTAGTGACTTCAGTCTTCGACTTCAAACTCTCAGCTTCCCACCCAGTGATAAATCTCATGAGCTCACGGTTCAGGAGATCAAGCCCCACATCAGGGTCTGTGCTGACAGTGTGAAGCCTGCTTGGGATTCTCTCCCTCTCTCTCTCTCTGCCCCTCCCCTGCTGGTGCTCGTGTTCTCTCTCAATCTCTCTCTCTCTCACAAAAATAAACATTAAAGAAGTATTGTTTAAATTACCTTCCCTATTAATAGACATCAAGATGCCATGAAAAATATTAGGCCTGGGTTAGAATCACAGGTCTCATCCAGAACTGTGTGATGCTGGGCTAGTTGTAATTAACTTGTTTAGCTTATTTCCGCATCTATAGAATGAGGAAAAGATCACCCATCCCATAGGGCCGTTGCATCAAATTAAATAATGCACACAAAATATCTAGCTTGAGAAAGTATTCCCTCCACAGTTATTTGTTTCTCTAGTCTCTTCAAAAGGGTCGAATCTTAATTCTTTCATCTCTGTCCCCTCTTCCTCACTCTTACGGGACTTACCCAGAAAAGTGGTAAAATGTGTAGAGAAATGCAAGGGGTACTGAAATGAGGGTGGAGATTAGCTTCATCACAGGCCCATTTGGAGGACTGAACGAGGGAATATGTGTTAAGTTCTTAGATCGAAACCTGGTACATGGTGTTGAGCCATGGTAATGTATATGAAATAAAATAATTTTGTATATTTATATAGGATTCCCTGACTCCATGAAGCACTCCAAACACAAATTATCAAGATACTCTTTCCCCTGCTTCAAACTTTTTTCTCTCTTTCTCAAACAAAAATACCAGATGGTAAACAGAGACAGTGGAATTTTTAGAAAATCACATGTTAGACCCTTTCCCCCCTTAGGTAATGTATTAGGAAGCCATGATGTGTGAAGTACCATACTAAGAACTTTGTAAATAGTGTCTTCACTCTCATCTGAACCCTGTGAGGAGCTTCCTTGAGTATTCCTATTTTACAGATGTGGCAACTGAGAGACAGGGAGGTTAAGGAATCTTCCCAGGGATGCACAGCCAGGAAGATGTGGCACTACGTTTTTTAACTAGCTTTAGAATCACGTTCTCACTCACTATGGATCTACCTCAGAACTTTCTGTGAGGATGGAAATGTTCTGTGCTAATATGGCAGTCATTAGCCACATGTAGCTCTTGAGCTCCTGAAATGTGTCTAGTGTGACTGAGGAATGGACTTTTACATTTTAGTTAATTTTACTTAATTTAAATTTAAATAGCCACACATGTCCAACGGCTGCCATGCTGGATACTGCGCATCTACTGCACCTTGAAGACCTTGCAGAGGCCCCTTATTTTGATGTTAGAGATGACTTGATTTGCCCTAGACATAAAGTCAGGGCAGAACCTTCGGAGGCGGGGAGCAGGGCTACGCCAATTACACAGCACAGGGTTGGAACAAGATAACACCTGAGTTCGAAACGTAGGTTCTGTCATTCACTGGCTGTGCCCATAGCCCATCAGTCAACCTTCCTGTGCGTCTGATCTCTTTTTGATTCGGGAGGCATAATAATACCATGTCTAGGCCCAACGTGATCATCAAGTAAAACAGCACATGAGAAAGTGCTCAGCACATACCTGGTACAATTCAAGGGAAGTTGTAACACGTACACACGTAACTTCTAAGAATCCCTCTCTCTGTGCTTGGTGAGAGAGCAGAAGAGAGGGAGAAAGTAATGATATCTAGGGGGCAGGACGCACGTGTCTGTCACAGACTGAGCACAGGATAGTAGACAGAAACGTTTTCTCATTTCAACAGGCTCTTAGAGTCTTCGTGCCTGATTCTAGTGTTTATATGTGATTTCCCCCTAATGCTCTGATTTTAGAACTTAATCACCACCCCACCCCCTTGCTAAATAAGGGTTCTGATGCTATTCCCCCCTGCACTAAGTTCTTACATGCAGGCTATTATGATGATTATTTTTATAGCCGAGTAGCAACAATCTTTATCCCAGCCAGCTCTTGGCTACATGCTTGTTCTTGCCAGCTCACTCACATGCCCTTTCTCCCTTTGTCTTTCTTTCTCTCTTCTGTGTATACACACGTTTACGTTCTCTGTGTTGGTTTATAACTTAATCGTGTCTCGTGTCCAAACCCATCCTGCTTCGTAGTGCCGGGGCTGGGACTCTGCAAAACACATTTCTCCTGGGCCGCGTGCAGGCTCCCTGCTAGGTCCAGCGGCAGGGGGTAGAGAGGGATCTGGCTCCCCTATCCGCTTCCTCTTCTGTCACGTGGCTCCAGACAGACATCTTCACCCACCCTGGCAACAGCAACTGGCTCCAGTCAGAGCAACTGACTCCACTTGGCAGTCTCCTTCAGACATACCAGCCCAGCTAGCCATCCAGCGCTCCCTTCTCAGAGGTCTAGTTTCCCCGTCTGCAAGGTCCATCATCCAAGTATTGAAGTTTTCATTATCCTAACTTCTTCCCTTTGTGCCCCCAGCCTTAGAGGTACAGCTGCTTCCTGCGGTCTGTGGCTTCCGTGAACCTCGGTGTCCCTTTGCAACTCTTGGATTATCCAACACCTGGGTAACAAGTGGTGCGGTTCGGGAAATGCACCACCTTGGCACACGGAATATTTTAAACTGAAGAAGTTTGAGAAATGAGCAGAAGCAGTAAGGTTACTCTGACCTCCGCCCCCTCGCCCCCTTCTTCTCTGAAACAGGTCACGAAGCCCTCCCGTGAGGGGTCCTCTCCGTACCCGGAGGAAAGGAGCACCCTTATCTCTCAAGACAAAGGGACACCGTGAAGAATCCTAACAGAGGGCCCTGCTCAGTCTCCCCCGGGTCACTACGCTCGCCTCGTCCTCTGTGACCTGTCACATCCCCCCACGGCCGCCCACCCTCCAGCACGCCCGCTGAGCAATTCTCAGCTCTAACGGTTGCCGTTGGTCTCATTTCCTTGGGAAGGTTCCACGTGGCATTACACTTCTATTAAATAAATGGATATGCTTTTCTCTTGCTAGTCTGTCCTTGCTGGTTTGCTTTCCGGACCCAGTCGTGGACCCTAAAGGAGTCAAGGAAAACTTTTCTGTCCCGTACAGAACTCTTCACAGTACTTCCTTCTGCTAAAGTAACTTGCTTAGCTGTCTCCTGATCAGACCCAACCTGACACACTCTTCCTCTCTCTCTTCTGTGGACAGAGCTATGTTACTGTGTGCATAAGAATATATGAACACATCCTACATTTTTCCCCCACATAGAGCTATCAATAAATTATTAACATATCCTGACATTTCTATTCTAGATCTTCTCCGCCTCATATCTAAATACAGGATAGAAAAAGGGAACAGAGCATATCAAATCCTATAATCTGACACATCAGAGAGTAATTAACCCCTGAGGTGCAATCTCTGGGAGCTCATTCCTGGGCACACGTGCCTGGACAGCTAAAACTCAAGTAAGACACATGGACATTTCCATTAGCAAAGATCAACACGTGGGAGTCCTGGCAGGGGCATTTGCTAAAGCATAGGGTGCAGACCTTCTGTAGCAATACATCACCAACTAACTATGTCAGATGAATGGGAGCCCTCTGCAATGCTGCGACCTTTGACAGTCTTAACTGCCCCCATCTGCCAGCTCTCCAGAGAAGGTACAAACACAACATAATACAATGCAATGCAGTGCAAGAGGAGACTGTACGATATCAGAACCACTTTAGAGGTACTGACCACGACCACCCCTATCCCCACTTCTCCAATAATGCTACCAGTCTTATCCTCTGTAAATATAGCAGGAGGCCCGGGATGAAATCCCCACCGCTTGTTGGTTACCACCTGCTTCTTCAAACTAGGTAAGCTGAAGAAGCACCTGGTAAGCCACGGCATCTCCAAACACATGCAGCCTTCAATCTTCTGCAATGAGCCCTGTGGCTGAATCAGGACTTCACGCCACAGACAGAGTGGCTGTCTATAATCCACGGTGTGGCTACCCCACCTGCTAGCCCCAACATGATCTGCAGCCAAGATATGCCTAGGAGAACACGGGGCATCCGAACTCGGAGCGGCCATTACAGCCTGGATCCTCAGACTCCAAACTGCCTTCCGTCATCAGTAAGCTTCAGCTGACACCTTCTTCCCTACGCCACTTGAACCACACTCCTCGAGGAACTCACATAAGAAAGCGTATGGGTTCTGGCTTCGATGTCACCCACTGTTCATCTGGGCCTTCACACACCGTGGCTTCCTCAATGTACAAAACCTCTCTCTCCTTACCGTTCCAAGCTATTGTTCCCATTAATACCTGTGAATCTAGCAGAGGCTGTTGACATCCAACCCGCCCTTATCACTCAGCCCTCTTCAAGGCCAACCTCCGACCACCATTAGCTGCATCTCTTTGCATTTGAGTTTTCTCCAAAAACTATCTGTATGGGCATGGCAGTCCAGGAATATGTGGGCATTAACTCACCCTGACAGGAGTCCTCAACCAGAGGATGATAGATTCCGGGGGATAATGTTCTTAGCTGCTCCCCAGAATTTCCCCATGGGCTTGAGCTCAAGTGTCCCTCATCATCCACCCCTGGCTCAGTAACACACCCTTTAATGGCCGCCTTTCTATCTCTTAGCTTCCTTTCCCATTCCTCTTAGTGGTGTTTCCAAAACTTCTCAAATAAACTACTTGCTCTTAAATCCTTGTCACTCAGGGTCATTCCTGGAGCCAAAAACTTAGGCAGCAGAAAACTATCTTCTTCCAACTCCAGCTACATCAAGGCATTTCAGCAAATGCCTTAACTTTATGTACATATTGATATATGAACATAAATATGTGTTCCTAGGCTACTTTAATTGGATTTATAAGTAATGAACAGTAGGTGTCTGGCTGACATTTGAATTTTTGTATATTTTGCTTTGTGCTGTTCTCTCTCTCTCCTGTAAGTTGATAAGATGTTCAAAGGCCAGGAGTGCATCACCTCCTTCTTCTATAATTTTCCACGATGCCTGGCAAGATGCTCCGCAGAGTGAATATTCAAACAGGGCTGACAGACAAGAGGCCACAGAGGTCAGGTCCGCTTGTCCCGCAGGCTTGTCAAAGGTGAGAAAGCTCCTAAGAGAAGGCAACTGTGATGCTATTTTCAATTCTTTGAAGGATGAGCCTGGAAACCCAGATGGAAGCTGGCACTGAGACAGGGCACCAAGTCAGGGCACCAGAGTCATGTGGCCCGTGCGAAGCCCTCCAGGCACACAGGACGGGGGATGCTGCATCATCAGATACGTTCTCTCAGCCTGTTTCTGAGCGAGAGTCCAGTCAGAGGCAGAGGGAGCTAGAAGAGCTACACAGAGCAATGTCAGGTTCATCCTCAGCAGATCTTTCCTGCAAATTCTGGGCCTCTGCTGAAAATAAGTAGCCTTCTGATTTATGAAGCACCTCAAAATGCTAACAGGTGACAGACCAAAACAGATAAAGAGAAAGCCCTATCTTGACCCATGTTATACTCCAGAACTGAAGGGTTGGGAAACAATTAGCACAGGCACACAGCAATGAAAACTAGTACCCTTAACTACAAATACCCTTACCTTTGCTTTGGGTTGTCATCCCTGTCCTGGGCCAGGAGGACTTTATACCCTTTCCACTTGCATATTTCCTGTCCCAACTAGAAGAGTCTGGTTTCGCACACATTCTAGGCCTCCGATCTTTATTAGCTGGCTCCCTCAGGATATGAAGATTCTAAAGGACCTTCTGAATCAAAGAAAGGTGAAATGACACTTGGTGTTATTTCAGAACTGAGTATTCTGTTGCATTGTTTTCTAAGCCTTTACAACTGACAATCCAAATAAAGTATTGATTACACAGATCACTCCATATCCCCATCTCGGCTGCTGACAGACTTCACTGTCATATCCTTTCAATCCTTCCGGGCTGAGTCTAGTGCCTCAAGAGTGAATGGCCACCGGAAACTTCATGCACTCAGCACCTCAGAGGCTCCGCCATCGCTCCTGGTGCATGGGGCAAGCCTGCCCACAGAACGGACCTGCCTACCAGTTAGCGGATTCTAAAAGAACATTTCTAAGGCTTTATCTGAGGAAATCACACCAAAGTATGGCTTTACATAAATCCTACTTGATTGAGGAAGCTTAATTCTATAGCAGCTTTCTAAAAATAATTCTGATGGGAAAAGAAAGTCCAGCCCTTTGCACAGCCTAGAACTGGTTTGCCCCCCCCCCAACCCCCCACCACATGGGAACTTAAAGAAGCCACAACAATGATAAGCAGACAAAGCAATGGGTAATTCATCCAGAAATGAATTGCCAACAGAATAATAAACAGCTGTCACAATGGCCGGAAAGAAGCCAGAATCAAGAAGGGCATGGAAAGAAGCACAACAAATAAAGACTTTCTAAGCACCAAATATGAAGGCGCACACAATGTACTTTCATGATCTTCTCTAACTTCTGCTCCTGTCTGCACAGAAATGCTTCATCTGTCAGTCAGATCAACTCACTTAGGAAACAAATAATAATTTACATGAGATACACTGAAAATAGATACAACAGCCAGAACTACCAAGGGTCAGAGTGAAGTTCTAGATGATCTGGCCCATTCAAATGGATTCTGCACATTATTTATGGGAAAAACTCGTTGCTATGTTTTCTCACACGTGAAAAGTACAATGCCAATGGAATGAATGTTTAATTACAGTCACCTTCAAATCTCCAGGTCTAGTGAAAGAGAACCATGGCAGAAGGGAGAAAGGAAACACATTTGCATTAGGCTTATTTACTCCCTGGGTTCCTTGCATGCATGAGTGCCATTACAGAATGAAAATGGTATCACAGGTTGCCAACAATTGTACCCATACAGAAGGAGGATTTCAGCACTTCCTCAGGAATCACGTTAAAAATATTCTATGCTATTCCAAATTGTGCTCAAATTTTCATTCCTTCACTGGCTATTTAACCTGTGTAAAGTTATAACATCAAACGTGGCCTCTTGGTAGCTTTACTAATGCCTAAGGTCTTGAATATTAAAGGGTGGTGGCTTATTTGAAATCAATTCTAATTCTACCTAGTCTCTAGTCTAAGGCAGTTTAACATCTCCCCACCTGAATTTCTTTCCTTTGTCCCAAAATTGCATTTGTCACTGACAGTTTCTCGATTATTATGAGTCAGGAACGGACAAGGGATTACTTATCATATAGTGTTTCTATGACGTTGGTGGTCAGTGCCTCAAAGAAGCCTCGAAGCTCCTACTCGAACATTTTTGTACACATCCTTGACCTAGAGTACAAACTCCCTGAGGGGTGAAGCTGGTTTTCACACATGTTCTTTTTGTAAGTCTCATAATGCCTAGTTCAGTGCTAGAAATTGAGTTAAAGTGCCTGTCTTTTCCAATAAAAAATCCTGATGCTCACTGTAATAGGAGGCATGTTGCAGCCTCCCAACTTGGATTAGGCATCCCCAGGTTTCCAAGGGTAGATTCCAGAGAAGTGTCCCAGATAAAGATGGTGCCAATGAGTCTCCTCCTGGAGGGCTTCCAGGATTTTCTCATTTACTACTCACCTACTTTTACTTGTAACTCACTGGTTGACTATAAAGGCTAGGGATAAGATCTTAAATGCCAAAAAGCTACATATGCAGGTCACTGAGAGCAATACTGCAAACATTCTTCTGCCAGACCATCACAATGGGGAAAGAGGCCCTAGGAAGTCCTTGTGGTTGGCCCTGGGACGAGGCACAGAGCAGAGCTAGGAGTTTTCAGTCTCCTAAGCTCAATCCCTTCCCTCTTGGTCCTTTGCAAACTGCTGCTCATAGGAAACATGAACAGAGGGGTACCTTTGTCTTTCTTCAGGAATTCTAGAAATGGAGCTTGCTGACTTGCCTGAGAGACATCCAAGAAATAAGAGGGAATCCTGCTCATTACTGAGAGGCGCTGGTGATATATAATGGGTACTTCCCTAACTAATGTAACTTTAGATCACTCTGGGTTTCAATTGCCTCATCTACAAAATGGGAATGCTAAATGCCTTGATCACATTGAACACCTCCTATTTAGACATGATGTTCATGACAAATGCTCTAATCCACTGGAGGTGTCTTGGACAATGTCCCCTTTACTGTAGCTCAAAGAAGGTTATTAAGGTCAGTTTCCCAAATGGGTTTAAGTGAGTTTTTGCATCCACGTCTATACCAGTAAATTTCCAATCCATCAATCATTCCAAAGCTGTGACCCAGAGGAACCAAGTTCCCAGGCAGGAAATGAATATAAACAGAGTTCACATTTGTCTGTGTGTGGTCTACACAGATGCAAACAGATTACTCAACCAGGGCAAACACATGAGGTGCCAGCATCAAACCCAAATAGTGACAGAGCCAATTACGACTCATCTCGCCTTCCTGATTTTGAAATGTCACTTATGCTGAAGAAATGCTCTGTTTGTAAAAGCCCTGCGCAAAAAAAAAAAAAAAAAAAAAAAAAAAGACCCACACCACTCTGATTTTCATTCTTATGGATATCATGAGGAAGAAGCCGAGTAGGACCATCAACTTGCTGTGCTATACCACAAACCTTTAAATCCCTTGATTTTGGAGAAGTAGAAATCGTTAATCCAGAAGTCAAAAAACTCACATGAACACAAAGGCTTTGGAGGTAACAGAGACAAACGAAGAGCACACGATTCAGTCCCAATGGTCATTTGCCATGAAAGGATTAGGGCCTAGGGATCCCAGATCTTTCCATTTTTCAAAAGAAGCCAGAAATCTAGATTATTTATGGGAAGCTTGCTGACATTAAAATGTCGGCAAGTACAAAAATTGTTTAATTGCCACGCAGGCAAGCAAGACACATCCACGGGCCAGATTTGGCTTGCAAGTTGCCAAATTCCTAGGTTTCTCAGATAAAATAGACGTGAAAAGAGTCGAATTCCAATGGTTTCGATGTAAACAGGGTATACTGGATGAGCATCAGCCTGGGAGTCAGGAAACCTGCGCATCTGTCCCAGATCTGCCATGCTCTTTGGGCGCAAGGGTAGACAAATCACTTTGCTTCCTGGAATCTCCATTTCCTTCCCCCTAAAATAGCGCTAGAATGTAAGGCTGCTGTGAGGACTACGTGACAATGGACAAAACTACATGAAAAGCCCTCAGTGCAATGCCTGGTACATTATACCACCATATACTTTATGTTCAGTCCCCTCCACTGAAAACATGGGATAATAACGATTTCACCTCAGAAGAGCTGTTATTTGAATTAAGCGGGATAATACAAGCAGAGGGCTTAGCACAGTGTCCCACAGAATACGTGCTCAGTAGTGTTTCTTGTTGGCATGATTGTGTGGAACCACGAAACAAGTTTGTAAACCCTAAATTTTACCAACACGGACACAGTGACCCAGAGAGAAAGACACTGGTCAAGTCTCGGCAAGTGTGCAGCAAAGTCAGAATTAACAAATAGGTTTCCTGACTCCTGACTGGCAGATTTTTCCCTAAAGCTCCGGTTTCCACTAAACTCTCGGCTCACAGAGTGTTCTTTCTCTGTATTAATTTCTCCAATGTAGTCAATATAAAACAATGGGCTGGTGTTATTTTTGTTGTTGTTAATGACTGATGAAGTTGATATGATGGCGTCTTTTAATTTATTGATAAAGGGAGAAGAGGCAAGGAACAAAACCAGAATTTCTTTATTGTATAAAATCCAAAGGAATCAACTAATTTTGTTAAAAAAGAAGAAAAAGTACTGTATGGAAGTGACCTGCATTATGATTAATTACATAAAATTATAATTTTGTTCTACTTTCCTAGGACAGTCCTGAAACTGACAGTCCTTATGATCACAAACAGTAATATGTTTGATGTCTGCAGGAAAAGAATCTTATTCTATTTAGGTAGACAAACAAAATTACCCCGAGCCACTGTTTGGGTAAACAGGGCTTAAGTATATCAACACTGTCAAGGTAAAACACTCAGGAATCCAGCATTATCTTCTAGGAAAGCAAACTGCAAAATGTTTGGAATCCAAGGTAAGGTAGAAGACAGTACTGTAAGGAATCAACAAAACCGACAGTTCCTAAAGCACGAAGTTCCACTTGAATGTAGGCCTGAAAAGAGGGCCCTATTTGTTAAAGTTTATTCATTGCTGGCTTTCTGTCACTGATCTGCACTCTGCTTCCTTCATCATCTATTTTTTGTATCTTGTCTCCCATTAGGACCTAAGGCTCTAAAATCTCCCCTTCTCTCTCAACTTCCTACCCAGGCTCCACGGCCACCATGCTGAGATGAGCCTATTCAGACAGTCTATTGTTAAGCGTCCACAGCATCATCACCATTTAACCATGCGCTTGAAGGGATGGCCATTTTCACCTCTGTCTAGGTAGGTCCTTAGCTTTGAAACTGCAGAAATAACAAGTCATAAACCTTACACTCCTCAAGACTTGCTTCAAATCCTCCTCTCCATCTCCTTATGCCTGATTTTATCAGTCAGTCTCCCCTTAGTAATATGCTCTGCTTCATCACATTTTGCTTTAACTAGTATTAAACATGGATCCCTCTATCTCCTTGATCACATTTTACGTTTCTTGAGAGAAGCGACTGAGTGTTGTTGGCATTTGGCAACATGTCCCCTAGTGACCACCTAGTAGAAGGTCCTGCACTTAGTAGGTGTCCTTGTAATAACTTGTGTAATTGAATTATGTCTCAAACTCATGCCTGGTCATCATTTTAAAACACTTCGGCCTTTTAAAATTCCCCTCAGTGCTCTAACAGGAGAAAGTGGAGATGAATTCATTACTATGCTTGGCAAAGTGAAAGGCCCAAATTGGATCTGCCTTGCCCTTCTAGTTTGTTACACAGCTGGAATGTGAAGCTGGTTAGAAATCACATCCATCTAGGCTGGCAGATCTATCAGGATCCTGTTGAAGATATTAACATATGAGCTGGTTAGAACGGGATTTATGCATTTCCATCACAGGTAATGGAGATGAAAAGGAACCTGTCAAATCATAGGGCCTATTTGTCTGCCCAGGGAGAATGTTCAATTAAAGCAATTATTTATATATATATATATATATATATTCTGCAGAGCTTTAAAGACTTCATTCTTCATATCCCCTTGGGAATCTGGCAAGGGACAAAGGGAATGTCCATTCTTGCAGGTGAAGCAGAGAGTAACTCAATGAACAATCCCAGATTCCTTGGAGATTGAAGCTCTCTCTGTCCCCTGAGCTCAGACAATGGAAATGTTCAGGCCACAGATTTCAAGATAAAGATTCTTTGGCAGGTTTATATGTTCCTAATCAGAGTCTCAGAGCTAATTACAATGAAGTTTACTGTCATTTTATAGGCATGGCTTTACAGAAAGAGACTATTCATTTCTTCTTGAACACTGCATACAGGTCAGATATCCACTTGCCAGCTGAGCGGTGGTGGCTTAACAATGGTCGCACGGGCTAAAACAGAGATATAAATAGCATCATCGTTCCACTCAGGTAACGTTTTTTCCCCCACAAAATAGACACGATTATTGAAACAATTACCTTTCTCTATGTTTAGTCAAACAATAAACAAAGCAATAGCAAAAGAAATTTCAACTCCTAAGTACAATGAGGTGCCACACTGAAAAACCTTACACTGTTATCAGTCACTACTTAATCTAAGCATGATCATAAACACAAACTTGATTAGGTCTCATGCTATCCTGGGTTTCTTGTCCCTCTCTGTCTCTGCATCTCTCTCTCTCTCTCTCTCTCTCTCTCTCTCTCTCTCTGTGTGTGTGTGTGTGTGTGTGTGTGTGTGTGTGTGTGTGTGTTGGGCAGTTCTTTGCTCAAAATCATCTATCCTCCAGTATAATATCTAGACTCCATGTGGCCTTCTATCATATTCAAGTTTTCACTTTCTCTAGCATTGAAATTAATAGACAATGCATCTCTCCTGTCTGCTAGACTACTTCACACAGAATATTCTCTCCCTTTCTAAATTTTCTGGTTCCCCATCTCTTCATGGCCTTTGCAAAAAGAATAAAACAGGCAGCCTAGAGATATGACAAAGTTTGTAAACACTCTTACAGTTTCTACTTTGTAAGATAGTTCTACAATGGTATTAAGGAGTCACTCTGTGTATCCACTCTGAGGTTTATTCCATATTCCTCCATACCTGCTGACTGACTCAGTCACACACGGCTCACAGATACTACATTATTTTTAAAGGACTTGGAATTACCTAAATACCAACATATTTCAGAACTTTTCCTTTAAAAACACGTAAATAAAATATTTTCTCCACACACATACACCACACACAAATACACACAGCATTTAAGTGCCCAAAGGAACTGCACTATATTAGACATCTTGACATTTGTTTTTCCTAGAGCTTATAATAAAATAGGTAACACTGACTCAGACAGACATGTAGTGGGCATTCAGCGAACACTACCTACATCATTAAACTATGAAGAAACAGTGAAATGTCTGTCCCATATACTACAGCCCAAGGGCTTTGAAAGAAAGGAACAAAGATAGGTATAAAACTGCGGAAAACAGTCCAATAGCTAGTGACACCCATATCCAGTCAGCCAAGGATGCTGGGAAACCTTAAGTTCTTTGCTCATCAGACCAAAGCAAATAGAACCGTGGCATCATGGCTGGAGAAATTAAAAAGGAAGATGGCTCAAACGAGGCAAGAGATTATTAAAAGAAGAAACTCTGATAACACGATCATAAAGATCCAAATAAACATAACAGGAAAAGATTTTTAAATGATAATACTAATCAAGTGGCTGCAGAGAAAGCTCTCTGATGAGCTTATATTTTCAAAGGGTGAGTACGAAGACAGGAAAAATGTGCAATGTGAAAGATGCACACAAAGTGTCAGGCTAACGCAGAGAAGGAAGCAAAGATTTTTTTAAGCAAATATGAAGAAACATAAGCACCTTTTTCTTCTGTAAGTCTTTCTAATTAAACTCAAGGCAAACAGGAAAACAGAAGTGGAGACAGTTGGGGCTAAGTGTAGTATAGATAATGTTCATAGCAGAGAGGGAACTGAACTACCCTTTGCTGGTATTTTCTCTATCAGGGTAGTTTTTAAAGAAAAAGAAGCAAGAGTGGTAAAAAAAAAAAATATGTATTTATTTACTAGCTAATTCGTTATTACTTCCCAAGTGCCAGGAATTGGGCTAATCTTTAGAAACGTTGGAGACTAAGACAAATATGGTCTCTGTCTCCATGAAACTTGATTCCAGTGAAATTAAAATTGAAAGGAAACATGACTGCTCCCTTAATATAATCACACACAGATCCTCCAAGGTTAGCAATGAAGTTATCTGTAACTCCTTTGCCAACCTTGGAGTGTTGAAGATTCATTTTATGAAGGGAGCTGTCAGATTACTTTACAATGTCTAACCAGATGATGAGAAAATAGTAATGGAGCACTTGACTGAGTTTGAGACTCAAGAACCCAATAAACCAGATCCTAAAATATTGAAAGACTTTAAGGGGTAACTGTAGAAGACTTAGTGAAGCACGCTCTTCCATAAAAATTTTATAAGAATGTCAAATACTACAAAAGTATTTAATGCCTTTTTTTAACAAATCTAACAATACAGAGATTACAGAAGTCAAAGAGATCACAGTAATGTAATTGGAGTTCTAGTGCACATGTCTTACAAGCATGCCCATACAACGGTGCGCGTCTTTTCCCAAGGCTGCACATTAATAGCTTGAACTTGGCCATGGTGGGAGTATTTACAGTATAGAAAGAGGCAAGTGCCACAAAGGAGAGATTTTCTTTCTTCCTTTCTTCCTTTTCTTCCTCATATCCCTCCCTCCCTTCTTTCCTTTCTTTCTTTCTTGAGAGCCAGTAGTTAAACATTTACCCATACATGGATGTCTCAATGTAGTATGCTGTGGTTTCTATATAACCATATTTGCCAGTGGGTGTCTTTGGTGTGTATACTTTTCATTTTCATAAATTCTACTGGATTATTTTTCCTTAATGTATAAATCTACACTGTGCCCATAAACATATGTAAGTATACATATAATGAAGTCCCATCATTTATATGCTAAATGTTACACCTGCTTTTCATTGTAGCCAATCCTAAAGGTGGAAAATTTTTATTCCAATGTTGTTTAATTTATGCCATATAGATTACAAATAAGGTGAGGCATATTTTTATAAGCTATTGGCAACTTGCATTCATTCGTCTATAAATGGCCTGTTTATACACTTGCCCATTTTCTTATTTAGTGGTTTACTTTTCATGTCATCTTGTCTGGTCCTATTACTTACGTAAACTTCTGTCAGGTGTTATAAATGTTTTCCTAGTTTATTTTTGATATTTGGACTTTGTATTTGATATCTTTCATCAAACACCTTTTGTTGACAAATGTGTCCCTCTCTCCTTGGTAAGTCCTGGTTTTCTGGGTTTACTTAAGCAGTGCTACCCTGCCTAAGGTCTACGATCTGAATGTTTGTGTCCTCTCAGCCAAATTCACATTTTGAAATCTTAATGCCTAATATGATGGCATTAGGAGGCTGGGTCTTTGAGGGGTGGGGGTGGACTAGGTCATGAGGGCAGAGGTCTCATGAATAAGACTAACGTCCTTATAAAAGAGGCCCGGAAGAGCTCCTTTGCCCATTCTGCCATGTAAGGATACAGTGAGAAATCTGCCACTTGGAAGGGGGCCTTCACCTGACCATGCAGTCTCTCTCATCTCAGTCTTCCAGCCTCCAGAACTGGGAAAAATATATTTCTGTTGTTTACAACCCACCCAGTCTGTGGTATTTTGTTAGAGCAGCCAGAACAGACTAAGACACCCAAGCATCAAGGAAAGTCATGTGGATAAGTAGTTTAACAGCTTAGGCTCTGTACTCAAACTGCTTCTGCTTGAATCCCAGTTCACCATTCTGAGTGCCAAAGTCTGTTTCCCTGTTTACAAATTGGGGGGGGGGGCGGCGGGGGGCGGGGGGGGGAAGGACTTTATGGAGCTATTCTGATGAGTAAATATTGCTCAATTCACTGTTCATCACTGTTCTCCCCTGTCTTGAAATGTCTATTCTTCTTCAATTTTCATTTGGTTATATGAGTTCATCAAGTATTTTGACCCAGTATAAGAACGGATTACAGTCTAAGGCTGTGCAGGTCTGACTATTTCTGTCTTTTGTCTGACTGGTGAGTGAAATCTCTGAGATTCCCAACACCAATGCTCTCTCTCAATAGCCTCTCGATATCCCACTGTCTTCTGGCTTTAATGGTTGCAGGCTAGTGCTGGTCTGATTCTTTCCCTACTAAAAAATTTCTTCTCAGGGTGCCTGGGGGGCTCAGTTGGTTAAACATCCAACTCCGGCTCGGATCATGATCTTGTGGTTCATGGGTTCGAGCCCCACATCAGGCTCTGTGCTGACAGCTCAGAGCCTGGAACCTGCTTTGGATTCTGTGTCTCCTCTCTCTCTCTCTCTCTCTGCCCCTCCCCATCTTATACTCCGTCTCTCTCTCTGAAAAGTAAATAAATCAACATTAAAAAAATTTTTTAAAAAAGGAAATGTTTTCTTTCTCGAAGGTTAGAAAACCTTCTCTGTCTCCTTGTCTTTCTAGAATTTCCAGGAGATACAGATTACACATATATACCCTGTATTCTCCTGCATAAACACACATGCACACACACACCCTTATGTATTTATAAGTCCAGTGTATACATGTCCACAGGGATTCATAGATGTATTTACATGTGTGTGTATATGTATGTATATATGTGTATATTTATGTCAGTAGATATAGGTATGTGTGCATATGCATACTTTATTTTTTCATGAAACTGGCCTGGACCGGAACTATATTTTTCAAATAGAAATTTCAAGTCTTTCTTTATCTTAAGAAACTTTTTTCTCCTTCTTGTTTTTAAATTACTGTTGCTCCTCCATCTGTTCAGTTTTTTCCTCCTGGAATTTTTTTTTTCAAGTTAAGTGTCTTAAAACTGCCTCCCTATGTCTCTTCTATTTTTTATTCAGTATCTTCATTTCTTGGTAGTTTTGCTCTGTATTGCGAGATAATCATTACACTCATTCTTCAAGAATCTAATTCAGACTTTAGACAAGGCTATTCTCCTTTCAAATTATCTGCTGAAGTTTTAAATTTTCAAGCATTTTTTTTTTTTTTGGTCAATTCTAGAATTTGGGGATTCTAATTGTAATCTCTTAAAGAGTCTTCTGACTTTTTTGGTAAAGTCTGCATCCATCAACTCCATTATTTCTGTATCAACAAGAAAATCTTTTCAACTGGCCTATTTGGCTGCTCACACATACTTCGGTTCTCTCTCTTTTCAGACACATACTAGGACTGTACTTCCTGGCCACATGAAGGCCATTGTTCTAATTGGTGGCTTTTCTATCATCCTGAACCTTGTAGTAAGAGCAATGATGCCACATGGAGAGAAGAGCCCTCCCACCAACCTTCAGTGAAAGTGTAGCATGGGCGAGAATTATTCTCATTTAAAAGAATTTTTTTTCAACGTTTATTTTTGAAGGAGAGAGAGACAGCGTGTGAGCAGGGGAGGGACAGAGAGAGAGGGAGACACAGAATCCGAAGCAGGCTCCAGGCTCTCAGCCATCAGCACAGAGCCCAATGTGGGGCTCAAACCCACAAACCGTGAGATCCTGACCTGGGCCAAAGTCTGACGCTTAATCGACTGAGCCTCCCAGGCACCCTGAGAATTAATCTCATTTTAAGCCACTTAGTTCCGGGGGTCATTTGTTACTGCGACAAAGTCTAGTATACTCTGATCTAGTCTGCTTAGCCTTCCTCTCTCAGATAAAATTTCACTTTTCTGGTCACTGTTGACAACCTCTTCAGGAACTTGCAGAAATTAAGCAGTTAGAGTTCCTCATGAGTGGGGAACCATGAGTGAACAGAAAGAGATATCTTTTATGCTAATAGACCAGCTACCAATGACCTAGCTCTTCTCCTCAGATATGAGAATGAATTCTTTCTTCTCAAAGTTTCTCATTGTACAAGAGGAGTTCTTCTTTTGCATGTCAAGACTGTGAGGCAGGCAGGCAGTTTACCCGTGTAGTAAAACATTGTGTTCCATGGAGTAAGCAGGATTAGGGACCCCACAGAGAGCCAAAGCAGCAAGACTCGACAAGAGAAAACTCAGGGGACCGCGACAGCAGACTTCAACTATATGAAAGGAAAGGGATTAGATGATTCTAGGTGGATCCAGAAGGTCAAATGAGGACTAGCAGATAGACTCACAATGCCCTGTATACAGTGAGTGTTCAAGAAATATGTCAAGTCAAGTCATAATTATAACAAGATATATGTTTCACTTAAGTTAAAGAGGTATCTTTCCATAATATGGCAAAATTTATTTATTTTGTGAGGAGACCCGGGCTCCTCACAAAATCTTGCAAGTCATCAACTTGACTAATCCCAACATTTACGGTGAAGCAAACCATCTTCTCTGTTGGTTATCCCTTGACTTTTGTCCAACGACTATGACAAGGAAGCTCTGTGCCTGCTCTGTCTGCAATCTCTGGGGAATGTGGAGCCACAGACCCAGCCTCAACGGTCCTCTAACCTTCTTCCTTTGGTTGCTGTGAGGCTCCAGAAAATCATTAAGAGGGGTAGGGAGACAAAACAGGTGAAAGGCAGCCATCTTCACAGATCCCCCGCCTGCAGATTTAAGAAGAACAGGAGAGATGCCACATTTCCTAAGAGAAACGAATGTTCTGATTTTTTAAAGCAATGAGCATGTGCAACGAAGACAGAAAAACTCCAGAAACTGGCGAGCTTGATATCAGGCCTTAATTAAATTCTAATATGTGTATTAAATAAATTGTGGCTGCTTCAAAAGAAGTGATTACCAAGAATTATTTGTTTACCTAGATAGGATTGCCAAACCTGGTTGATTCGGGGAAGTACCATGGACGTAAAACAGCAAGCTTAGCAAAAGATTTTACTGTTTCAAGATACCCTTTTAAAGAAGATGAAGAAATGACTAGGAATGAAATGGATTAATCGCTGGTTGAAAATAAAAAAAAATTCCTAAAGAGTGTTGATTAATGACTTCAAGTCAATGTGGAAGAAAATCTGTATAAGTTGCAGAAAGTCTTTATCCTTTTCAATGACATATATCAATGTCAGACACAGTAGCACAAATCTGGCTTAACAGAAGCACATATAGAAGAACTGGGGACATTCGTTAGCCACAAGGTCAAAATAATGCACAAATAATATATGCTTGCTAAAACAGCATAGGAAATCTTAGGCTATATTACAAAGATATACAGAGTTTAGGAGGGGAGAAAGGGTCAGCATACCTGACTCAGTACTGGCAAGCCCATACCATGCCTTTAGGCTAATAAGAAAATGGAGGTCCTTTCTCTGTGAAGACACAGCTCTGAGACGGGACATGTGGCTTGGTGGGTGGAGTGAAGGCTACAATTTAGCCCCTATGCCACCTTGCCAGGCACACATGTACAGTACACAATCTGCATAACTACGTGGCAATCTTCGGAATAAACTGCGATACTCAGTACCGCTCAGACCTCGCCTGGCAGATTTTGCTCTGAACTGGGTATTTCTTTTTAAGAGAGACTTTCAAAGTGGGATAATTTCAAAGATGAACAGAATAGCAATTAGTTTGGAAAGTAACTCATATGAGAAAGGATTTAAAAACCTGGTAAGGCTAAGACTCGATAAGAGAAAACTCAGGGGACCGTGATAGCAGACTTCAACTATATGAAAGGAAAGGGATTAGATGATTCTAGGTGGATCCAGAAGGTCAAATGAGGACTAGCAGATAGACTCACAATGCCCTGTATACAGTGAGTGTTCAAGAAATATGTCAAGTCAAGTCATAATTATAACAAGATATATGTTTCACTTAAGTTAAAGGGGTATCTTTCCATAAATATGGCAATTCAAAAATAGGATGGTTTATTTTTTTTAAGTTTATTTATTTATTTTGAGAGAGAAAGAGAGTGAGAACACGTATGCACATACCAGGCCACAGTAGACAGACAGAATCCCAAGCAGGCTCCATGCTGTCAGTGCAAAGCCCAACATGGGGATTGATGCCACGAACTGCGAGATCAGGACCTGAGCCGAAATCAAGAGCAGATGCTTAACCAACGGAGCCACTCAGGCACTCCTAGGATAGTTTCTTTTAAAAATAAGCTCCTTATAAGTGGAGAGTACCATCAGTCAAGAATTTTATAGCAGAGGCTTCATTAAGCAAAGATGGAACCAGCAAAACTCTTCCAAATTTTTACACAATGTCACAGCACACAGTGTTTGACTATGCATACGTAAGGGGTTGTAAGAGATACAAATATAAGAACACACATTTTATGCCTTTAAGGAGTTCACAGTCTAATGATGAAGATAGATATGTACACAATCATCGCACTAAGCTATAAACAATTATTTCCTGAATACAGCCAGTATACAGAACAAACCTATCCCACAGAAGCCATGTATCTTATTTTTACTCTCATCCGCAAGAATTGGAGGCTAAACCATCCAATAATTTGCCATTATGTGTTTATTCTCTTGTCTTTACATATGTAACCCCAGTAGGAACACTAAGAACATATTTATTCACAACATCCACTAAAGTCTACTTTATTCTTACAACTCTCATTCATGTTTTCATCTTATTTAAATCAGAGTTACCATTCATGCTTCCTAAGGAGCCTGTATATCTGGTTTGCCCAGGAAGGTCCTGGCTTGTGCTACGGCCCCAGCATAATTACTAACACCACATCCTTACCTCTCAAAAGTGTCCAATTTGGACTGTAAGTTATGTGGTCACTCTGATGCCATCCTATCTTCTGAATGCCCGATGATCCATTTTGTGGGACATAAAGAAGCCTAAAGACCGCTAAATGAGTAGTTTTAAATTGAACAAGACACTTTGTAGGCGACCACTAACACTACTTAAATGCCTTTACCACAAAGCAGATTAAAATAGTTACCTAAACAAAACGCAAAGACCTATAGAAGTAATGGTGGCAAAAGAGAAGAACTACAACTGATTACAACACAAAGGCTCTTTGAGAAACAGGCAATTTCCTTAAAACCAAGAAACAGGTTAAATGTCAGTACGTGGAGAGGGCATTCCAACTAGAACATGAAAATACTGTTATGCTCATGTTTATTCATTAGTTCATTTATTCACCCAACAAATAAGAATATAAGTAAAATTGGTTCAAGGAACAGTATATCATGTAGGTAACAAAATCGGGAAATGGAAATATTAGGTTAGTCAGATATTCCTACATCAACATTCCTTTTTTGTTGTTAGTAACAGAAATTGAAATGGAAGGAAAATAAGACTAAATGGGTTTTCTAAGGTATTTTACATATTATTGTTAGCAAATGTGATTCAACATAACCATCTAAAATAGTAATGGTTTGTCCCTTAGTGATTTTCTTCATTCAAGTCGTTTTCTCTCTTTCTCCTGCCTGGGGATTTATGATTTAACAGGCTGTAATAGGCAAGATAAAGCCATTCATCATGCAGGCTTAATGTGGGAAAGTAAATTTAACTTGGTGAGCTTGATATATAAATATTGGCCTTTTTGGGAACACACAGAGCATATTTACTTGAGTGTAAAATCCAGGCTATATACTATGTCCAACAAACTTCTCTGGCTCAGGGAAGGACCTTTCAGTTATGAAGCCTGTAGAGAATACCACTCAGGTGGGTGAAAGAGGTTATGTGTTTCTCTTGCCCCTACTCCTTTGACAGCATTTTAGTAATAGTACACTTTATCTCAGAATTTAGACGTATATGTATATTTATATTTAAAAGACAATGGAAATTAACATATAGCCACCTGGAAATTTGAGAGGGGGTTTACTCTTGGTAGATTTACTCACAAAGATGGTTGGAATGTCTCTGACAAAGACAAGATAAATGAAAATGGCATTTAATAAGTTTTAATGCTGTGTCTAGACATTATTGATAAGTCACCAACCATTGTATATGCCAGAAAGGCTTTGGGTAATAAATGTGGAGAATATCATCAGAAGGAGCTGACTGAGGCTATATATCAATCAGTCAATACAGAGAAATATTATCAACCTGATCAATCAAATTCCTTCACTTTTATTCATTTTTTTTAGCCAGTGATTCTTGCATTCTTTAGATAAAGCTAATATTTAAACTGAGAAATTTGAAAATGTACCTTCACATCTCCATTTAAAGCTTTAGTATTAAGAGCCAGGCTTAAAGTTTCATGTTAGATATGTTCCATTCATACAGTTAAAAATATCTTGGGATACTGCTCATTTTATTTTAAAACACTGAACTTGGGGCACCTGGGTGGCTCAGTCAGTTAAGCCTCTGACTCTTGGTTTTGGCTGAGGTCACGATCTTACAGTTCGTGGGTTCAAGCCCTGCGTCCGGCTCCACGCTGACAGTGTGGAGCCTGCTTGGGATTCTCTCTCTCCCTCTCTCTCTCTGCCCCTCCCCAGCTCATGCACGAGCACATTCTCTCTGTCTCCCTCACAATAAAATAAACGTTTAAAACATTAAAAAAAAAAAAAAACTAAAATTGGGGGGGTGCGTATACATAAAGAGCACAACTCTCATTAGACGGGATGGTTTAAGTCAAGCCATCAGCAATATCAAAAGTTTTGCCAAAGCCAAAACAGAAGTCATCTCAATGCCAGTCTCAGCTAGCTTACCTTCAGTTAAATACAAACAATGTCCACAAGCAGAGTTATCAAGGAATGCTGTATCATATCTCTGTTTTCTGAATATCATTAAAATAGGCATACTATATCCAGTTACTAGAGATAATTCAGTTTAACAGATAATGTGAGTGCCTATGAGTTGATAACCTCTAGGTTTGGGGGACTGAAAGTTAAGTACACCATAGCTCCTGTCCTCAGTAAGCATAATCTACTAATTTAGGGTATCAGCCTAATACACCGGCAAGGAGATGGACTCAGATAATTACCTTTCCATTTGTCCAACTGCTTCATCTATATACAAATACACATACTGGATGAGGAAGGGGTATATACAAAACTAGGGTAGTGAACTTGCCCTTCTGGGACTCATAATTGAGATCTGGATTATAGGAAGACAGGCGCATACAGAAACAACATGATAAGACTGTACTCCAGGGGTATCATGAACACATTTTGTAATTCACTTGATGATATAGTCAAGGCGGTCTCCAAGATGGTCAGGGAAGGCTAAAGAGAAAGGGTAGGGCTTTAGACTGTACTGGATCCAGAAAGACAGAAGGCATTCTAGGAGGTTAGGGTCAGTGGAAAAATCACAGCAAAGAAATCTATGCAATTTTCTCGAGATTAAAGTGGAGCAAAGAAAGCAATGAGACAGATGTTATAGCTCAGTTAATAGGACAAAAGACCTGAATGAGGCCAAAAACATTTATGGTGATCTTCTAGTCAACTAAATAGCCAGAAAGAGTAGGAAAATGAGCCAAGGATCAGTGTTGTTGCAGCCTTTTGATGGAAATTTCCAATTCACAAAGTCAGGCCATTCACAGTTATGATGGCTGACATCATTCTCATTAAGCGATGATGCTAAACAGAAGACAGTCACTGTGAAATGCACCCAAACACAAAATACTATACATACATGCCAACGGGTAAGGTTCCAGTTACCTAGAGGATCTGATCATAAATCCTCAATTCTGTGTTGGAAAATAAAATCCTCGCTTGTCTTGAAAAGAGAATTTCAGCATGAAATTAACACACTATATACATTGACTTGTCAGCCCAAGTAGATCAGCTCTTTGCATTAATTTTAAGTACATTAGAGCTTTCAAGCGGCACAACATATCCTGTGTTATGAAGGACATCATTAGTCATGTGTATCAAGCCCTAAAATGTCAAAAATGATTCTGACATTCTCTTAAACTGTTAGAAGTCTGGAAAGTCACAGAAGTGTAACTTTACTGATAACAGTAAAGTACCTTAGGGAAAAAAAGAATAAAGAGGTAAGCATGTAAATTACAACCACACATGTCTGTTTCCTTTAGGGCTTGAAAGTATCATCCAGGTGATAATTACGACAGCATACACACTAAGCTTTTGATACAAGGCTGACAAATGACTCCAGGATAAGATTTGGGGGTGTCAGAATGCTTAGCTGAATGGGTTAGGAAAAAGATATGATTACAGAAAACCCTTCGGCTTCAAAATATATTGATCTTATAAGTGTTCCTATACAGATAATGATATTCAACAGAATGTGCTCCACTTACATTTAGAAGAGAAAATTTCCCTTCCAGATTTCATAGTTAGAATCTCCTAATTGCATTTAAAAGCCTCAGAAAGTGTCCTCCAGCCCCAACTGGTCACTGTTTTAAAATATCCTTCTATAAATAAGGCTAATAGCTTCATTTTCTTTACAATAATGGGATTAACTATTTATAGACCTAACGACAGGTCAAAAACCAATCTCCATTATCTGCCAGATGAAAACAATTCAATAACTGCTTTTGGCATTTTTCTTAATGCAGCGGCTGTAACACAATTATATTTGAGATAACTACAGACCTTTGTCAGAATAAATACTACCAACACAAACCCTGAAACTATTGCAAATTCAAGGTGCTGAAGGGCTAGGGGAGCAAAGGCAGACTTTATAACAGGTCTTCCTACAGGTGGCAGCCGCTTATCAGAATGCGCTTGATGAAGTCACTATACCTCCCATTTGCTTTTTTGTTCATGCTCTAATGTTATCAGTTATCTGAAGAGGAAAAGATGCCACAGTCATCTGTGTGCCCACCAGGTTACCAAAAGCGTCAGCTATTTTGCTGAATTGCCAGAAACGAAAAATAAACTGTTTCCTACAGTTAAGAAGTTTTAAGCATCAGTTTTTTATGAAAATAACACTGGCAAAGATAAAATAGCAATTATATTATTCTGGATGTTCTATAGCTGTCTCAACACTTTTCTAAAAAAGCACTCTTCATTTTTAATGAGTTGGGGTGAATTTTAAACTTCTCCTTTCATTGTACCTAGCTGACCAACCCACCATCTAGAAAACCTGTGATCCTTATTATGGGGGCAGCCTTCTGAACTATAGAGAAGGGTTTCTGGTCACTATGTTGGTTTTGCCTACCCTATAGACTCCTCTCTGCATCCTTTCTTATTCAGGAATAGTCATTAACTGATCCTACAATTGGCTCACAGGAATCAACTGGCTCTTCTACTCGCAACCTGCCCTTTTACTCTCTCCTTCTTTTATATCTTATGACCTTTACCACATGAGGAGAAAACCCTAAAAAAACCTATTTTTTCATTATTTACTTCCAATCATTTGAATAATAATCTACATTTAAATTTTAAAAATAAAAATTTTGTCTCCCCATCTTCTCCTTCTTTGTCACCCTCCCCCCGCCAACCTCCCCCCCTCCCCCTGCAATTTACCACTCTGAGGATACATTTCATTTTACCAACAAGCCTATAAAACATCAGTACATCTTTATGGGTGCCAATCTATTAAACCATCTTTACATTCCCGGAGATGAGAATGACAGCAAGTTATCCAATCAAATAACATCTAGTGCCAATAATAAACTCATAACCTGTCCAAGTTAAGATCATGTATATAACATGTAACTTATTGGGGACATCACTTGTATAGCAATTCCTCCATTTTCTATTTTATACTGGACACCATTGTAGGAATGAGTCCAATGAGTCAAAAAGAATTCAGGGACCCTTATTCCAAACAATGAATGCATGAGATTAATGAGATTTTGGAAACACAAGTGTTAATTGCAAATCATCGAATCACACTGCATACAGATTTCTAAGCAAGTATAATAAGTTTTGTAGTTAATTGCAAGCATAAAATAGAAGTGTTATTTTGCTTTTCATCATCAATCCTTCCCTATTAGAGAGATGCTAAAAGTGAGAAAATCCCAATTTGTTAGATCAGGAGATCATCCCTGGATCACTGGTTTTCAGCCACTTTTGAACCAAACCTACTCCTTGAGAAGGCCCACCCCGCACCCCTAAAATCTACAAAAGACAATCTGAAAACCACTTAATATAGTCTCCCCATTTTGCTTACTTGAAAGGGACTGATTGTATGCCTTGCCCAGTGACAGACTCACGGCTTAGAGGCAGAGCACATGGGTTCCTGCCTCCCACATTGTACCCCTCCTCCTTTCTCCTTTCCCCCTTTCCCTGCCCTTCTCTTTCCCTTTCCTTTTACCTCCTCCTCTTCCTCTGCTTTGGTGATGGGCTCACTTGCCTAGGGCCATGTTTCATGTCTTCCTGCCGTATGGGCTTCATGCCCATGGTTCCTTTACTGGTCTGTTTTTTGCACCTTCTCTCAAGACCATACTCCCCACTTGAAAAGGAGTGTCACTGTCCTAGGTTCCCCCTAGGTCACCCTTTGCCTCCCAGATAAAGAGCCCATTACTCAAGGTCATATGCTAATTTGTACAGGACTCCCAGTAGCCTTTCTGCTCTGACTTACTTCACTTATTAGAGTGTAAGAGCAATTACTTCTCACCTTCATTGTTTCTAATGAGAAAAGACTGCTTTACTGGGATAATACCTCTGGAATGACTATCACTCCAGGACAAGAAAACTTGCTTCGACAAGTGTTTTTTGTTTATATCCCTCTCCTTCTCCACCACTTTTAAATATTTATCTGGAAGCTATAAAAAACACAAAGTGACAATACTTCAATTGATGCCATTTACATTTCTAAGTACTCCTAATCCCAATATGGTTGGCTGTTTTTAGAAACAAGGTTGCCCCATCTGCCTAAGCAGCCATCCCATGGGCTCGCTCATTATTAATTCAGAAATTGCCCAAGATCTCCAGCCTAAGATCTGAGGAGATTGACCTGTGGGTACCAATACTGATCCCATAACACCAGCCAGGTATGAGCCTTCATTACTATACTGTGTAATGAAATCTTTTTACCTCCCTCTTAGAATGATCAAATGGCAATACTACACAGAGACCTTCAACTCACATGGTTTATTTAACTGCATATCTGCCAGAATTCATATTAGGCTAGATGTTCTTCTTCCTTTATTTAGACCAGATGAGTTTATTGTTAACATTACGGCACCTCCTGTTTGGGGCAATTAATGTGATCCTCGTAAGGACAGAGGCCAGTTAGCAGGTGGCAGCTTTTCCGACATTCTTGTCCTTAAGAAAGTGGGAGTGGCAAGGACCACACCCAGGTTTGAAAACTAGCAATGCAAAGAAACAACACTCCATAATCATCAGCTTTCAGAACAAAATGAAAACATAAACTCAATCTATTGTCAAGTTCAACAAACACTTTAAAATATAATAAATGCCAGTAAGGACAGTAAAAGCTATTACAAAAATTAAGAGCACTAAGTCAAGAAGAGAACTGTTTGGAACTGTCCAAAGAGCTGTTGGCTGCTAATTTTGTGACGCACCTATTCAACTGCTAGAGCATAAAAACGGCTTCATAGTTTATGGGTATTTTGTCTTTTTACCATAATTAATAAATTAATTATGGCTAAAATCTACACACTGGATACAAAGAGACATGATAATATATTAGTCCTGGATAAACACACAACTATAAATCCTCAGTCACTGTGAACAAGAATTCACTAAAAGTAATTCTTGCAATTTGTTCTGATTCATTCAACAAGTACTTATTGGGCACCTACCATGTACCTGTCACTGAGAGTGGTCAGAACAGAACAGAGAACAGGACAGCAAAATGTTCTGCCATCATAAATTTAAAAATCAGAATTGTTTTTTTTTAAGGTTACTGCACTTAGTGCTCTGAAGGCATAGTTACAGGCGTGCCTGAGTGGCTCAGTCGGGTAAGCGTCGGACTTGGGCTGAGGTCATGATCTCACAGCTAGTGAGTGAGCTGGAGCCCCACATCCTGGAGCCTGCTTCGGATTCTGTGTCTCCCTCTCTCTCTCTGCCCCCTCCCCCACTCAGTCTGTCTCTTTCTCTCTCTCTCTCTCTCTCTCTCTCTCTCTCTCAAAAATAAATAAAAACATCAAAAAATTTTAAAGTCGTAGTTACAAATAACCACCAAAACTGGTTTTACATCCATTTAATCACTAAGTGACAAGTCATCTCAGTAAAGGCTCTTCTGAAAGCCAACGGAACAGTAAAACCCTCGTCTGTCTTCCTGTTTCTATCTCCCTGCCCCATTCTCAAAAATAATGTTCAGGAGGGCAAAGTCTATGTCTGTCTTCCCCACCCCAGCTCAGCAGCATCTAATTTGGTTCCTGGCATATAGTTGGAACTTAGTAAAATAGAGCTGACTGATTAAAAGTGAGGAAAGCAATCTGACTAAACTAAATCATACTAATATGTGAACTAATGTCAGCTCTTTAAGCTCCATACCTATTACACTTCGAGAGGACCAGACTTGTTATACTTAAATAAAATTGACACTGTAGGGAAATAGGGACCTACGATTTGGTTAGCCAGAGATGTCACATTCATATTCCCAAGATCAGCTGGACACCTGGTTTCCGTCTTTTCTGAATCCACAGAATTCTAAAAGGCCTCAAATTTTCTCCCAATTGCTTCCCTCCCTGGGCTCCAGCAGCAGACAAGACACGTACACATATTTAGATGATCAATTTGTGGGAAGCGATTGCCTAATTTACCCTTGTCCATGTATGTGTAACAACACCACTGTGAAACGACTCTCTCATCCATCCATCCAACTTCTATTATCTGAAGTGTGATTGTTATTTCACTAAGGGATCACAAAGAGAGTACCTGTTTTGCACGTTGCTGCTTCAACAGTTTGAGATGTGCATCCAAATGCGGCTTTTTGTTTCAGAGGGAAAGGGAAGAGATGGGGAAGCAACCACATTTACTGAAATGTCTCTCAGTCAGATACTCCGCTGCATATTCTACTCATTATAAAACATGTAATCAAACCTATTTATTTGGTGATTCAGCAAGTTACTCAGCAAGTTTGAATCGTTCATTCAAAACATGTCTGTGGAGGATCTGGGCTATACCAGGTATTGTGCTCAGCACCGGAGATAAAACAGTAAACAAGATGATGTAGGGGGAAATGTACATTAGAATGATACTGGTAGAGTCAGTATCATTAACCCCATTTTTCAGACAAGAAAACAAGTCTCAAAGAGCTTTAAAAACATGTCCATGGCATACAAGCTTCAGAGCCAGAACCACCTAGGCCTTTCTGACTTGACTGTGAAACTCAACCTTCTTGCTACCAAGCTCCCTCCCCTTCATTCAGCCATTTCTACTCAAACTGCAGTCCCCACACAGCAGCGGCATCTAGAAGCTTATAATAAAAACAGAATCTCTGGCCTCTATGCCAGTCAGACTTCCTGAATCAGACGGCATGGGCAACAATCCTCAAGGGACTGTGTATGCATTAACATCTGCACAGGTCTAGATCAAGAAGCTCTTTAGTAAGGTGAAAGATGGAAGAAAAAGAATTAAAACACTTTGTTAGAGCTATGCCGAAAGGGATTCCACCAGTGTGGTCTGCATTTTGAGATAAAAGATATAGGCTGAGCCTGCAAGCTTATAACCTAACCGAAAATAGTTTATGTACTTAACACTCAAAGAAAAGCACAAGAAACACAAAGTTGCACTGAGACCCTCAGAACATATAGCAACTCCTGGAAAGCATTGATTTTATCTACTGGTTTGCTAAGAGTCTTTGGGATATACAGCCTTATACCACTTCTAACCTCGTTCAGTAAATCGTCTTAATTAGAGTAACCTCATACTCCCCGTAAGTTGCCAAGCTAACCCATACTTTCTTCAACACACAAGTTTACTCCTGCTCATCAAATTTTTGAAAGCCTGTTACAACTGAAGAAAGGTCACTTGTAGGAAGCAAGGGCTTTTAAAAGATGTCAGTCATCAGCAAAGCCTCTCTGCAGGAATGTTTTCCTATCTCTTGACCATTATCTTCTCTCTACCTCATTCTTCAGGACCTACATGCTCTGCTTCCTCTAAGATTACTCTTAATTCTCAGCTTTAATTGTGACAGAGGCCTCCTGATCTCTGAGTGACTGAGATCTGGAACTGTGTGTCATCTTTCTCCCACCATTCTATAATGCTCTAGTACCTTTCTGCATTCACTTTTAACTTCAGATCTAAGAACAGCTAACCAACCAACCAAACAACAAGAAAACGCTTCAGAACACTCTCTGAATTTCGATCCTATGACACAGCTGCCTTCAATTCAATATTAGAAGTTATCAATAAATTCTAAATCATCAAATATATTAACTGCTTTGGGCAAGTTATAGCATTATAAAGTATTGTTCTTCCTATGGAATTCCTTCCTCAGAACCGCCACGGCTCTTTTCCAGAATGTTGAGCGAGTCACTCTTAGGGAAACAAGAAACAAAGATTGCAAAAATACTTCACCGAAAATTCAAAAGCCACTCTTCAAAATGTGCAAACCATTTGCACAAATGAGCAGGAAAAGAAGAAAGAGAGGAGCTGTGTAAGCAGGAAGGTGTGAGATCTGAAACCAATATCCCTCTAAAGTGAGTACCATCTATGGCCAGAAGCTGGGACTATGAAGGCATGCCATCATCCAGACACATATTCCCCGATGCCACTGAGGAAAACCAACTCACAGTGGGCAACACGGGGCCTGGTGATGTCTGTGTCCTGTAACTTTGCTTCTGACCCCATCTGCCCCACTCCACGTGTAAACAACCCTGTGGTTAACAATAAGGACACTCATCAGCCCCTGGAGGTAGGGAGTTCTTGAACATCAGGAAGAGGAGAAGAAAATTCCCGCACCCGACCAGGTGGTACCAGCTCAAACCAGTTCCAGATCCCTTCTTCAAGGAGGCCAATGTTGGAATTTGCAACCCGTGCTATTTCCGCAGATTGCCTACTCCTGAATACAACTTTACTGGCCACTGACCGGACGTCCTCAAAACACTCCCTCGCCCTCATGGATCTTTATGAGCCCGGTGATCACTTCTCTTCCACGGATGGTTCCTTCTCAAGTACTGGCCACTTTGGCTTCCTCTCACACCCTCCACAGGCCTGCCTGCTGCAAGGCCCTTTCTCCTCACACCCTCCCCCTCATCAACAGGGCACTGCTTCTCCAAATTCCTCAGTTCTTGGTCCTCCGTTCCCTTGTGTGTGTGTGTATGTGTGTTTCTACAGTGGTGTTTGACCGATTTAAAGGTGAAATTTGAACAATTTAGGCTACAGATCAAAAGGGCCAAGCAAGTAGATGGATAAACAAACATGAATCCTGCACCGAAAAAGCTTACGTTTGGGGAACAGACCTCAATTGTACCAGCCACATGTAAAATCCAAACAGGCCACGCCATGGTCAGAGAGATTGGAAAATTGGGGTAATTAACTGGGTAATGTAGTAAAAGAAATAAATTCCAGCAAGTGAAGTAGGGGAAAGCATTAAAAAAAAAACTAAAAAAAAAAAAAAAAAAAACAACTAAAGGCACTGAGGTTGCCAGTCTACATTGATCAAATTGACAAGAAAATTGCTCAATTCTCTATTTCCCATTTCCTGGTAAACACAGTGAAAGACGTCCAGATGACTGAACAATTTCATAAAGTGACAAAAGTGTATACATTATCCTCAGGCCGTAATACAATTTACATTTGTGCAAATGCCTTGCACATAGTATCACGGAGAGATGACTCTGTGTTTGCATAACGACCTCTGCCAAAGGTGGGCCCGTAGACAGCTTTTCAAGAGTGGAAAGAGAAATGCTACACCTCTCTCTCAGCAGCTGAAAGCTGGCCTAGGCTCTCCTTGGGGATTTTCTGGGTGCAGGAGACAGAATGATTTTGTTTTTTAAAGCAGCCTCCTATCTCCTTAAGGTAGTATTCCTAAGTTCTCTCATATTAGAACAGTTCTTTGGTGACCATCTAAACCAGAGATTAGAAAACGTTTTCTATAAAGGGGAAGATGGTAAATGCTTTAGGATTTACAGGCCACACATGGCACCTACTCAATTCCGCCACAGTCGTACGAAAGTAACCACAAATGACACATAATTGAATGGACATGCTATAAATATGAATATGTCCCACCTAAATACAAGTATAATTTGTATCTGAAGACATGTGTGCTAAAACAGAAACATTTTGCCTGGCTCCAAAGCATTAAGCTCAAACTTCCTCAGAGTTTTCATTACCTACTACTGCTAATTATTCTATTAGAATTTAGAGTTAGTAAAATATTTTATTTTGAAATTATTCTATTCAAAACGTGTGGATAGGTAAAAAGCTTCTTGAATTTTTAAGCCACGCTCTATTTACTAACATTCAAATACAGATAGTAATTTCAGAGAGCAAAGTGACTGTTTTTGTCATTTCCTTTTCTTAGAGCCATTGTGTAGAAACGACTTGTTCACCATGACCCGTCTTCTTCCTCCTTGAGCATACAGGAGACTCTCCTTCCTAGCCTCCCGTAGCCAGTTACTAAATAGAGGAAAGCCTCCCTGGACAATCTCCTGAACCCCCACATTGAGCCAGCTTCATAGGCATCTGACCGTTACAATCACAGAGGAACCTACACTCTATGCTTGGTTTAATGTTCTGCCATGACTCTTTCGGAATTCTTTGCACCAGACTTCACAAATTTATACCTAATCCTGCCCACAAAGCTGACACTGCATGAGTTGTGTGTGAAGTCCCTGAGATTTTGAACCTGCTTGTTTCTGTAGTGTATACCTACCCTATCCTGACAAATGCAGCCATGGCACCCTTCAAGCCCTAGTAAGTGAAACTCTATCCCACTGTTTCCCTAACTTTTCCCTCCTCCCCTCTGAGACAGGTGCCTTCACTAGGTTGTCCCCATACTAGTATCATCCACTCCAACACCACACTGGCACAATTTATTGTGGTTATCTCCTATCTTCCCCTGGTGGGCACTCTGGATTTCCTCCATTCACATTCCAACACTTCTAGAGTAATTTCATATGTGGCAGAAACTAAAAAGCTAAAAACTACATTTCCCAGACCTCTTTGCAGGTGAGATAAATGATGTAGCCTACGTGTTGCCCACTACATATACCCTTGAAAGATGTGGAATGAAAAGAAAGCAATGAGGGGTGTTTGGGTGGCTCAATCGGTCGAGTGTCCAACTTCAGCTCGGGCCATGATCTCGTGGTTTGTGAGTTCAAGCCCTGCATGAGGCTCTCTGCTGTCAGCGTGGAGCCCGCTTCAGATGCTCTGCCTCCCTCTCTGTCTGCCCCTTGCTTGCTCTCTCTCTCAAAAATAAATAAACATTAAAAAAAATAAAAAGAAAGAAAGGAGGGAAGGGAAGGGAAGGGAAGGGAAGGGAAGGGAAGGGAAGGGAAGGGAAGGGAAGGGAAGGGAAGAGAAGAGAAGAGAAGAGAAGAGAAGAGAAGAGAAGAGAAGAGAAGAGAAGAAAAAAAAGAAAAGCAAGCAAGCAATGTGAGATCCCTGACGCCCTTGAGGGGCTGGTTCCTCTTGCAAGCATGATGTCCAGGGGATTTCTTCCTCTGTGGCAGCGTGGCAGAGTCTTGCCCAGTACTACGGCAGTGGCACTTACCTAGAGCAAGGCTGTGGGTGGGCACTTCTCATACTTGGTGATGTGACCTCAAAAACTGATCCCAGGGGTTTCCAAAGAATTTGTCAGCTACTTAGTGCCTTCAAATAAACTTTGTTTTTCCCCTTAGAATGGACTCTGTTGTCTACAACATACACTCTCCACCCACTAGAGTGAGTGTAAGTCTTTGAGGACACAGACTGAATCTTATTTATTTTCAAAATGACCATCCTCTCCCACCAGCCAGTCACCTAGGACTAGCTTAGTGTTCTGACACATAATAATGGTTCACTAAATATTTCACAAAGAAATGCAGACAAGTAGGCACACAGGAAGGAAGGAAGGAAGGAAGCAAGCAAGCAAGCAAGCAAGCAAAAGAATACTGTTTCCAAACATCCATAGAATTGGAATACAAACCTGTCAATAAATGAACCTCATAGCTTAAGCATATTATAAACATAATATATTGCTCTGACACACAGGACTTCAACCAGTCTTGTAGTTATCAAAAAGTTGAATATCTCAAGGTCCTTGTGCTATGGTCTAAATGTAAACATGAGGGGCGCCTGGGTGGCTCAGTCGGTTAAGCGTCCGACTTCGGCTCAGGTCATGATCTCACAGTCTGTGAGTTCGAGCCCCGTGCCGGGCTCTGTGCTGACAGCTCAGAGCCTGGAGCTGCTTCCGATTCTGTGTCTCCCTCTCTCTCTGCCCCTCCCCCGTTCATGCTCTGTCCCTCTCTGTCTCAAAAATAAATAAACGTTAAAAAAAATTTTTTTTAAATAAATGTAAACATGAGTGTTTGCTGTATTTGAGTTTCTGTAAACTATCTATTTTAACAAGCTCTCTGTTGTCAATTCATTTCCCTGATAATAAAATTCTTTAAAAAAATGAAAATTATACAAACATATATATGTATGTGTGTGTGTGTGTGTGTGTGTGTGTGTGTATATATATATATATATATATATATATATATATATATATATATATATAAAACCTGTGTTTTTCCACAGCTTGAAAGCCAGATTTTCATCAGGCACAGATGTATCACATTACCCACTGTGAGGTAAGCTGCAGTCCTGGTTTAGGGAAAGAAAATTTGTCAATGTGATTTCAGTTGAGACCTCTCTCTTCCCCTGGGGCTCCTACGAAGTAAGAAGTTTGCTCACAGTCCGACTGGCAGCTTCTTGTGGTACCAACACCTTGAGCTGCCCCATATTTTTAAAAACTCTGCAGTCTACATACTCAGCAGATAAGAAAAAGAATTGGTGCTGTTCAGGCAAACACAGTCTTTGCTTTTCCATATGTTCTCTGCAGTGTGGAATGTGCTACTACTTTATATAGTATCAACTTCTTATTTGTAAATTGTACATTCACTGGAAAGTAGGTCAAGGCACACTGGAGCTTTCCCATTTCCCAAATACTCTATGCCATGCATGAAAGTTGAGACTTATCAGGGTTGAAGTACAGGAAAGGAGGGGGGGAACAAGGAGAGGATATGGAGAAATGCAATATATTTCCCTCTAAGCCCCTTCATAAATCTTCATCTTCTTTCCAACAAGATCTAGGAAAATCACAGTTTCACTCCAGGTCAGGGATGCTCATTACCCAAGTTCAAAACCTATGAAAAATTACAGTGGAAAAATCATTCACAATTGATTTATGGTTAAATTGAAAGAAGTAGAAGGGTTGGACCAATCACCTGCTTTTTAAATATCTTTCAATCTCAACCCCACTCTAAAGCTTGGCTCCAATCTGCTTCTATAATTAGAGTACCAAAACACAAGGCTTTAATATCACCAACACATCATTAATCATTCCAGCTACCTCATGATGGAGGCCACAGCCACGGACGAGAGGCAGGGTTGAACAAATAAAATAGTCATTGATCTCTATTTGAGGACTAGAGCAAGACCATTCACTCGATGTGTGTTTGTTGGTGTGTGTCACGCTGAAATTGTTACACAGACCATCAATAACAACACCATTTCACCTTAACAGCCTGAAACAGAGACAGAAACTTTGTGTGTTTCCTGCTAATAAGCAAATTAAGGTTTTAGGTACCTACACTTAGTAAGTACTTGTTTTGTACTTAGTCTCTAATAAGTGATTGAACAGCAAGCATCACTGTCTCCTACTACCTCAATATTGAGACAAAAATTGATGTGTAGTCACTAAATGAGTGCAAAATTGTCTGCTGGATTCTCTTGAATCCTTCATGGATAGAAATGCTTTTGTGAAAGCAGTAAAATCTCATTAATATGAATTTTTCTGTGGATGGACCTTCTAAGCAAAAGGGCAGGGGGGAGTAGTAATCAGATGTGTTTTCCTTAAATAAGCGAGGTTACCTTCCTTTTATGGCTTGTTAGAAATTCCCGAAGATTAGGAGACAACAGATGTGCAATTAACTCTAGTTCACCTGCTTTGGAGAGGAAGATAAGACTCCAGGCACCCTATATCCCTCATCTGTCCACTACAGATCACAATTCTTGCCCATCCTTCCTTCAATGATAATTTGGAAGATGGCAGGATTTTATAGTTTTAAAGTAGCTTTGCAAAGTTGAGATCACTATGCAAAAGTAAACTTCCACTAAGAGAAATAAAGACAGAAAAGGATGACTCCTTATTAGCATATTACTAGTTTATCTATAAATGGATGCTTAGATATCACTTGAACATTCTTGTAAAACGGGAACAACCATTTGTTCTAATTTGCCACGTTTGACGAATTTATCATGTACTCTCTCTCTGTATAACCCCCAGATTCAGATCACATGTGAAACAGCAGCACTTCACTTTGCCTAAACAGCCCATGGTCCCCCAAGGCCAAGTCAACACCTGCACTCTCCCGTGGATAGATCCTGCATAGAAATGCCCATAGAGCCCTGAAATTACTAACTGTATGACCATCAGAATAATTCTTCTCCTCCTCTCCATGCATCGGTAGCAGAGCAGACTGAGTGAAAGCCTCCCTCTGAACCTTTCACTATCTACCTTGTGATGAATATGGGTAGAACAGAGCTACTGGCACAGAAACGGAGTCTGCCTCTGGTTCTGATATTCTAGGTACCCAAATGCTACTGCCCCTGTGGCTGGCCCAATAAAGATCTTCTCGAACTCCTTTAAATATTTTCTAGGACAGTGTTGCCCAATAAACTTTCTATGATGAAGGAAATGTTCTTTAATCTGCACTATCCAATATGGTAGCCACTAGCCATCTGGGGCAGCAGGGGGCAGCCTGCAGCCAGAGTTCACTGGGGCAGGAGCACAGTCAGGTGTTCATCTCATGCTCCCTCCTCTGTGCAGAGGGCATCACTCTCTGCTCTGCACTGCACTGCCCAGGAAGGATGGCATGAGTAAGGTAAAACTGTCCTTCCTACCCTCTTCAAGGAGCCTTTTCTCAGTTCTGTGCCCCACCCAGCTACTATAATCTTTCACATGGAGTCCTCAGCCCTTGTGAAGCTTTATTTAAGTGCGGATGGCTATTCAAATGGATGTCTCTGTGAGTGGAAGGGCAGTGGAAACTCCCAACTCCATCATCTTGCTGACATCACTCTCCAAGATGTTAAACACTCGAAATGTGGTTAGAATGACTGAAGATTTTGACTTTTTTTTAAATTTAAACTTATATAACCATATGTGGCTAAGGGACAACAAATTAGCCACTGCAGCCTTAGAGGTTTTTTTTCCCAGCCCAATTCCAATTTTGCAATTCTCCTTGTTTCTTCAAGGAGTTGCTTAACCTGTAGGAACCTCAACTGCAAAATGGTAGATTTACTAGCCCCCACCATGTAAGGTTTTGGTGAGAATTAAAGAGAACATATTAACTACCTGGAGGTGGTACTGAGGTGCCATATCCTTCCTCACCTTTGAGCATCACCTCCTCCAGGAATTCTTACCTGGTCTTAAAATCTGGCCTGAAGTCTCTTTGTAAGAGAGCCTAAGGAACCTGCATTTCCTTTACTTAATTGTCTGTATTTTCTCACTGAGACTCGGGCTATTGATTTACCATTATATTCTAAGCATTAATGCCTAGAACACAGCAACCCAAAGTGACACTTGAAAGGCTCTTCTAACAAGGTCCAATGTATCCACATGCCCTACACAAGGTGGGTTGTTTCTTCATTGCTCGTGGATGCTGGTTATACACATGACAGATGAGAAATTACTAGTCTAGGACCCACTGTCTATATTCTCATCAGAGGCACAAACTAAATCTGATTATCTGTAAAAGTCAAATAACTCACTAAAAAAGGACTCATGACGGAAGTACCCCAAGAAGATCCATCAGGCCTACGGTGGAAAGGAAGAGTCAGAGTACTGTTCTGGGTTCTCTTGCTCAAACCTTTCGAGAGCAGCAGGAGCAGTCAATGAAGACAATGGTCCTTCACTGCTCAGAGCCAGAAAACACCAGACCCTCAATCCAATCTACTTTGATACGCAATGAACTCCAGTGGTGCCATTGACAACACAGTGACTGCAAACTGGGAGTCCTGTTATACTCATAAAATTAATGCTGATTCCACCCCCACAGAGAACGTGGTACTCTTCTGGTTCAGACAGAAAAGAAACCATAAAGCTAAACACAGCACCCTGCGCAGATTGTATCCATAGAGTTTAGATGAGGCATCTGCTCCTTTTCCTTTCTTCAAAAAAAAATTGGGCTTGAAAGATAGTAATAAGTTAACCTAGAGTTTAAGGGAAGGATGGACATTCTAATGCCTAAGTATAGAACCCATCTCATGATTTCATATAATAATAGAGGACTATTATTATTTAATCTATTTAGGACTCAGTTTCTACATCTGCAAATGGTAGTTACAGTACCTGCCATGCAAATTTGTGGTGGGCATTAAAGATAATGCATTAAATGTCTGAAGGAGGTACTCAAGGCTATTATTCTATACATCTCTCCTTCTTTCTCCCCACTCTCCCACATACACACACATGCCCGGGGAAAAAAAAAAACAACCAAGTACTATGCTCAGCTTGAGAGAAAGAGTGGGTTGAGCAAATACAATATTCCTTGATTTTTTAATAGAAATATAATATTCCTGAATAGTATTTCACTTGGCCATTACAATAATCCTATTAGGTCACTAGGGAATATTGCACAATCTAGTTCAGTACAGGAAAGAAATAAAAGATTAGATGCAGAGATATTTAGTGGATTCTCCAAATCTGGGAGTTAATACGCAAGGAGCCCACATTGAAACCACATGGCGGCCAGGATCTTAAAAATGGAAGTGCCTAGGACATTTGGAATTAGGAATTGCACCTATGTCTGTGTCTGGGGTAAATTCCTGTGCACTATGCCCAGAAGTAACCAAGCTAGGAAACAAATGAGTAAGTATAAGCTATTAAAATGATTTTCACATTCTTCACTTTGAAACTGTGTCTCTCTTGCCTTTGTCAATTTAGTAACGTCATTTCTGAATCAGTTCATGAGTAGCCAGTGGAATTCAGTCCTATCACCTAGATCAAGTATTAGCAAACCACAGCCCACAAGCCAAATCTGCTCCAGTTTCTGTAAATAAAGTGTTATTGGGATGCCGCTACGATTATTTATTTACATAGTATCTATGGCTACTTCCTTGCTACAACAGCAGAATTGAGTAGTTGTGACAGAGACCATATGGCCCACAGTGCTGAAAATATATATTTTACCATCTGGCTCTTTACAGAAGAAATTTGCCAACCACTGACCCATGTCAAGTATGGGTCCTTGACTTTCCCATTGCCACCACTGTTATTCTTCAGCCTGTTAACTTCATAAGGACAATTTAAAGAGTATGGGAGAGGTGTCCGACAATAACCATTTGTGGGCAGAGACAGAAACATCTATGACTGATTTTTTAATAATTTTAATTTAACCAGGGATTTAGTTCACAGAAACTCAATATACTTTGAACATCATCTCATTTTTTTCTGACAGATTTTATTAGAAAAAAAATTGGGATTACCAATACATTAAAGACATCACTTAAATCGTTCAAGATATCATCGGTTCCTTTGTGCCTTCTCCCACTGTCAGTGTTTTGAGAATTAATTGCTCATTTGTGCATAGTACTGTACAACGCAATTTAAAAAGACATGGTATTTGCCTTCTGGGAGCTTACACGATCTGAGACAGCAAGGATGACAGAGAAAGAGTGCTCCTTGGGGGGGGGGGCACTACACAAACCCATAAAACAAACAAACAATCATGAACGTAATGTATTCACAAAAGGTGAGTCCAGATTTTAATGGGAAGGCAAATAAACAAGTGTTCGTGAAAGTAACCAACTCTTCTAACAAACTCTTACAATTATTTAATGGAAGGTTTCCTGGAGATGAAGTTGTAGATAAAGTGATTAAGGTGACCTGAGAAACAATTCTAGGCATATGGCTTAATTATACTTAAAAGGGCTAATTAGATGTAAGCGTTGGTACAGCAATTTACCCAGGAAGGCTAAGGAAAGTCCAAAGCATTCTAACATCCAACATTGAAAGGGAAGACAAGGCTGAATGCTGGGATGGCAAAAATGGAGCATGAGCACTCCCTATGTCCTCACCCACTCTGATGGCAGATATCCCGAACTGATCACAGCATTCTTTCTACCTAAACAGACACAGCTTTCTATTTTCCTTTACATCACAGCACTCTGAGTAGACGCAACACTGACAAATGATTATAAGTGGCCCTTAAATTGAAAAGGAAAGATACCGCTTCTTCCCTAGGTTTATATTCATTGGACAATGAGAGGAATACCTGGTTGCCCTGATCTGCACACACCCTCCCCCAAAAAGTTGCAAACAATTAATGATAACCTATACAGTGACAGACATCGATTTTCTAAAAAAGCAATACTGAAATTTGGGGTCTCTAGAAAGAAAAGCTAATCGAGTGAAACCTAGTGGTATGAAAAGAGAAAGAAAAATGGATGCCCAAGAGTAGAACAGAAGCAATCCCAAATACTAAGCAAGCAGTGGATATCGTGGGGTGTGGCCATGTCCCTTCAGGACTGACGCACTCAATTCCTCAGCAATCAGAAGTGCCACCTCCTGGGTAGCTCCCAGCTCTATCCCTCTCCAGCAGCTGCCCAAGGTCAAAGGGAACCCGCACACCCAAGGTAACACTGCCTCCCCTAGGGAGCCCCCACCTAATGACTGGCTGACACAATAACAGCGTTAACTCTGATAACAGTTGATAATTCTGACGGATCATCCTGATTTCAGTCTCCCCTTGGGTTTGGTTGAGGCTTCAGCTGCAACTGCATTGCAGTTCAACTTCTCCGTCTACCAAATCCTGCTGCCTTCTCTTCCTTACAAATGTGGTTCCGGAGACCACTGCCCTAAAACATCTTTTGCATGTAACGCTCCACCTTAGAGTCTGTTTCCGGGGAAACCGATGTCAGACAGAGCACTTTCTAAATGGTGAAAACACTTACGTACTATTTTTTAAGGTCTCACAATAATTCAACGAGATAGTTATTACCATGACCACTTGAAAGATGGTTGAGGCTCAGACAAGTTAAGTCACATGCTCATAGTAAGTGCTACAGCCAGGAGTTCAACCCAGCTAGGTGTTTGCTGTTCAGACCCACGACTGACTGGCAGGGCCACAACAAGAAGTCTCAATATTCAGGCCAGCGGATGAGACCAGAAAGGTTAAGATTAAAAATTTCAGAGAAGGCACTAGGCTGACGGACAAGAAGTCTGAGGCAACAGCAATAGAAACTCGAAACAAGACGAATTTGGGGACAGGAAACGTTGGCCCTTGAATCTCAATGATGCTTCTTATCCATGTGTGATCCCAAGCATTTGTTTGTATACAATAATAATGACGATGATAGTGGCTACTGTTGATGGGAAAGCAACATCTAGCCAGGCACTCTGCTACGTTTTACATATACTACCCACATACAGGCAGTATACGTTTCACATACAGATTATCCGCATATTTACATACACGATCCATTTTTAAATCCCCAACGTCGCTATGGGTAAGTAGCATAAACTCAGAAGAGTGGAGTAGCTTGTTCACGGTTAGTCTTCAAACACAGGTCTGTCTCAGTATTCAGTTCATGATGCTCACGAAGCGGAGAAGTTGACTGGTGGAGATCCTGGCACAGAGGAACATGAAGCTCCTCCTACACCACAAAAAGTGAGTCCTAATGGAATTGTATGAATCTGATATTGATAAAAACAACAGCTAACAAAGACAACATTTATTTGGACCAGATATTTTCTGCCTCTTAAATCTTTCCAACAACCCTATGATAAAGGTTCTGTTATTATCTTCATTTTACAAAAGACAAAAAAATACATATGGGGAAGTAGAAAACGTTTGGCCAAAGTTACATAGCTAGTAGGACAGACCTTGACCCTAGCCACCTAACTCCAGTGTCCTTGTGTGACACATCAGCAGCTGAGGTACATAAGACGGGGTTACAGGCAGTCCCTTAAAACAAATAATGAATCAAAAATTGCTCTCAAGTGGGTGACTTGAAATCTCACAGATATACTATGGTGATAAAGAAACCAGAATTAGGGAAAGAATCATGGAGTAAAGACAAAGTAAGTGCCTTTGTGTCCAGTTAATTTTGAGTAGCTTTAAAAAATCCATTAGATTTTATTTTTATGTTAAAGGTTGTATTTTTCTTTAAGTAATCTCTACACCCGACGTGGGGCTCGAACTCACAACCCCGAGTTCAAGAGTCACACACTCTACCGACTGAGTGCGCCCCTACGTTTTATTTTTAAGTAGTATTTTATAGTTTCAAAGAGTTTCTTCTTTATCATTATACAAAGTACATGATTTATGCAGGACTGGGTCAAGCTGACCATTCAGGCGTGGCCAGGGCACTGGGGTATCACCTAAAAGTGAACAGTGGCCAGACCCAGAGGAGAAGGTGACTGGTGGAGATCCTGGGACAGAGGAACCCACAGCCGAGGGAATGAGACTGAAAACAACCCACTCTGGCTAGAGAGAGAGGAAGCTACATAAAAGATGACTATGCCCTGGAAACCCCGTGCCTAGTGTGTCTGAGAGGGAAAAACAGACTGGAACTTCCACTTATTTAATAGCCTTTCCATATATATTAAGAAGTAGTTCTCATTTTTTCCTACAAATGCCTCCTTCCAAAACAAGTCTGTGGTTATTCTCATCCCAAGCCTGACATCACCTCTGGCACCTTAGTCAATGCAAAAAAAAAAAAAAAAAAAAAGTTTCTTTCCGACCAGCCCCAGGGACTGTAATCAAGACACAATGCTTCTTAAGGGCGGCAGTCAACTCCTTTTGAACCCAGTCCTGAATTGCTGGTTGAACCTTGCCCTAAACAGCTCTTTGAGTAACTCTAGGAACCCTTTCCTGCACCGCAAGAGTCTCCTTGGGTGGCCCTCTCCATCTGGCCTCTGTTTTCTCTTCCTGATACTTGAGCAGAAAGAATGAGACAACATCCTCTTAGAGGCCCCTTTATCATCTACTTTTCCTCAGCTCGACATTATGTAAGTCCATTCCTCTTCTTTCTCAGATATCCCTTACGCCTAGATTTTCAAATACTGTCCCCTTCTCTTCTGGCCCTATCTTGCCCATCTGCGTGGGGATCACCAAGCCCATGACTCCCACCTGGAAAAAAGTACCCTAAGAACTGCTGCTTCCTGCTTGTCCTCTCTGCCAGTATTCATCTCCCTGCCATCATTTCGCATTATTGCTCTTCAGCATTACCATCTCCTCTAGACTCACAGTTTCGCCTAAAAAGGCAAGAGACATCTCAGCTTTACTCAGATCCTCATATGATGTTAACCAGAGAATGACCCATCACATGTAGCATGAGACCTCAGTACAAAGAAGTCCGGTGACTCAGTGCTCTCCAGCTCTGTGAAGCCCCACAACTCTTGGCTCCTTCTCTATTGCCTTCTATACCAAGGCCTTCTTCCACCTTTAGAGAAGTGTGATAGCAAATACACTCATGTCCTTATTCATACCACTGTGTTTTCTAAATAACAAATAGCATTAGCTGGCTTAGAAACGGCATTCAGTAAGATCTCTCCACTTGTACATTCAAGGCATAAAACCATTAACAACTAACGTTGGCAAATAAGCATGAGTGCCTTACAAATACAAGATACTGTGCCCCACTGCTTTTGAGTCAGACGTGACAGCCTAACCAGTTTCTCGGGTCTGGTTTTGAAAATCAAGTCACCAAGTGAGGCACCTCTGGGTCTAGCAGCCTGAGGCCTAAGTGCCAACAGAAAATCCGGGCGTCTACTGAAACTGAATGGGCACCAGATGCCTGCCTGTCTGATACCACCCTGTATGCTCCCTGGGTGGTCCTGGCTGCCTCAGTCCAGTTCCCTCATAGGATTTGGCTCAAATGAAGAATGGGTCATAATGGGAGACAGGCTGGTCCTAAGGTCCCTGCTGATAGGATTAGTGGGGATTAATCCAGGGTCACCTTCCAGAACCACAATGTGTCAGAGGAAATTGCCAAATGATGAGCTTCCTGTTGGATTGGAAAAGGAGACGGGAGACAATAAAATCCAGAAGCTGAGGGTTGGGGAAAGCTTCAGTGAGAAAGTTATTCTATTTCCCAGAACACACCAGAAATGTGGATGAGAGAAAGCAACATAATGGATGAGTGGTCCCTACAGCCTCGCTCATGTTAGACAAGGAGCCGGGACAAAAGCAGGATCTGGGAAGCAAATCAAACAAGTCCGGCACCTCCTGCATTTTAAATCAACCAAGCGTTTAAGTTAATATCATCTAGGACACTGGGGCATTGTTGAATTTAAATAAAAATCAATGTGTTTTGCAGAACATTTTCCGTAAAATTATGAATCTGGAAGAACAATCAGTCATGGGGAAGACAATTAGAAAGACTGAGGAGTTGGTTGGCTCTAAACTCAACCGCTGTAGAAGAAAAAAGAACACTGAGAATTTTTCTCATACTTAAAATTTAGGAGAGACTGAAGGAACTAAACTTGCTTATCCTTTATAAAACAGTGCTCCAAGGTAGGGCATGATAGATAACTCCATATAAATATTGGAAAGTAAACAATGCTGAAAAAACAAAGGACTGCTTCTACCAATATTGGCTTTGAGACAAGAAAACGGCTGAGGCAGACAAAAGATTCTCTGTGCCGAGCCACTTGTCTCCCTGCCCCTTCCACTAAAAAGCAAACAAGGTTTTATAGTAATACACACAGACGTGCAACCCATCACCTGGAAGTTAGGAAGCATTCTGGTGCCTCCAACCAGCTTTAGCCCTTCTGACAAGGCTGATGCTCAGCTAGTAAGCAACTGTATTGGCATACCAAAGTACGTAGAAAAACGAAGATAAAACCAAACTACTGAACTGCTTGGAAAATGGTGGCTGTACCTGAACCCCTCCAGGTGTCCCCCACCCCGACTGCCCTTGGTGTCTCTTTCAGAACTTTCTGTATCTCCTCTTGATTCAGCATCTAAAATGTTCACAGCTGTCATATCGGGTGGCCCCTAGGACCCTGCTTCAGATTTAAGCCCTGGATTATTAAGACTTTTCGGTATCCATGCCCTACCATTTACTAATATTAAATATCATCTCTCTCCTCTTTCCTCTTCTTGTGATTGACAGATAAGTGGATCATACAAAGTTACTTCTTCCCTAGGCAAAACCACCAACACACCATTCCTCAGATCAACCCAACGGAGCTACGGTTTTCAAAGTATCATTCTAGACAGTGCCTTTTCTGCCCTGAGAATGTAATATGCATCACCCCAAGAATACAGAAGCCTGGACCTGGCATTGCCAATGATTTGGGTTAAATGAAGGCTAGATCTTTCCCCTAGTTTTGTGGCCATGATGATCCATGTTCCTGAGCTTCAGGGTTGTGTTCACCTGCAGCACTGAAGTACAACCAAGGACTCTGAAGGGTTTGGGGAGGAATAAACATAATATTTATAAAGTGCCAAGCACAGTGCTAGGCATCCGGCAGGAGGAGTTTAATAAAACATTCTGATCTTACTACCACACTAAACAGGATGTTAGACAGGCGATCTAGAGCTAACCCTTAAATCTATCTCTGTACTCCAAAATATATTCCTATCATTTCCCCAATTTTTTGTCTACTGAACCCTTATTTTATGCAACATCAATGAGCTCTCAAGACCTCTTGTGGGTAGATGCTACTCTGATGGGAAACCAGGCACAGCCAAGTACCAGCTGGTAAGACCACATCCCTTACCTCCACGATGTGACAACTCCAGGACCTCAAAGCCCATACCGTGGACCATCTATAACCACCTCCCTATAGATGAAAGATGGACTACAATAACACTCAAGGCTGATATTCAGTTGACATTGGCCTGGGTGGTCCTGACACTGAGACTCCTTTGAATCATGATCTTTCTCTGAGAACTGGCAGCCAAACTCCAGCAAGATACCCTTACAGCAGGAGTCTCTGGTGCTTGCTGGGTTCTGCATGAGAGGCAAACCTCATGGCTACACATTCTTGGGCTTGCTGCAATGTTGCCTTTGGGGATGATGCTATGAAACTTTATTATGAGACCAGGATATGATGAGGTGCTGACTATACACCCTTGTCTAGACAAGCTCAAGACCAGGCTAATTTATACTGAATTTTGACATACCATAAGCTGTTTGAGAGTCAGGCCCCAGGGGATAAATACAAAAACTGCAGTGATAGCACTTATTGCCTATTGAGCATGTTTTAGAGGCTATGCACTGTGCTAATTATTTTCCATATTTCACTTACAACCACCTACGACACAGGCATTATCTCAATTACACCTATAGGGAAACCAAAGCCCAGAGAGGCAAAATCAATTTGTCGTGAATCACAAAGCCAAGAATAGACAAAACCAGGATGCAAACCATGTCGGTTTTACCTCAAAAGCCCATGCACTTTTCAGTATGTGATGCCTCCTATTCATATTTAGCTTTCACGCTGAGGCAGAAGTCACTGTCTACACTTTGCACGAAGAAACTTAAGAGAGGCCCATACTTCTGAGAGGTAAAGACAGTATAAAAACCCAGATACACTGTCTCCCTCCAGCTAAATGCATGCAAGATGCAAACACTAGACGTGAGGGATTTAGCATTTATTTTATTTGAAGACAAAAACAACCTCCCTTGGTGGGAGGGGAGACACAAAGAATGGAAGATGAGTGAACAGGGTTGAGAAAATGAGTAGGCCCCTTCCAATAGGCCTATCATCTCCATCTTCCTTGGAAAAGTCTCCAGGGAAATATCAGTCTATGAGTTTTCCCCAAATCAAGTTTGCCCTCAGTCTTTGATATTTTTTGTTAATGGGCCACAAATCCCCAGCTCAACAATCTAGTTGCAGAAGGAAATTTGTCATCTCTTGACCGCAGAAGATAGACTTCAGCTCATCTTCTCTTCTCCAATCTTCAGGGACTTGATCCAAGATCTTGCAATTTATTTTAATCATGCAAACTACTTTCTTCCCTTCATTTCTGACAGGACCAGTTCAAGGAGTTTTCAACGATCAGCACAAGAGGCAATGTGCCCCATCTGATAGAAAGAGTCACCACTTGGTAAACAGTTAACACATGATGCGAGTGGTCAAGAAGAAATTGAGGCTGAAAACAGCAAATACTGCCTGCTGCTGCTATCCTTACAGAAACCTCTCTTGGTCCCGAATTTCAGCGCCTTTATTTCAAATAAGCAACACAACTGCCACTGTTTGAGAATATTAAAAGAGTAAATAATGACACCTTTACAAATTCAGCAGGCTCTCCCACCAAGGGGCTTGAACATAACCGCCATGAAGCCATCCCACACATAGTGAAAGGAAATAAACTCACTGCTCTCACAAGCAAAATAAATCAGTGGGTAGTCCTACAAGGGTGGTTTCGGGGAGGGAAGGCAGTTTGCTTGTTAAGAAGCTGATATCACATAACATTTAAATTTAAAAACAAAAACAAGACAAAATTCCCTTCAGAAGCAAAGATTTCACAGATTGAGAACATTCTGGGGCAGTTTTGCCAATTATTAACACATCTAAGGAGGCCACACCTGCCATAGCCACGCTGAGAGATGTATCTCTACACTCCCCACCCCAACATGGCACTCACTCTGCCTGGGCCGAGGCCAGATGACCCTGGTATTCTAGCCTTTACCCACCATGCTAAGCACACACAATAAAACTCAGAGCTTTCCCATTGTTTAAACATTTGAGCCATTCTGAACCCCTCTTAAGAATGGTTGCTGTGGGAGCCCGGCTGGCACATGACATTTGATCTCAGGGTTGTAAGTTCGAGCCACACATTGGGTGTAGAGATCACTCAAAAATAAAAACCTTAAAAAAAAAAAAAAAAAAAAAAGAGTGATTGCTTTAACTAAATGGAGCCCTTAGTTAGACCCAAACATCTAGAAAAAAAACTTAATGTCTGGTACACCTACAAGATTGTTGAGTTCACTTGCCTCTATTCTTCAGATAGGAAAACAGGGAGGCACAAGTAAGAGACAACTTGTCTAGGAGCTTTTGGGAAGTTTTAAAAGACAATTTTAGTAAATATCAGACAGCCTAGAGTGGAGAGGTGTTCCTATAAAAAAAAAAAATGGTTTTTCCCCCTGTCTTCTTAATAAAACAAGCCTACATCACTCAGGGAGACCTTTAATAGGCCTTTATAAATATACTAAAATCAACTTTTGCCTAACTAGGTAGTTGATGGTTTCAACATTCACACTCCTGTATCAACTCTCACCAATATTTATCTCAAAAAGCTTAAAGCCTCATTAAATTCCTGTGCTCTCCCATATATCAATCCTCAGATACTCTTTAGATATGTAAGTCATCTGTCCTTCATTTTCTTTCCATAGAACTGCAGAGCAGAGCCAAGTGCCTTCCTCACTCTTCTTTTTTTTTTTTTTTTTAATGTTTTTATTTATTTTTGAAGGAGAGAGAGACAGAGTATGAGCCGGGGAGGAGCAGAGAGAGAGGGAGACACAGAATTCGAAGAAGGCTCCAGGCTCTGAGCTGCCAGCACAGAGCCCGACACGGGGCTCGAACCCACGAGCTGCAAGACCATGACCTGAGCCGAAGTCGGCCGCTCAACGAGCTGAGCCACCCAGGCGCCCCCCTTCCTCACTCTTCTATATGGCCGTTAACTTCCAAACCAAACATGGCCAAAGGGCATTCTTGACTCCTTCCCTTTTAGCCCATTCTTCATTCTTTCTCATCGCAGAAGAGGTAGGACCACCGTCCCAGTCACTGACAAGGAACAGTAAGTAGTCAGCCCTGATTCTGATTCCTCCCTTCTGCTTACCCCCCGCCACCCCCAATGGCTCCTTCCACTTCTTCAAGAATTTTCTCAACTCAACCTCTAAAATCAATCTCAAACAGAAGCACTTCTTTCTCCTTCTACTATCAGCATCTTAGTTCAAACCACCACTGTCTCTCAACTCCACTGCTGCAGTAGCCTCCTAATGGATCTGTTTTCAGTCTTGCCCCTTCCAATACTTTCTATATTTAGCAATGACAATCTCCATATATATACATATATACATAGAATATTTTGTACATACCTATTATAACATAGATCATATCACTCTCCTTCTTACAAACTTGCACAGGATTCTCCCGCTCTTTTAATAAAGTTCCATATCCTCATCACCAACTTTAAGACCTGTGGGCTAGCCCTTCCTAAGTCTTCATTTTCACTTCACATTCTGCATCACCCACCCCCACCCCTCACCCCTGCTTGGGCTACCGACATCCCAGCTTCTCTGGTCTTCCTGCCATAGCTTGAATGCACTGAACTCATTCACACTTCATGGCCTCACACTTGCTTTTTCCTCTACATGGAATACTTGTTCCCCAGCTGTTGACAAGGCTATTTTCTTTGCATCCTTCAGGTCTCACCTCCGTCCTTCACTACTAAATCATGCCTTCTCCCACCTCAGTTGCTCTCTACCACATGACCCTGTAGTAGAACTTCCCATTTTCCCAAGTTTTCTTAGAACTTCCCATGCTCTGGAACTGCCTTGTTCTAATGTATTTACTCGCCCCCTCACCCCACCCAACCATGGAATACAATCTTCTGAGGGTCAGGACCTTGTGAGTCACGTACACTTTTGTATTCTCTTGGTCTAGAACAATGCCGGGCACAAAGTCAGTGCTCAATAAATATTTGTTAGGTGAATTAATATTCACAGCCATCATTCCTTAGGGTTCTTACGACTTTCTAATGTATGGTCTCCTGTTTTACGAGGTTAATTGTCACTACAGCAAAGCTTTCTCTCATTATGCCTCGGCAACAACCCCATTCCCCAGCTTTCTAATAAGACGCTTCCAATTATTTGTGATCCAGAAAAAGAGGTCAAAAATCTGTTAGCACTGAATGTAGCATAAGAGCAAATAAGCTCTGAATGAAGATCTAAGTAAGGAGCTTGTATTTAGTCCTATAATTTTATGACACTTAGCTACTCAGGAGACAATTTTTGCTTATATCATATTTATAGCTATCCTCTTATAAAGTATGGCAAAAGAGAAAAAGACCTCTAGAAAAGAAAAAATCATAGTGGCAGTAGTAGTAATAATAAATTTAATAATAATTAATAATCATAATAACAGCAATTCACATTTAATGAGCACTTACTAATTGTCAGGTACCTTCATAATTGTTTTCTATATTTTAACTCACTTAATCTTCATAATAACCCTGTGAAATAAGTACTGATAATATGCTAATTATACAGATGAGTAAACTGAGGCACAGAGAGGTTAAATACAGTAAATTTCCAGAGGGAAAGTCATTTAACTGGCAGAGAAAGAATGCGAACTCAGAAAATCTTAATTTAAAAGTGCGTTCATAACCACTACTCAACACTACCTTGCAATGAGCCATTACTGACTTGAAAGTCTACGGTTTATTATGTTAAACTACTAACATATGAATGGTTTACCCATGTGTATATTAAAAGTAATGATATTTTAAATTAATTTATAACCAAAAACATTTAAGTCCATTCATCACATTCTTTGACTTCTAGAAATTATTTTTTAATGTTTACTTATTTGAGAGAGGAGAGAGACAGAAAGCATGCACATGCACAAACAGGGGAGGGCCAGAGAGAGGGAAATAGAGAATCCCAAGCAGGCTCCACACTGTCAGCACAGAGCCCGACATGGGGCTCAAACCCACGAACCATGAGATAATGACCTGAGCTGAAATCAAGAGTCGGACATTTAACCGACTGAGCCATTCTGGGAACCCCAACTTCTAGAAATGGGTAAGATGACAGAAAAAAAACAAAAAACAAAACAAAAACGAATAAAAGGATGTGTAAAAAAGAGTAAAGCAATCAATAGCAGAAGCATGAAGAACTTGAAACGGCACCTTTGTACACATATCATTAATCATGAACCACTGACTAAGAAGAAATACGTATCTGCTGCTTTTCAAAATGGAAAAGATACTACTACCATGATATTGTTTTAAAAAGCATTTTGGCTCTGTATAATTTGCATGTGAAAAAGTTAATTTAAATTTTAGCATTTAGCTGATCCCATTATGTACTATGTGTCCTTGATATTCATGAGTATGCACCTAAGGACTGCTGGTTGGATAATGCAGGAAGATGCCATCCACGGTGGTCTTGATTGAGAAAGGCATCTGGCAGCCCTTTACCACATTCCTGGGTACACACTAGAGTCATGTAGACTCATGACAGTGGGAACCTATCTTCGCCAGGCTTTCCGGAAAGTAAAGCGTGGGTCCAAGGGAAACAGGAGTGAGCAAACTGAGGAATGCGATAGAGGGAGAGCCACAGCCACCAAGTCCTACCTACCACTTATTTATCTGATGCTACTCAGGTGTCCAGGGGGAGAAAGAGCAAAGAATGTATCTTCAGGCTTCAATCTCCCTTTGTTCAAAGCTTTGCTCCATATGGCAGAAAACCTCACATTTCCAAGCTGACCATGCATGGGCAGGATTGTGGTCTTCAGGGCATCTCATGCTTCAGTGTCAACAGGAATGTCTCAGGACACTCATGAGCGCAGCCACAATCAGAGTCACCTGTATGGAGCCAAAGAGAGCCCACACTGAGGTCAGAGCAGAAGTTGGAAGAAGTTCTGAAGCCAACAGGATCTGAAGTGGTTCACAGGGGTTCTGAGAGCTGGCCCAGTGTGTTTTTAACTGGTTGAATCATGGGGCCCAGAGAGAGCGGAGGGGCAGATCCCCTACAGCCTGGAAGGGACCATGCACTACAAGACTTGAAAGGGGGTACTTTGCAGGACCTTCATTATCTACTTGAATGAAAACACGGAAAGCAAACTACTGACCATTTAGATGTCACAAGACTGGGAAAGATAACTAGCAGATTGAATGGCTGAATTAAAATTCTAAAGATTTTGACAGGCTGGAATGATGAATGACAGCTAGTAAGATGAAATTTTATAAGGGAAAAATATTGCTTGGGTGGGTGCCATGGCTGGAAGACGAATCACCAGCAGGAACGAACATCCTCAGGGAAAAAAATCATGAAAAGACAGTGTGTATCTCTAATTCTCTAACCTGGGGGGCTGGACAGGGGACACCAGAGAAAACACGATGGCACAGCATTATCGACCAGATGTCCACGAATCCATGTCTCCCCTCCAGTAGATGCCAGTTCCCTGGGCTCTTAACACCACCAAGGAGGCAAATAATAACTGCTTGCTGAATTTAAAAAGTGAGAAGAATACTATAATGAACTCTCGTATGCCAATCAAATCGATCTGGATTGTTAACATTTTGCCATGTTTACATGTGTGTTTGACCCAAGAATTTGGAAGTGACACAAAAAACTTCAACATACATTGCATAACCACAATTATCTTCATCACATTAACAAGATTATATCAATTAACCGTAATACTCTAGTCATATCCAAAATCCAGCTCCTATTCAAATTTCCCCCACCTGACCCATAATATCTCCTATAGCTTTCTTTTTTCACACTGAACCCAATCCAAGTTTCCACATCATATTTGTGGGTCTTTTTTTAATCTCTTGTAATCTAAAGGAAACTCTGTATTTTTTATTTGGGACTTGTCCAATTGTTTCCTTTTGGTGTCATTTAAATGATTCCTATATTCTCAATATATGCTATAAACTGGAAATTATGTCTACATCTTGATTAAATTCACCTTACACATTTCTGACAAAAACACTTCACAGACAATGATTTTTCAAAATTTTGCGTCATGTTTGGAGGCACATCACATCCACCTGTCTCACTATTAGTGATGATAAGTTTGAGTACATGGATAAAGTAGTCACTATTTTAATGCTTATAAATGCTATGTTTTTCCTTTCACAATTAGCAAGTGATCTGCAGTACCATCATGCTTTTACTCCATAGGACTATACTTTTTCCCAACAATACTTTATATAAAAACGATCCTTGTCTGGATCGATTATTTCACAGGGACTGTAAGAATGGAGATTTTCTAATTCTGTCATTACTTCTTTATTTGTCAGCTGCCATTCCTCATTAAAGAACTTTCCCTCATCCAGTGCAGATGATTATAGTTCTTCCTAAAAATTGACATCCGATGTTTATATCTTCCTCACATATGAGAATTCTAACCAAACAATCTGTGGCCTAAAATAGGAATCAGCAGACTTTTTGCAAAGAACCCGATAGCAAGTATTTTAGGCTTTCCAGACCATATGCCGTCGCAACCATTCAATTCTTCCACTGTAGCACAAAAGTAGCCATCAACAGTACATAGATGAATGAATGTGGCTGTGATCTGATAAAACTTTATTTACAAAAACAAATGGAGGGCCAGCTTTGATTCTCAGGTCACCATTTGCTCACCTTGGTCTATAATAATATCATTTACTTTTGATACATTTTATTTGTCCTACTTAGTGGCTTTCAAGGTACTTTCGCATAGATCATCTAGTCTGTTCTCCACACCAGCCATATCACATAGATAAGGCATATGACTGCTATCAGACAGAAGAGATGAGGCTCAGAAAGGGTCAAGGAGAGCCCCCAACCTAGATTTCTCAACTCCTTGCCTGATGCTTATATTCCCATTGTCTCCCTTTATGTAGCTGGATACGGACCCCAAACCTACCATCACGAACAACAAATGTAATGCCCCAAAGATTTCTGAAAAATTAAAGGTCAAACACTCTAATCGCTAAATTATGCTTTCCACAGAGAGTTAGCTATTGATTTGCCAGAATGAAAAATAAACCATCCCAGCATAAACATACTCCAAAGACTACAGTTATGTTTCCATTTCCATGAAAAGAAAACAAAATTTAAAATGTCCTGAAATGCATAACCCAGATGGAAATTAATGTCTGGGCTTAGTTTGTTAATAGAATATAAAAATAAATAGAGGTGCAAACCTTTCCACATTGCCATTAACTTTGCAACTAAATTTATCAAAATGTCAGAAGCCACAGTTTTCTTCCCTAACTCATTAACAGGTGGTAAAATATACAGAAGCACGCCAAGCACTGTAAAGTGCTCGTGCATCATCCGTCAATATTATTGCTGCCACGGCTGTTGTTAAAGACAGAACGGATCCTTACACGGTAGGACAAAATGCGCATTTTGCCCAACCGACTAGGCTTACATCCATGTTGGGAAAAGAAACTGTATTTAAATACATGGTAAGAAGCTCCAAATCTGGCCTTTTTGTTACTGAGTCTCACCAACAAACAGAACATTCCAGAGACCACATTCCTTTTTTTTTTTTTTTTTTTTTTTTAAACGCAGAATTGGTCTTGAACTCCATGGGAAAAGGCCAGGCTACTTTTATACCCCATCTCCATAAAATGTTGCCAAAATTTGAGAGGTAGATCTCTCCTTCCACTATGAAAGACAATCGGGTTCGGCAAGAGCAAGGAAGCTAACTTTTATGAGGCAATTAGTATGACCTGATGATTTACATTAGGCCCACCCCTAATACTGCAGCGGCAAGAATACTAAAGAAAGCCTACACCCTGTGCTTAATACTGTAAGTTACGTATAAAAGCTAATGAGTCATTAAAGAAAACATGTTCTATTCTCCTACCTTGAGAAATACTTCATAACTGTAAAATTTTAAGTGCACGTGAAGTTACAGTTTTCATACAAGTAGAAGTCAGCAAAACATTGGAGACAACTGAATTTAATTGTTATTGCACACATCTGGGTGTTCCGCTGATGGACCTGTGATTTGGAGATGAGTAGTTGGTTAATAATGCAAAATGTGCTTCATTCGCCACGTGCAACTATTGCAAAGAGCAAAGAGCTCCCTAATTCACAAGTACCTCCGGAACCATGAAGGGAAGCAAGAAAATGAATGTTCAGTACTATTGAAAAATAATACTTGCTAATGTAATAAACTACTGCACTTACGCTGAGAGAAAGGTTTTACAATTTAATTAGTCTTTTGTCTTAGCTAAGTGCTTTTGCTACTCAAATCGTCCCCACACTCCAAAGCAGCGCCCGTTTCTGATAGCACAACCCACAAATGCTCATGGCATTCAGATGCAGTCACCCTTTGTTTGAGAATATTGGGCAAGAGATGTGGGAAAGCATGTCCCTGGGGCCTGAACAGTATTAGTAGTCATGAGGGTTGATGTTTACCTGCCAACGCTGAGGACTGAATCCTGAGTAACAGAGGCACCGTGTTTTCTTTACCAAATACATACAGTCCGTGTGTGTTGAACCTGAGGCCTTCCGAAGTGCGTGGCCCAGGACAGAGGCCCCTCTTGCCCAGTTTGACAGGTAAGTGCTGCTTGACATTTATTTCCTTCCTCAGTAGAGCCGTGAACCACTAGTTCTCAGCGCTTATCCCTAAGTCCATCATGTTCCAGAAGTGAGGGGCCTTAATGACACTCACTTTGCCATACCGAGCTAAATCCAAGGTTTCAAAATAGCTATTCAGTATTGACAGTCACCACTATTCATGGTCACTTCAAAGACAATTCCAATTTTCCCACTGCACAGTTAGATGTGGGCAGGGCAAGGGAAACAAACACTGGAGGTCTGGAAGAGAAGGAGGAGAGGAGAAAAACTGGGAATATGTTTCTTCCAAGGTAACTTTTCTCCAACTCAGACTTTTCCACATCAGAATCGCACCAATGCCTTCCAACTCCTTGGCAACTTGGAACCTTCTTTCAACATTTACCCAGTAAGTTGTGCCAGGCACTGTCCTGGGCACTGGGGATAAGAAGACTGGTCCCTCCTATTAAAGGTCTCGATATTCCAAATCCATGGGTTTTCTGTCACCATTTCCTGGCCAATTATAAGGAAAACATGCATTACTTCTTTCCAACACTTTCCCTTTCACTATTTCTCTTTTTTAGTCAAAGGCAATAACTATAGCATAAGAGCATGATGCTATTTTTCCTCGTAATTGAGAGAAGATGCACATCCTGTCAGACATTCTAAGGCCAAAGAACTAACCACTTTCCCATAGGGTTTGTTGAAAGGTAATATCAGCAGAACCAACCTTAACCTTTGTCCCCTCCAGTCCATGCCTCCCTATACTACCTCGCTGTTTGAAACAGAGCACAAATCAGACAGAAAGGAGGATTTCTCAGAGAAGCTTTCTCCTCACCCCAACAAGGAGAAGGGAGGGAGGCTTCAAGCAGAGAGGAGATGACACAGTGGGACACCAATATCACTGAGCTTGACAGGAAGTCCCTGGATCACTGGAGGCAGGCAAAGAGCACTGGGTATAGACGGTACAAGAAAGGAAAACTTGAGAATTTTCTTGTTCCCAAGATACATGCAAGTTAGATCTCAACTTGCCAGTAGGCCACAAAGATGGAAACATCACCAATGCCAGGTACACTGTATCACGACCTGGGCAGGCATAGGGTAAGGCAATATCACGTGATGTCCCCAACTCGGAATCAGCAAGAAGACAGGGCTGAGTCGTGCACAAGGAATCACACAGGAGGGAAGCCTTTGTCGGGAGGGCCTGATGGAGTCACCAGCCATCCTCAAGGAGCCCATTAATCATAAACTAGGTCAATAGGTATGTTCAACCAAGACGACTCATGCAACCCCACCACGGGCCGACATGCAAGGCAACATTTTCACACCGTCTCCTTCCTCGCTGACCCAACATTAAATTGGTCACTACAAAAAGGTAGAGAGAAAAGTATGTTAGAGAATAGATCGTGACCCAGAACCCTCCACACCCAGGGAGCCAGAGTCACAAGTTTAGAGCGAGGAAAGATGGGTAAGATGAAGAAATGTGTATTAAACAGAAGACTAAAGTTTTAAGTTGATAACACTGAGACCTTAAAAACTTTAAGTGGGGTGGTTTTTTAAGAAATAAGAAGTGGATTTTGATAGAGCGAACTGGTAGCAGTTATTGAACAAAATAAAACCATTGCAGGTATATGCCAGAGCATTCAGACAGCAGGAAACTGAGAAATTCTTAAACATATTCATCAAGCCACAATTGGTGACAAAGTGATACAACTATATCACCGTACTACAGAGAAATCTGATGTGCACCTAGGAAGAGGCCCCTTGAAGCAAGCCTTGGGAACTTCAGCTCTATGCTACCTCCCAGCTGCTTGGAATTATAACAAAGAGTGATGCTGTTTGTCTTGATCCGCAAAGGCATTTAAATTTGGCAGAAGGTCCCGCTTAAATGTTTGCAAACTGTCTACATTTACAGCTGGGATCTCTTTCCCTAAAACTGCAGAGAACGGAAAACTGCACTCTGTATTTTTCTCTTTGTACCTTTTCTCATCTTCGTGGTCGCCCATTAAAAGTGATCGCCTTTGGAAAGGAGATCAGAAATTGCTTCAGAAAGGTTCTGTTCTTCCAAATGACATTGTTAAGATGGGGGTGTTTTTTATAAATCTGTTTCTCTTCTGATCTCTTCACTTTGCAGCTAAAGTCTTTCAACCGCCTTGGGATGAAAGAAGTACTGTAGAATATTGATTTTTTTTTCCTTCCCCCTGCAAATTCATGACAAATGGTGAACAAAAGCTTATCTGGAAGTTTAGACGTCCAATTAAAATTTTACTCTCAAGTGAAAATTCCTCTAAAAAAATAGACAGACTCCAACTTCTGTATACTCTGTATATCTTCACTTCACTGGAGACATGTTCCAGGACCAATATCAAGAAACTAATCTTAAAATTAACTTGGGGAGAGAGGGAAGGGGAGGGAAGGTAGAAGAGAGGGAGAAAGAAAGAAAGAAAGAAAGAAAGAAAGAAAGAAAGAAAGAAAGGAAGGAAGGAAGGAAGGGAGAGAGGGCAGGAGAGAGAGAGAGCATGTAAAAAGTGAGAAGCATCACTCAACATACTTTATCCCTTTGGGTCAAAGGGAAAGGAAGAAATGGCACTTGCTGGAAAGATGATAGGATTTATGAATTTGGTGGCAATTTAGATCCAGACTGCAATATAGTCATTTAAAAGAAATAATATATTTGGTCATTCAGATGATGATTCATATATTTGATCTTTATTCAGTTCCTGAAAACTTTCAGAACCATAAAGGTGACACGGGTGTTTTGTTATTAATGAAGGTGAATTTTGGACCCCACCTAAGGGCAGGGGCTGGTTGTCAGGGGGACCAAACATGTGATGACACAGTTGGAATGTTCATTCCCACCTCCTGACCTCTAAAGGGGAGGGAGGGTGGAGACTGAATCACCCAATGGCCAATGACTTAATCATGAATATGTAATGAGGCCTCCATAAAAACCCAAAAAGACTAGGTTCAGAGAGCTTCTGGGTTGGTGAATATGTAGAGGTACAGGGAAAGTGATGTGTCTTGAGTGGGTACAGAGTTTCTGTACCCTACAGAGTTCCCCATATCTCACCCAGTGCATTTCTTCATCTGACTGTTGATTCAGATCCTTTATTACATCTTTTAATAAACTGGTAAACATAAGTGTTTCCCTGACTTCTGTGAGCTTCTCTAGCAAATTAAAAGAACTTAAGGAGGATGTCACTGGAACCTACAATCTGTTGCTAGTTGGACAAAAGCACCGGTGATAGCCCAGGGCTTGCAACTGGTATCTGAAGGGGGGTTAGCGGTCAGTCTTCTACAACTGAACCCCCAACCTATGGAATCTGATGCTATCTCCAGCTAGAGAGTGTCAGGATTGAGATGAATTCTCCGACATGCTGCTGGTGTCTGAGAATTCCTTCATCTTGTTGTGGGCGGGACCACCCCTCATGAAGGGTTGGGTTCAGGAACCCTAAAAAAGTTGGTGTCATTAGGCCCAGAGTGGGTCTGGCCATGGTGAGGTAAGACCCAGGGAGCCAGGAAGGGAAGGGGGCATTATTTCAGGCAGAGTGTGCATGTAAGAGTAGAGGCAGGACACAGAGGGCAAGGGAGGAAGGCTGGACAGGTAAGAGCAGGTTTAGGTGACAGACATGTGGTTTGCATGATGAGAAGTCAGAAAAAATCTGGAAAATGAATTGAAACAACCTTGCATATGTCCATTTCATAAAAGTTTAATATTTAAATTGGTTCTTTGCTCACCTTTTTGTTTCTTGCCTTTGATTTTCTCTTTGCATCTATTAACATCCCCTGCTACAACTCTGCCCAATAAGCTTTACCTCCCTCTTTACGTACCTTCTTCAACAACCACTTGAAATTATTACTGAAAAGGTAAAGGTCCCTTTGGTATAAGAACACTCTGGATTACATGAAATTAGTAACGAAACACTGGGATGATAAGTATGATTCTACATGCCAAAACAGAAAGATAAAAGCCTAAATCACACATAAACAGGCACACGTGCACATACACGCACACAGGCACACACGTATACATGTGCTCACATGCACGTAGACACATACGTGTACCCACCTGCACACACATACATGTGTATGCCTGTACACATGAATAAACAGACATATGTGTCTACACAGAGAAAGATAAAAGAAAAGAAAAAGAAAAGGTGATTTTCCCCATCAAAAGCACCACCTGGCCCTGAAAGAGCCTACCAGTCACAGGTTCGCTGTGCTATCCCAAGTCCCAGTACTTGCCCACCAGGTAATAAAATCAATAACACACTATTGATAATCCAAACTCAACGTGACCATCGTTTCTACACAGCGCCACAGAACAGCTTCGAGGGAAGGATTTAGATTCTACGTAAATGTGCAGCTCTACAATGCCAAATTCCTAACTTCCTCGTGTGGGAGCAGCCTTGGGAGCCCCAGAGCATTCCCAGGGTCCAGCCTGCCTCACATGCCTGTCTTCTCCAGCAGCATTCACACTCCCCTCTGGCAAATTCTGCCTTGCTCTGGTTCACGACCGGGTGCTGTTGGCAAGCCTGCCTATCCTTCATCCAAGAATTTCATCTTCATTATTCTGGTCAGAAAACAAACCTACCCACCACCTGGAGGGAGACCCAGTCAGTCTCTCTCTTCCAGGTGACAGAAGGTGTGCAAAAATGCAAGCCAGCCACACAGAATTGTCTTCCAACAACAGCTCCTAAACCACAAGGAATGACAGAGGTGAGAGCTGGTTCTCCCCAAAGAGGAAATATGCTGTTTCCAAAAGGAAAACCCTGAGCAGACAACCTAACCTGGGTGTATGAAACCTCTGTCTGGCTCCCCAACTCAGTTTTACTTGCTAGGAGTGCCTGACACTGTTTTCATACCTGGGTGAATTGATTCAATGCCAAATTCAGAAAGTTATTGCCACGTGAAAACATGCATCTCTGAAGCCCAGTTCTTTGAAAACGCCTCAACGTCCTGGCTGTAAAACAAAATATCATTGCGAACCACCTGTCTGCATGGACCATGAGTACAGACCATGAACTCCTGCCTCCAAAGTCCCAGCCACGGTTGGCCGACTCTGTAAGTATCTGAAGTTGACAGTTTTGCCCGTGTGGTCACTTTGCTCCTCTGTCAACCCTTGGGTCCATGCAACTCAAGAGGTGGACTGAGACCCAATGTGTAGGCCGGGAGGTGAGGTATCCTAGAGCAGGTGAGGAAGCAGGAGACTCAGGTTCAGAATTTGCTTTGTCACGTAACCGCAATGATCCGATCGACCCATGAACTCAGAGGAATGCTCTTTAAGCTCCATGGAAGGCATCTTGGAAGAGAAGATTGGCCAGAAAAGATACAAGCAAGGAAGGAAAAGAATCTAAGAAAGGAAAAGGTCCCCAGAGAAATAGCCCATGCTGACAGACAAGGGACAACTCCCAAGGGGAAGGCATTTGAAATCGCACAAAACTATCTCTGAGAGAATCCTGTTATTTTCAGCCAAAAATAGGTTTCTCAAAAACTTTGACTTGATCGTGGATAAACAGCACTATGATACAAAGATAAATGGACCAGTTCCTTGAGTCACAGACACGGCTCTATTAAATTCAGAATCAGATTTTCTTGAAGAAAGGAGTTTCAAGGGATACACATGTTTTGAAGCAAAATGGGTGGGGGTGCTGACTGCTCCAGGCAATTCTGAGTCCTTCAGCAAAAATTTCGAAAATAAACCTCGGATATGTTCATCGACAGATAAACCAGTGCACACAGATGTAGCCAAGTGCTCCATGGCAGGAATTCTTTTTCCGGTTCCCCTAAGTTTTTCCTACGACTCCCAAGCATTCCAGAACCTCATCCATCCATCCACCTATCCAGTCACTGAACAAATGTTTATCTGCCAGGTACTGCTATTCACTGGAAATTCAGCGGTGACCGAAACACATATGCCCCTTTTTTCATGGGAGTTCCCAGCCCAAGCAGAAATGTAGCTACTCATAACGCAAAACCACAAATGAATACCATAAAAGATTATGCTAAAGACACAAAGAAAAGCTTCTCTGCAAGAGAACAAGCGGGAACATGACCTTTGTTCACATGGTCAGGTGTGGCTTCTCTGAAGAAGTGACAGTGCTGTGGTACAGGCACTAAAACGGGGGAAAAGAAGAAAGCTTCCTGCACAGAGCAGAAACCACGTGAAGAACTGGAGGCTAGAAAGAGCCAGGGCAGGGGCGGTTGGGTATGGGGCTGGGTCCCGGAAAGAGGCAGGTGACACAGTAGAAAGACACGGAATATGCAGATGGGGCAGGGTGAGGTTGGAACGCCAGGCTGGTCAGCCCTTGTGGCCTCGTGAGCCAGCCAAGAACTTGAGGAAGTACTGGGAGGAGACAAAGCCATCTGACTTTGTTTCTAGCAGAGCATTCTAGCTTCACATGGATACAGTCTGGGGGCCAATGAAGGAGGCAAGGAGACTACCGACAGCACAGATTCGCAGTGCGAGGTCTGAGGACCAGCGACATCAGCACCACTAGGGAACTTAGAAGAAAGCAGATTCTTGGGGCTCCTCCCCTGACCTACTGAATCGGGAACTGGGGGTGGGAGACAGTAATTGTGTTTTAACGAGTCCTCCAGGTGATGTTGAGGTACGTCGGAATCTTCCAACCACTAATCTAGGAGGTTACCTGGTTTAGGAGCTGGCAAGGAACTCTGGCGCTTGTAGAAGAATAGTGACAACAGAGGTGAAAGCCTTTAATCTATGAGCAATTCAGAAGTATTAATACATGCTCCTTACAAATTTGGCAGAGGTGAGGAAACGTGCCATCGCCTGGAGCCACCGGAAGAATATGAGTGGAATAAGTCTGCAGGCCTGGCAGCACAAAGGACAACTGCTCTCCTTCAGGAACTGTTTGCTTACTTGAGCCTTTCTTCCCCCATGGACGTCAATATTTGGAGTTCCTTTCTTTTTAAGATTTTTAATGTTTCCTTATTTTTTGAGAGAGAGAGAGAGAGAGAGAGAGAGACAGAGAGAGAGAGAGAGACAGTCTGCAAGCAGGGGAGGGGCAGACAGAGAGGGAGACACAGAATCCGCAGCAGGTTCCAGGCTCTGAGCCGTCAGCACAGAGCCTGACACGGGGCTCAAATTCATGAACTATGAGATCATGACCTGAGCTACTATCGGACGCTTAACCGACTGAGCCACCCAGGTGCCCCAATGCTTAGGGTTCCTTCAAGAGTTGCCACATCTAAGAGCTAACATTTGAAACAAATTTGTATGCATTTCCATTCAACAAGTCTTTACCAAGGGCCTGCTGGGTACAGAGTGAGGCTGCAAGCAGCAGAGGCTTATGAGAAATTCGGAAAAAGTCTTCGTAAGTAACGCCCACCTGGCAGGCCTAGAAAATAAGAATGGGGCAGTGGAGGAATTCCAGAAGGTAGCGGTTGTTGCATAGAAGCTGATGTGGGCAGAGTGGGCAAAGAGAGGGGGACATGGCCACCTGGTCCTTAAGCTGGTCACCACATTTTGCTGGTACAGCTGCTCTTTCTCAGCTCCTTCAAACCCATCCTTCCCTCAACACTCACTCACAGCCACATACACAGGCATCTTTTTTATCCAACTGCTGGGTGAAAAGGAAAGTGATACCGTGCCGAATACCACTCCTCTGTGGCTGGAATGAGAAACACATCAATGAGCCCCTAGTCAAGGAATGAGAATCGCCAAATCCATGGACACGGTTTTTTCCTGTCATCTCTAGTTCTCGAAGGAGAACTGAACTGTTTGAAAGAAAGGACAACTTTCTCAGATTAGGCCCCCAAATGCATCCAACCAGAGTATTAGATATGTGGAGAGGAGGTGAGTGACCACCTTTGGCAGAGGACCCCCAGGGAGATCAGGGACTTCCCTAACGGTCATATTAGTCATAACAGACCTGACCCTAGAGCCTGCTACCTCTCCCAGCTCCTCTCTCCTGCACAGCTTCCAAAGCCTCATTACACTGGGAAGGTGTTCATTTATGTAAAAAAAAAATGTTTTATGGGGCGCCTGGGTGGCTCAGTCGGTTAAGCATCCGACTTCGGCTCAGGTCATGACCTCGTCGCGGTTTGTGAGTTTGAGCCCCGCATCTGAGCTGACAGCTCAGAGCCTGGAGCCCGCTTCAGATTCCGTGTCTCCCCTCTCTCAGCCCCTCCCATGCTCGTGCTCTGTCTCTGTCTTTCAATAATAAATAAACGTTAAAAAAAATTTTTTTAATGCTTAAGTAAACTTCAAGTAATGACTATGAAATAGGACATTGCCGAGGATTCCAGCGTAATCAGGAAGCAGTCTGTTCAAGTAACTCCAGGCTCTGAACATTCCAGCTAAGATTCCACTCTGTGTCCTTAGCTACTATTCCACTGTCAGCATCAGACGTGCTCACATGCCGTGAAGATAATCATTAAAGGGATTAGAGACACTTCCAAGTGCAGAAGAGTGACAGAGTAACCAAGAGAGGCCTCCTCCTTGGCAACATCAATTAGGCAATCCAAATTGCCAGAGTGAAGCAACATCTTACTTCAAATAGAAGGAAGCTGGGCAGGGGGCGGCGGGAGGGGGGGGGGATTGGAGGGGGGAACACACATGACAAACATCAAGAGAGAAGCAATAGCTCCAATAATACCTTCATACAAAAACAAACCCCAAATGTTAGCAAGTATTATCAGTCAGTATCCTTAGTTGTTGTTGTTGTTGTTGTTGTTGTTATTGCTATTTTCTACAAATACAGAACAGCTGAATGGCATGGGAATTTTGAAGGAGACAAATTTCTCTGCTTTGGTTCCCCAAAGTTTATTTCTTCTGGTCATTTTCTCTCATCTGTTCGTAACAGATCAATATGTGCCTTCAGTTACTCCTCCACAATCCAGCAATCTGAAGGAGAATGAACTTCTGCAGAAAACTTGTGACTCCTTGGGGGGTTTGGGTTGGGGCATCCACAGCAGATTTGAGTTTGGGGAAACCTTCCTGTCGAGTACGGATGTCAGCACATCAGCTGAATTGAGATCAAATACTCAGGGGGGAAATATAATTACTTTTTAATTAAGGGAGCTTAGACCTGAATAAAATAACAGAAAGAAAAACATTTATGCTTGCCGTTCCGTCCTAAAACAATCTCCGACAGAAAAGTCCTTTCCCGTGAAGTCTGGAGCTCACAACCACTCTGCTACCCCATTCCAGGCATTTTTGGTAAGCCAGATGGAATATGCTATTGGCTAGGAAGGGCTTTGGGGAACTTGCCTGCAGGGGAATCTCTTTAATAGACATGCCTTCAGTGCCTGCCTTGCCCAGAGAAACCCAGTGAGAGAGAAATTAGAGAAACAGAGACACAGAGTCAGAAAGAACGAAAACAAAAAAACAGAAAGAAAAAAAGAAACACACACGTGTGCACACACACACAGATGCACACAGAGCAACAGTTGCTCCAGGGCTCCTGGCTTACGTACCTCTACCTTCCGCTGCCACATTCTCTGTTTCCTGTCCTTGGAATTCCTGAAATCCGCTCAGATCCTTAAAGCCAGGCCTCTCACAAGGAATACACACTGAGGAGAATAATCCCTCACTCTGATTACTTTGGGGGCACTGGCTTCAATGCTTTTTGGTCAACATGACTGTACTAATCTATATTATAAATGATCATAATTCAGTTCGCAAATATTAAACTCATGAAGTAATAAGCAAATATGGTCAGATGACTCCCCTCCTAAAATCCACTGATGCTTTTCCATTGCTCTGAGGATCCAGGTCAGTTCCTCCAACCTGTTTTATAAAGTCCTGCAGGCTCTGACCTCTGCTGACCGTCCCACCCCTATTCTCACCACACCCCCGTGCCTGTCTCCCACCACGAGGACCAGGTGGGATCTATCTTGTTCACTGCTGTATGTCCAGCCTCAACACCGAGGGCAGTGTTTAAAGAGTACCAATTTAGGGTCTCTGTAGGCCACACCAGTCTTCATTTTCTTTGAGCATAACAAGAAGGAATTTCCACCAAGAGATATCAAAGTATTGCATACTGCCAGTATTCCTTATGAAGTCCCACACCAAGTGACATCCAGATGTCACGAGTACTATTTCAGCTCACTGCCAAACGCAGGATTTCAAGAATCAGAACAGCTCTGGGCCAGTGTGGTTTGCTCGGCAACAGGGGTGGAGGCTGAGGGACACTGCCCTCAATTTTCAGCCAACCCACTGCACAGATAAGCAGACTATTTGTCTGAGGCTGAGTTCCCTGGGAAACCAACTCTGAGACTCTGAGATGTGTGTGCAAGAGGTTTATTGGGATCAACTCTGGAGGGAAGGGAAAGAAGCAGGATCAGGCAGAGGGAGGAGCTGACCTGAGATGCACTCTTAACAGAAGTCTCTCTTCACCCCACAGGAGACTTGGGAAACTTCACGGGCCCTCCCTTCCTGAACTGAGGGAAGGGAGCCTGACATTTGTGCTCTAGAGGCAAAGTCACTGGATGCTGGCTGCCCCTTCCCTCCTGGGGCGTTCATGGCCTTGGGCAAAGCCACTCTCAGCAGCCAGCAGCTAGGGAAAAACAAAGAACTCTGGGAACTGTCAGGGGCCCACACCGGCTACAGCTGGCGCACAGAGGGCCCAAGCAGACATGTGGGTTGCACACCAACACATCCACCCCTCCATTTCCGAGGACGGGACCGAGATTCGGATTCTTCCATCACTTTCCTTGACCAGAACTCTTGGGCCCAGGGTGCTTATCAATGATAACTTTGCTTTGACAATGGCACAGATTTCTCCCCAGCATTCTTACAAGGATACATCTAAGGGCTAGCAAGCATTTTTCAAACACAAACATAGCTCAATCAAGAGATTTTTGGTAGCACAGTTATTGAGTTCTGGGTGGGGAGGGAGTGTGAAAACAGAAAAGCACAAGGGATCTTAATTAAGAATGATAAACATTAGCAATGCTTCATTCATTCTATGGGCTTCGCAAGAAGGGAACTGAATCAGAATGAATCTGGATAAATCATGACGTTCTAGGCCCTCAGGAGTTTTCCTGAGGACCTATGATAGCATACAGAGAAACTGGATGCATATTTGTTCCCCTGATTTGAATGAAACCTTACACAAAAATTATGGCACTCATAATTCTGAAAATAGTGGTTTTAGTTCTAAAATATGCTAAATCAATCTTTTACAGGTAAATGGATAAAGATGTCCTGGGGTCTGAGGACATACACAGGAGGTGAAGGAAGTAACAGAAAAAGAAAAGGGGTCTTAACCGGAAGCCTTCGGTGAGAGAAAGGAGGTGGAGGGAAACGGAGCCTTCAACTGCATTCTGGCAGTGTCCGAACAAGGAAGAAAGCTGAGAGGCATCTAAGAGGGGCTGACAGTGTGGGTCTCAGGAAGGCAGAAATCAATAATACTGAGTCATAAAACCAGATAGACATTGAACATTTAGTTAGTGAAGCAGACCCGCTGTGGGGGGAGGGGAAACCCTTGTGGTACGCATTGTACCTGCCAAAAATAAACAAAAAAACAAAAACCATACAAGCTACTTACTATAACTACTGAGAAGACAGAACCTAGAATTACCTTTCTACCCACTAAACACCAATACCGTCCTTGTTCACGGTGCTGTCTGACGTTATTTTAGTGAACATAAAATTTTAAAAGCTTTCAGAGACTCATTTGGGACTCCTATTGCCACCCATCTCAAATGCAATATCCTGGAATGTGAATTTTCCTATTACAAGGGGTACTAATACCTAATTTCTGGGTAGAAGCTACTGTATACACACATATTTTCTTAATGGACACCTAGGTATTTGACTGCAGCTTCCTGATTGTCCACAAACTCATAGAACTTGACAATGAGTGGAAAGTACCAGAACAAGAAGGATGGCAGGCCCAGCCCCATCGTTCACCAGCCTTGAGATCCCACAAAATCCCCTTAATCACAGCTAGACACAGCTTTCTCAGCTCTTAAATAACATAGGCATGAATATAAAACAGGCCCTGTCCATCTTGCAGAGATTTCTGATTCAGATGAGATTTTGTAAGTAAGAGTAGCTTGTAAACTTTAAGATGCAATACAAACATAAGGAATTATTATGACATGTGTAGAGAGTACAGGAGTCTATTACAGAAAAGAGCAGAGAAAGTACCCAGTACAATTGGTGAGAAAAATATTGCAGATGTAAGTTCATTTACATTTAGCCATTTTCACCCTGGTAATAAAAGCTATCACAATATGAAACATAATAATAAATGAAATGTTTTCTGTGCTCTAGATAGCATCAAAATAGTTGTATCTGGTTTGATAAAAAAAAAAAAAAAAAGGAAAGAAAAGTCAGTATTTACCAACCTCACTTAATATGAGCCGACACCGTTGAAAGGCTTTTTATATATTAACTCTTTTAATCCCCATTACAACGATAGGAGGAAAGCACTATTATTAAACCCACTTTACAGATGAAAACCTGAGGCTTAAAGATATTAAGTAACTTACCCAAGGTCACAGATATAGGAAACGGCAAATGCAAGAGTCGCACCCAAGCAGTCTGGTTCTGACCCAAATATAGTGACATACCGAGTGGCAGAGATGATCAACACTAACCTTGAAAAGTTATGACTGTGGGGAGAGGACAGATGAGAAGGTCAGGGGAGGAAAATATTTTTTAACTGGTACTGTGCTTATTAATGTTTTTATCTACCCTCTTCCAAGTGTATAAAGCTATGGGATTAAAATCAAAGTCCTAGCCCACAAACAAATGGTCCAATAACCAGGAATCTCTTTCTCATTAAGGGGACAGATTTGTGCCTGGTGGTTCTGCTGCCTTATCTCAAGCTGACCTATGCCATCCCCAGTCCTGAACTACCAACAATTCAATCTGAACCAGGGCAAGTGGACAATCTGGTCATGCCTACTGTCTGCCACCAGAAATTCTCTGGCAACCACCCTATAAAAAAGAAGTGACCTTGTACCTTGGCTCATCCCCAGCCTTTTAAAAGGGAGATGGAATGCACGAATGAGCCACACCGTTGGGCAAGGGATCTGTATGATAATGAGCCTGTTCTCCCAGAGGTCAGAGCATGATACCAGGTCATCCAGGGCAGACAGGGCAAGTTAAGTATTTCCGAGTTTATGTGACCGCAGGAAAGAATGGTCATTTTCAACTTTTTGCTGTCTGCCAAGAGAACTTGATTAAATCCTCAAACATCGGTACCTTCACTGTGCCAGGCACTATGCTAGACCCCAGGACACACAATAAATCTGATTCAGTCTCTACAGTGAGGAGTTAAAAACATAGCAGGGCATGGCAGGTACATAAACTGCCACCTGTGATGAGTGCTATGTACTTATGAGTGCAAGATTCATATTTAAGAGACAAGAAGAGAAGGTAATGGGAACACAGAGGAAGGAGAGAACGGAGGGGGAATGCAAATACGGGAATTACTGTTGAGTAAAATGGATGGGATTTATGGTCCAACTACATGGGTGAGAGAGAAAGAGGAATGACCCCAAGATTTCTAGCTTTCAGACCAGCTCAGACAAACATAAAGAAAGAATGGTTCTAAGAGGCTGTATCTGAGTTCACTTGTTCACAGCTCCAAGTGACAAATTTTAAACTACTGTTAGCGCCATCTGTTGGCCATAGTAGAAATGGATATACACTGGGCTGGGATTAAGCTTTACCTAGATGAAGTCTGGAAGTTTCAAAGAAGATTGTCTGTATATAATGGCATTCTTAACCTAGAAGAGGAGGAAAGGAAAGTCATTAAAAGTATATGTGGTCTGGGGGTGCCTGGGTTGCTCAGTCCGTTGAGCGTCCGACTTCAGTTCAGGTCATGATCTCACAGATCATGAGTTCGAGCCCCGCGTCAGGCTCTGTGCTGACAGCTCAGAGCCTGGAGCCTGCTTCGGATTCTGTGTCTCCCTCTCTCTCTCTGCTCCTCCCCTGCTCGCTCTCTTTCTCAAAAATAAATAAACATTTACCAAAAAAAGTATTTGTGGTCTGAGTTCAGACTGCCTTGGAGATAAATCAATAGTACATGACCTTGGTCAAGTCATTTATCTTGTCTAAGATTCAGATTTAGTCAAATGTAAAATGAGAATAAAATACTGTAACTATGTCACAGAGCTGTTTTAAGGATTAGAATATATGCTGCATAAACAAAAGTTTCATACACTGGTAGTGGGAACATAAATTGAGCACCATTTTGGGAAAATGAGTGTCAATATCTATCAGTGTTGAACATATGTGCAACACCCTATGATATGGAGTTTCACTCTTAGGGATATATCAACAGAAATGTGAACATAAACGCTGGATGATACATAGGAGAATTTTATACTGTTCCTATGTGTAATAATAAAAAACTGAAGATAATACAAATTTCCAACCACAGAAAAATGGATCCATAAATTGTGGTGTGTTCATACAATGGGAAATTATACAGTAATAAGCATAAGCAGTCAACAACTATCCATAAAAAGATGGGCAAATCTCACAAACACAATATTGAGGAAAGAAGCCAGACATCAGATAGTACATATTATGTGACTCCATTAAAATAATCTACAGAAACAAGCCAAACTAATACATGTTGTTAAAAGTCAGAATAGACATGATCGCTGAATGGAGGTTTAGTAACTGGAAGAATCACAAAGGAAGGTCTGAAAATGTTAATGTCCTTTCTTCTTTGGGTGCCACTTACTTGAATATATTTACTATGTAAGAATTTATAAGGCTATACATTATCATTTGAGCGTTTTTCTACACGTATGCTACATGGCACTGAAAATTTACTTAAAAAATATTTTTAAGTGGTAATATGCTGCCTGTAAAACTCACATTGCCTGATTTCAAGACTTACTATAAAGCTACAGTAATCAAGACAGTATGGTATTAGCAAAAGTATAGGCACATAGATCAAAGGACTCAAACAGAGTGCCCAGAAATAGACTCACACAAATATGGCCAACTGATCTTTGACAAAGGAAGGAAGTCAAGTCCATGGAGAAAGGACAGTCTTTTCGACAAATGGTACTGGTACAATTGGATGCTGATATGAAAAACAAACCAAAAAAAAAGAGCCTAGACACATATCTTACACCTTTCAGAAAATTAACTCAAAATGGGTCATAGACCTAAGTGTAAAATACAGAAGAAACTTCTAGAAGAGAACAGAGAAGCATGATCCATGAGAGAAAAAAAACTGGTAAGGACTTTATAAAAATTACAATTTTCTCTGCAAAGATACTACTAAGGAAATGGAAAGATAAGCCACAGAGTGAAAGATTGTATTTGGGTTTTTTTTAATTTTTTTAATGTTTATTTATTTTTGAGAGAGAATGAGCGGGTAAGGTCAGAGAGGGAACGAGAGAGACACAGAATCCAAAGCAGGCTCCAGGCTTGAGCTCAGAGCCTGACGCGGGGCTCAAACCCACGTATTGTGAGATCATGACCTGAGCTAAAGTCAGACGTTTAACCGCCTGAGCTACCCAGGCTCCCCGAAAGATTATATTTGTAAAACACTTGTATCCAAAGGTCTTGTATCCATAAAACAGAAATCCCGCTTTATCCAAGGTCTCACTTTCTGCATGGTCCTGTGTTCAAACGCAGTCCAGAAGCAGATGATCCTCCTTCTGACGTAGAGTCAAAGGTCAATAGTAGCCTAATACACATCCCAATGCCTGTGTCATGCACCTCCCTTTATCTCATCACATAGGCATTTTATCATCTCACATCATCACAAGAAGGATGAGACAGTACAATAAGATATTTTAAGACAGAGAGAAAAACCACATTCACATAGCTTTTATTACAATGCACTGTCAAATGTTCTATTTTATTATCCATTATTGTGGTTAATCTCTTATTGTGCCTAATTTATAAATTTAACTTTATCGTACGTATGTATGAACACTACAGGAAAAAACATCGTGTGCATCAGATTTGGTATGATCTTCAATTTCAGGCATCCACTGGGGTCTTGGAACGTATCCCCTGCCAATAAAGTCAACAAAAAATAAATAAACAAACAGCCCAATTAAAAAATGAGCAAATATCTGAGCAGACACCTTACCAAAGAATGCATACAGATGGCAAATGAGCATAGGAAAAGACGTTCCACATCATCTGTCATTAGGGAATTGCTAATTAAAACAAGATACCATTGCATATATATTAGAGTATCTAAAACCCACAAAATGGGCAACACCAAATACAAGTGAGGAGGCAGAGTAACAGGAACCCTCTCTCATTTATATTGCTGGTGGGAATGCAAAACCAGTACAGCTACTTTGGAGGACAGTTTGTCAGTTTCTTACAAAGCGAAACACAGCAGTAACCACACAATTCACCGACGTGCTCCTAGGGAATCACCTAACTTATCTGAAAAATTATGTCCACACAAAAATCTGCACAGAAATGTTTATAACAGCTTTATTCAGAATTAGTAAAAACTAAAAGCTGCCAAGATGTCCTTCAACAGGTGAATGAATAAAGAAACTGGTACATCCACACAATGGCATATTATTCAGCAATGAAAAGAAGTAAGTTATCAAGACATGAAAAGACATAGATGAATCTTAAAGGCATACTGCTAAGTTAAAAAGAAAAAACAAGCCAGTCTGAAAAGGCTATATAGAGTATTATCCAAATTATATGATACGTTTGAAAAGTTGAAAAGTGTAGCAACAATAAAATGATAAAATGGTGGGAAGAGAGTGTTGAACATTCCCTTGGATACTGTGAAACACTGTGCCTTATGTAAGGCAGCAAGGAATTTTTATGGTGGTAAATCTGTTCTGTACAATAAGGTAATAGTGGATACATGTCACCATGCATTTGTCAAAAACCATGCAACTTTATAAAACAAAATGTGACCTTAATGTACAGAGATTTTTAACAAATCATTTAGGGGTTGTGAGATCCCAGGATGGAATGCTAAAAGTAAAAAAGCAATCTAACTATATAACAAACGTATGAAATGTTCCTCATGCAGATGGGGAAAAATAGTGCTAACCTAAGTGACTTTCAGAATAAGTGGTCTGTGAGACTAAAAGGCAGTAGAAACTGTACATAAGCCTTGTCCTCTCGATGATAAAGATCTTTCTCACAAGTATATGAATTTACAATTTTGGTAACACTATAAATGTATATTGGCCTTGAACAATTAAAAAAAATAAAGGACAGATGGTAGGAGCCAGCTTTCTCACTACTGAAGTGTGAGGTTATCAACAAGCAAAGGGAGAAGACAAAAGTGATCCATGTGGTAATGGATTCAGCTGGAGACCTCAGTGTAAGACCCATGTTTAGCTTAATATAGATACAGATGAGTTACACACAGAAATAGTTACAGGTAATTGTATATACACAGATTAGTATACACACATATATGTCCCTGCTTTGTCCATTTAGCAGGCCTAAAAGAAATGAAAGTCCAGTAGAAAGGGCACACCTAGAACCCAGATCTTGGTGTCAAATATCATTCTCCAATAAAAGTGGCCAGGGCTCCTTGGAGAAATGACCGAGTCTAGAATCAGGATAGGAAATATATAAGATGAGCTTAGAGCATTTTGTGGTGCTAAAAAGTAAGAAGGTACTCCAAAAAGAAATTCCCTCTCTCTCTCTCTCTCTCACACACACACACACACACATGCATACACACACAGTGAGTGTGTCAAAACGAAACAAAGCTAACTGAAAGAGTCCCCATTGGTCAAAGCTGGAACAAGCTGAGTGACAAAATAAAGCAAAATTGGATTATAACCAAAGTATAAAATAAGTATGCATGAGTCTATACTGATATAACTTGATATAACTAAATGACTGAATAATAACTAAATGGGGAATAATAGCTAAAGCTCTTGTATAAAAGAATTCCAAATACTTGATGTAGATACTCGACCTTCAAGAAGGTAGAGCATAACCGCCCACTCATTAAGTGTGAGCTACAGGTAGTGACTTCCTTCCAAAGAGTTCAACATGGAAAAGGGGAAGAAGGTAACTTTACAGTGGAGAACCCTGACCGATACTACCTCAGTGAAGTGATCAAAATTACCATCAGCAACGGTAAGTCATGCTGCTAACACACACTCTTGACATGATGTAATAAAAATGCTCTTCCCCCCCAAAACCAATAATCTCAGTCTAATCTTGAGAAAAACATACAAATCCCAACTAAGGGACACTCCTCAAAATATCTGACCAGTAACTATGAATATTATCAAAAGCTAGGGAAATCTGAGAAACGGTCACAGCCAAGGGGAGCCTAAGAAGACACAATTGTAAATGTAATGCGATGTCCCGGATGGAATCTTGGAAGAGAAAAAGGTAAAAACTGGGGTGCCTGGGTGGCTCAGTCAGTTAAGCTTTGGACTTAGGCTCAGGTCATGATCTCACGGTTTGTGGGTTGGAGCCCGCATCAGGTTCTGTGCTGCCAGCTCAGAGCCTGGAGCCTGCTTCAGATTCTGTGTCTCCCCTCTCTCTGCCCCTCCCCTGCTCACACTGTGTCTCTCTATCTCTCTCAAAAATAAACAAACATTTTTTTAAAATGTTCTTAAGAAAAGGTAAAAACTAAGGACATATGAACAAAGTATGGACTTTGGCTATTTTTTAAAAGTAATGATCTTATTTTAAAGCTCTGAATACAGAACATGATTCATAACGAGTACTTGATATATATTAGGAATTAGAATATCATGATAATGAAGAAGAGGAGGAAGAAAGTGAGTAGAGAAGTAGTTTGGGAGGTTATAAATTCTACAGCTACATTCAGAAAGGGACATTTATCACCTCCACAGACCGTCAATGAAGACATGGCTAAGTGCACAACTGCTGGGGAGAGCTTCGAAATACAGAACCTGGGGGAACCTCTCTACACAAGGTAGAGAGGGATAACTGGGAAAGAGACTTTTCGGGAAGTGGGAAGAGAAGCAAAACAGGATCGTGATTCCAAAGCAAAAGAAAAAGAGTCTCCCCTGAAGGAGGGTGTCAAGAGTTTGAATGCCACACGAGATTGGGACAGATGAAGACTATACATAGTCCTACAGACTTGCCCGTGACCTTGGCTAGGACAGTTTTAGAAGAGTTGGATTTAGAACGGAACTCAAGGGAGGATAAAGTGAGACACGAGCCATTGGGGCAGCAAAGTGAAGGGGAGAAATGACACGCTGCACCAAGATGAAGTAAGTGATGGAAACATCTAAGACTTGTATTTTGTTAGCTGTTAGCTATTATACTTGGTTAGTAATTTGAAGGAGTGGTGGAAAGGAAGCAAAAGAAGGTACAGGAAAATGGGATAACTGATATAATAAAGTCTGTGAGGGGACATGAGAGGAAATGATCCAGTTCCCAAAGGGGCATTTAAGCCTTGAAGAGGAGGATGACCGCTTTTCCTCTAAGGCAGGCAAGA